>NC_092158.1:96335381-96532881 GCF_045791955.1 Oncorhynchus clarkii lewisi | reverse complement strand
ACACACACACACTGCACACACAAAGACACACACACTGGCATACACACACACACTGGACACACACTCACTGAAACACACTTACATGCTGGATGCACACACACACAATTGACACACACACACACACACACATTGGACACACACACTGATATACACACACACTGACACACACACACACTGGACACACACACATACTGGATACACACACACTGACACACACACACACTGGACACACACACACAGGACACACACACTCTCTGACACACACACTGGACACATACACACACTTGACACACACACTGACACACAGACACACACACACACACACTGACACACACACACACACATACTGGACTCACACACACTGATACACACACACACTGGAAACACACACACAAACACACTGACACACACTGGTCACACTTAAACAAACACGCTGGAAAAGCACACACACACACACACACACACACAAACACACACTGGACACACACACACACACACACTGACACACACACACACACACACTGGACACACAAACACTGGACTCACACACACACACACACACACACACACACACGGACACACACACAATGGACTAACACACACACAGACTGACACACACTGACACACACACACACTGGACACACTTAAAAACACACACACACACACACACACACACTGGACACACATGCACACTTAAACACACACACACACACACAACAGACACTGGACACACACACAGACAAGACACACACTCAGACACACACCACACACACACACACACACTCTGTCGCACACACTGGACACACACACACGGACACACACACACTGGACAAACACACACACACTGGACAAACACACACACACACACACACAGACACACACACACTGGACAAACACACACACCTGGACACACACACACACACACACACACACTGGAAAAACACACACACACACACACACACACATACACTGACATAAACTGGACACATACTGGACACACACACACACACTAACACACACTGACACACACACACACTCAATGGAGACACTTAAACACACACACTGGACAGACACTCAAACACACAGTGGACACACAGACACACACACATATGCGTCTTCCTATAATTGTGAGGACCTTGACACAGGACCTTCAAATGAGGACCATAATTTCTGATAGAAATGGGAACAAACAGACACATTATTCCAGTACTAATTCCCACAAACACAGAGGTGAAAATATAAAGTAACATTCTCAGAACATACTGCACTTGTTTTATACTGTTTTAGATGGATCCTCTGTTTATCATCTTGTTTTATACTGTTTTAGATGGATCCTCTGTTTATCATCTTGTTTTATACTGTTTTAGATGGATCCTCTGTTTATCATCTTGTTTTATACTGTTTTAGATGGATCCTCTGTTTATCATCTTGTTTTATACTGTTTTAGATGGATCCTCTGTTTATCATCTTGTTTTATACTGTTTTAGATGGATCCTCTGTTTATCATCTTGTTTTATACTGTTTTAGATGGATCCTCTGTTTATCATCTTGTTTTATACTGTTTTAGATGGATCCTCTGTTTATCCTCTTGTTTTATACTGTTTTAGATGGATCCTCTGTTTATCATCTTGTTTTATACTGTTTTAGATGGATCCTCTGTTTATCATCTTGTTTTATACTGTTTTAGATGGATCCTCTGTTTATCATCTTGTTTTATACTGTTTTAGATGGATCCTCTGTTTATCATCTTGTTTTATACTGTTTTAGATGGATCCTCTGTTTATCATCTTGTTTTATACTGTTTTAGATGGATCCTCTGTTTATCATCTTGTTTTATACTGTTTTAGATGGATCCTCTGTTTATCATCTTGTTTTATACTGTTTTAGATGGATCCTCTGTTTATCATCTTGTTTTATAGTGTTTTAGATGCATCCTCTGTTTATCATCTTGTTTTATACTGTTTTAGATGGATCCTCTGTTTATCATCTTGTTTTATACTGTTTTAGATGGATCCTCTGTTTATCATCTTGTTTTATTCTGTTTTAGATGGATCCTCTGTTTATCATCTTGTTTTATACTGTTTTAGATGGATCCTCTGTTTATCATCTTGTTTTATACTGTTTTAGATGGATCCTGTGTTTATCATCTTGTTTTATACTGTTTTAGATGGATCCTCTGTTTATCATCTTGTTGTATACTGTTTTAGATGGATCCTCTGTTTATCATCTTGTTTTATACTGTTTTAGATGGATCCTCTGTTTATCATCTTGTTTTATACTGTTTTAGATGGATCCTCTGTTTATCATCTTGTTTTATACTGTTTTAGATGGATCCTCTGTTTATCATCTTGTTTTATACTATTTTAGATGGATCCTCTGTTTATCATCTTGTTTTATACTGTTTTAGATGGATCCTCTGTTTATCATCTTGTTTTATACTGTTTTAGATGGATCCTCTGTTTATCATCTTGTTTTATACTGTTTTAGATGGATCCTCTGTTTATCATCTTGTTTTATACTGTTTTAGATGGATCCTCTGTTTATCATCTTGTTTTATACTGTTTTAGATGGATCCTCTGTTTATCATCTTGTTTTATACTGTTTTAGATGCATCCTCTGTTTCAACATTTAAACTCTAAAATTTAAACAATTTAAACAATAACACCGTTAAAATACCAATGTGATCATTTGTTGTACGTCTTTTATGTTGAATAACAAATAGTACAATTATGTATGGACATACGCTCCACATACACTGCTGATGTCGTAGAAAGGCCATAAAGATCATCAAGGACAACAACCACCCGAGCCACTGCCTGTTCACCCCGCTATCATCCAGAAGGCGAAGTCAGTACAGGTGCATCATCACCACCCGAGCCACTGCCTGTTCACCCCGCTATCATCCAGAAGGCGAAGTCAGTACAGGTGCATCATCACCACCCGAGCCACTGCCTGTTCACCCTGCTATCATCCAGAAGGCGAAGTCAGTACAGGTGCATCATCACCACCCGAGCCACTGTCTGTTCACCCCGCTATCATCCAGAAGGCGAAGTCAGTACAGGTGCATCATCACCACCCGAGCCACTGCCTGTTCACCCCGCTATCATCCAGAAGGCGAGGTCAGTACAGGTGCATCAAAGCAGGGACCGAGAGACTGAAAAACAGCTTCTATCTTAAGGCAATCAGACTGTTTATCAGCCACCACTAACATTGAGTGGCTGCTGCCAACATACTGACTCAACTCCAGCCACTTTAATAATGGAAATTTATGGAAATTGATGGAAATTGATGGAAAAAAATGCATCACTAGCCACTTTACAATGCCACTTAATATAATGTTTACATACCCCACATTTCTCATCTCATATGTATATACTGTACTCGATACCATCTACTGCATCTTGCCTATGCCGTTCTGTACCATCACTCATTTATGTATGTTTATGTACATATTCTTTATCCCCTTACACTTGTGTATATAAGGTAATTGTTGTGAAATCGTTAGGTTAGATTACTCGTTGGTTATTACTGCATTGTCGGAACTAGAAGCACAAGCATTTCGCTAAACTCACATTAACATCTGCTAACCATGTGTATGTGACAAATAAAATGTGATTTTAGTTTATTTAGTTGTACAAGTATACAAGAATATATTGTATTTTTCATAATAAAACATAATTGAAACAAGAAAAGGCATGTTAATTGTGAAAACAATTTCATTTTTGATTTTACATTGCCTTCTCCCAGTTGCAGGTTGATGTTTGTCATGAATCTTGACCTGGAGGCAGAACGGCGTGATTTCCTCCAGATATTAAAAACCTGTTGAGGCTAGGGGGCAGCATTTTCACTTTTGGATGAAAGGCATGCCCAGAGTGAACTGCCTCCTACTCAGTCCCAGATGGGAATATATGCATAATATTATTACTGGCTGATAGAAAACACTCTGCAGTTTCTAAAACGATTTGAATTATGTCGTTGAGTATAACAGAACTCATATGGCAGACAAAAAACCTGAGAAGAAATCCAAACAGGAAGTGAGAACTCAATTTAGAAAACAGTGCCATTGGATGTCCATCTTAGATATGGATGAGCATGCACTTCCTAGGGCTTCCACAAGATGTCACCGTCTTTATATTCTGGTTGTATGATTCTACTATAAAGGTGGGGCACATAATAGCTCTTTGAGTGGGTGGTCTGGCAGAAAGCCTCGGTCTCGTTATGCGCGGTCACGAGAGAGTGTCCTCCCGTTCCTATGCTTTTCTTCAGACAATGAAATTCTCCGGTAGGAACCTTATTGCTGATTAATGTTTAAAACATCCTAAATATGGATTGCATACATCATTTGACTTGTTTCTACGACCTGTAACGGAACTTTTTGAGTTTTGGTCTGGAGGAATTGCTCGTGCTTTTTGAGGATTGAATGCTGGGCTGAGCAAGCTAACAACAAGTGGCTAAATTATGGGCTTTATGGAACTTTATGGAACAAATCAGTCATTTGTTGTCGAACTGGGATTCCTGGGACTGCCTTCTGATGAAGATATTCAAAGGTAAGTGAATATTTATAGTGTTTTTTGTAGCTTCTGTTGACGCCAAAATGGCGGCTATTTCTTTGGGTTCTGAGCGCCGTTCTCAGATTATTATTTTTCCGTACAGTTTGTTTTAAATCTGACACAGTGGTCGCATAGAGGATATGTTTATCTTTAAGTCTGTGAATAACACTTGCAACTTTTATCAATAGTGAGTATTTCTGCAAAATCACCGGATGTTTTGGAATGAAAATATTACTGCATGTAACGCGCCAATGTAAACTGAGATCCTTTATATATATATGCACATTATCGAACAAAACACACAATACATGTACAACATGATGTCCTATGAGTGTCATCTGATGGAGATGATCAAAGGTGATTCATTTTATCTATACATATGCTTTTGTGACTGTGACAAATCGCTGTGTGTGTGTTTGAATTTGGTGGTCATCTAACATAAATATATGTTGTGTTTTCACTGTAAAACATTTTAAAAAACGGACACGATGGGTAGATGAACAAGATGATTATCTTTCATTTGCTGTATTGGACTTGTTAATGTGTGAAAGTTAAATATTACTAAAGAATATTTCTTCAGCTGAATGGGAGGGGGTATTCCCTTTAGGGAACTCCTTGTGCCCCCCTAGCCCCAACTGCAAAGTAAAAATTGGCTATAGGATTAAAATCAGATTGTGTTACTTTGTGCCTGTGTCAGCTAGTGACCACTTTGCTGAACTGCCTCCAGGGCAAGATTCATGACAATAAATGCCAACCTGCCTCCCAGTCATCCCCTCCTTATCTTTGCAAGGCTGCAGAACATGCAAGCTGGTGATGTGGGGGTTCTCTCATAACCCTCAGTCCCCAGGTGGGTAGATGCGAGGTTGAATAAAGAGAATCTAGTGATGTGGGGGTTCTCTCATAACCCTCAGTCCCCAGGTGGGTAGATGGCAGGTTGAATAAAGATAAGCTAGTGATGTGGGGGTTCTCTCACAACCCTCAGTCCCCAGGTGGATAGATGGCAGGTTGAATAAAGAGAAGCTAGTGATGTGGGGGTTCTCTCATAACCCTTAGTCCCCAGCTGGGTAGATGGCAGGTTGAATAAAGAGAAGCTAGTGATGTGGGGGTTCTCTCATAACCCTCAGTCCCCAGGTGGGTAGATGGCAGGTTGAATAAAGAGAAGCTAGTGATGTGGGGGTTCTCTCATAACCCTCAGTCCCCAGGTGGGTAGATGGCAGGTTGTTAAGGGAATTTTTTTAATCAATAATGACTAATTATGTATACATTTCAATCAGGACTGACTAATCAGAATACTATTATGTTACTGTATATGCACTAATCAGAATACTATTATGTTACTGTATATGTACTAATCAGAATACTATTATGTTACTGTATATGTACTAATCAGAATACTATTATGTTACTGTATATGTACTAATCAGAATACTATTATGTTACTGTATATGTACTAATCAGAATACTATTATGTTGCTGTATATGTACTAATCAGAATACTATTATGTTACTGTATATGTACTAATCAGAATACTATTATGTTACTGTATATGTACTAATCAGAATACTATTATGTTACTGTATAGGTATGAATTTTCTTTTTAATCCTAGTACTGAATATAATGTGTGTAAATATAATCAAGAATTAGAACAATGACTGTCTGTTCCTTGGTAGAAATGAATGAACTTATAGCCAGACTGGCTAGAAGGCTTATCTACACAAGGTGGCCTTGGCTCGTTCATATATTATCTTAATAGGGTGAGACGATGTGAGACCCATACAGCGTTTGTACTGGAACGGAGATGGCACGGGTTGGTACTAAAACTAATGACGTCATTTTCAGTTTATAACCTGTGGTAAAATGTGTAATGGGCAGTACTCTCGTGTATAAACGCTGCTGATTGACTTTAAGACTGGGCTCTGTCCATTTTATACAAATAGGAGTCATACAAATTCTTATGGATTGACAGAGTGTTTAATTTGAATTGGGTATTAAAACAGAGGAATTTAATTCCTGTAACAATTGGTCCTTCGAGCCGGATCTAAAATACCCGTCTCTGCCATCTGAAGGTCGTACGCCAAAAAATTGTGCACGAGAGGGAAACCAAAATCTAGCGAAATCGGATAAAAGCCAAATCTATAGACAAGAGGTTCCATGTGAGAGGGAAGCCTAAGAAATAGTGGTGTGAGATAAAGATTATTAGCGTTCTTTTAAAGCCCTCTGACACGACCGGAAAATAAGATATTAACTAACTTAGGTAAGACCTAATATCTGATTCAACAGTCAAAGCTATTGATTTACAACCCCTGGCCTTATAGTTGTATAGGAAAGACCTAATATCTGATTCAACAGTCAAAGCTATTGATTTACAACCCCTGGGTTTATAGTTGTAAGGTAAGACCTAATATCTGATTCAACAGTCAACGCTATTGATTTACGACCCCTGGGTTTATAGTTGTAAGGTAAGACCTAATATCTGATTCAACAGTCAAAGCTATTGATTTACAACCCCTGGGCTTATAGTTGTATAGGTAAGACCTAATATCTGATTCAACAGTCAAAGCTATTGATTTACAACCCCTGGGTTTATAGTTGTAAGGTAAGACCTAATATCTGATTCAACAGTCAACGCTATTGATTTACGACCCCTGGGCTTATAGTTGTAAGGTAAGACCTAATATCTGATTCAACAGTCAACGCTATTGATTTACGACCCCTGGGCTTATAGTTGTATAGGTAAGACCTAATATCTGATTCAACAGTCAAAGCTGTTGATTTACAAACCCTGGGCTTATAGTTGTATAGGTAATAATATCTGATTCAACAGTCAAAGCTATTGATTTACGACCCCTGGGCTTATAGTTGTATAGATAATAATATCTGATTCAACAGTCAAAGCTATTGATTTACAACCCCTGGGCTTATAGTTGTATAGGTAAGACCTAATATCTGATTCAACAGTCAAAGCTATTGATTTACAACCCCTGGGTTTATAGTTGTAAGGTAAGACCTAATATCTGATTCAACAGTCAAAGCTATTGATTTACAAATCCTGGGCTTATAGTTGTAAGGTAAGACCTAATATCTGATTCAACAGTCAAAGCTATTGATTTACAACCCCTGGGCTTATAGTTGTATAGGTAAGACCTAATATCTGATTCAACAGTCAAAGCTATTGATTTACAACCCCTGGGCTCATAGTTGTAAGGTAAGACCTAATATCTGATTCAACAGTCAAAGCTGTTGATTTACAAACCCTGGGCTCATAGTTGTAAGGTAAGACCTAATATCTGATTCAACAGTCAAAGCTGTTGATTTACAAACCCTGGGCTTATAGTTGTATAGGTAATAATATCTGATTCAACAGTCAAAGCTATTGATTTACGACCCCTGGGTTTATAGTTGTAAGGTAAGACCTAATATCTGATTCAACAGTCAAAGCTATTGATTTACAACCCCTGGGTTTATAGTTGTAAGGTAAGACCTAATATCTGATTCAACAGTCAAAGCTATTGATTTACAACCCCTGGGCTTATAGTTGTAAGGTAAGACCTAATATCTGATTCAACAGTCAAAGCTATTGATAAGATTTCCATAAAAGAGACACACACAGACAGAAAAGGAAGGATTGTTTAGAAATTCCTCAAAAGAAGTGTCGGAAACTAGCGGGAGATTACCGTAATAGGAGAACAAAGAGAATGGAAGGGAGGCGTCCAAAATCTCACTCAGACAAAGAACCTGAATGGAAACTGATATTACGAATATAGTCAGGAAGGGTTTTAAAACAGGATGATTTTCAGGGAATTCCCGGTGTCGAAGTTTTGCAACTACGGACAATTATAATAATAATAATGTGTTGAGAGGGGAGTCGTATTGGGGGAAAAAAGGCATTAAAAATAATGGCGACACAATTGAGGTAATACGCTATTTTGCCCAAAATGATCTGGGGAATAATGTATTGAGATGGGAGTCGTATTTAAATAAATGTATCATAGAAGAGAAAGTCACCTAAAGTTAAATGTAGGGAATAACGGAGAGATACGATACAATTTCATTCTATCCGGACGTTATAGCTATTTATGAATCGACTGACATATGATAAATTTAGCACAAAACATGGTACGTTTAAATGTTAGAGTATGGTAAGTTGAGAAGTTGGGTTGTTTTTACTTTGATGATTAGAATTTAAAACTGAACGCAATCTGAATAGGGAATATATATTTTACAGAGGGAGGCAGATGTGTGATGGATTTCACGTTGAACAACATCGTTCCTCAAATGTAAACAGAGAAAAGGGGTTGTGGCATTTAGAGGGAAAATGCGTGCATTATAGCTTAGAGTTACTTTTCAAAAGTGGCTAAAATTTAAAAATATATATATATATTTTTAAAGGAGAAGTATCGTAAAGATAGTCTGAAAGGATGCTACAGCTTGCAACGGAAGTGCTAGGCACTCAATGGGCTATATAGTGCAACGCTTTGGACTATAACATAGGTAAGAATAGTTGAATCGTAAAAAGTTGTGATTGTTTTTCTGATTGTTGGTTAGGTAACGCCTGGGTATTCGAACTAGAAGTTAACGTATCCTAAAAAACACTATCTATTTTTCTCTACTTTTCTTTACGGGGAAAAAGTATGTCTTGTCTTAAAGCAACAGTGCACGTCAATCACAGTGGGTGATATGTGAGTGTATGGCAGTGTATAAAATATTTTGGGACGACAATTTGAAGATAGACTGAATGAGTTACATGAAACATCAAGAGATTTAAAACAAACGATGTGAAGGGATTATCAGAATTATTGGGTGTCGTTGTAGTAGTAAAAGTTTGGGTTAAGGGGATTTCCCTGTTCCCAGTGACAAGGTATTTTACAGGTGTACACACATATGCTAAGTTTTTTTTAGACAAGTGAATAACGTATTGGGAATAGAGTAATTAAAATACTAAGTCAAAGACTCGACAGTTACTTAGAGCAAAATGGATTCTAAATGATAACAAAGAGACAATTACGATTTATGCCCATCAAAATGTTTTTATAAAATTAGCGAATTTAGAGATATTGGTTGGGGTGGTAAATTATAACTCAGGATTTGAACAGATGTGATAAATTAGGTTTGGTTAATCGAACAACAATTATTTACAATTCATTGAAAGTCGTTACGGATTGAGCTGAGGTTGAGCGCTTGTTGATGACATCACTCGCGAGGCACTTTTGTCGCCGCGGACTGGGGGTAACGGAGAAAATGGTTTGTGTCTTTTAGAAGGAAAATGCGTGCATTATTGTTGAGTCAATTTTCAGAAGTTGATAAAAATGTCGAAATACATTTTTAAAACATGTAAGTCGTCAGGAAAGATGCTAAAAACTAGCAGCTGATTCGCTATCATTGATTTGTGGCATTTATCTGGACTGTAATTAGGCCATGAGAAAGGGAGATTGAATGTCTGAATCGTAAATCATCGTGATAATGGATTCTGATGGTTATTGATTTCTGGTTTGATTGTTTATGTAACACCAGTGAATTTGAGCACTGTTTCCATTATGTGGAACAATGTTAGGGTATTAATGTTGAAAAGCAACCTCTATAGTAAAACATAATTGTATATGTTTCGGGAAACTAGCTAGGTTGAATTTGGTTATTTGAGCTTTTCCCCTGATACGTAGACATCTGTAACAGGGGCAAGTTGTTTTTCATTGAGGAACACGCAGATGGTGTTTTGTTTTATTGAGATTTAAACGTGAGTTTCTGAGTAATTTTGTCATCTGAAGCGTTATAGTAGTGAGTTTTTGTATAGTTTGTTTTTTGCTGATAAAAGTGGTTTGTTTATTTGGGTACTGAAGATTGGTTATTCTAGGAGTTGATTTAACTTAATTAAGCATTTGTTCTGGTGTGGTTAAGTAGGATTCTTCATACCGGGACGGATGGAATTTATCTAAAATAAGTGAGTTGAAGGAGTCAAGGGAAAATGCGACTGCATTTTTATTAAATATCTGGGATTAAATTACGGATTTCTTAGACTGAGAAATGTACGACATTTGCGGCAGAGGGAAAAAGTAATACATTAATGTTATCTGGTTAATTGTATCTAAGGGTAGCATGTTCATTTAAGTAAACATATACATTGACGTTGTTAAAACTTATGATTAATGATTTGAGTTAAAGGGGAATGATCATTAGATTTAGTTTATAGTTCACTTTTGAGTTTCTGAATCGGAATTAGCATAGTGAACGCTAGTTAGGCGTGTTGTGTCTCACTATTAGATGTTTCCTGGGATTATAATCTTGGGGAGAATGAGGCCATAAACGACCAAATTAAAACAGGTCTGCAAGTATATACAAATAAAACCATTGTTAGGACTATTTGTTTTAGTGCAAAGGTATTTTAAAGAGGCACGCTCACATAGGGAACTTTATGAGTTTTTAGTTTATGAGTTTTAATTATACAAGTGAATTTTTTTTATTTTATGACCTATTGATCTTATCGTGACTGTCTTTTGAGGTCTGATCAGCCTCAGGGGAGAGTCATTTGTATAATGAATGTGGTCACATTGAGTTACTAGTTTTAAGGTAAATTAATTATAATGGAGTTTAGGTTTTCAGGGGTTTAGAATTATTGTTTGAACCGCAAATGAGAAAGTGGTTCAGGATAATCCATGTATAATGAGACAAAGTAAACACGATCAAATACAAAAACAAATAAACGTAACACGAAAACCGAAACAGCCTAATACTGGTGCAAAGTAACACAGAGACAGGAACAAGGACATCAGGACACTAAGGACAATCACCCACGAAACACTCAAAGAATATGGCTGCCTAAATATGGTTCCCAATCAGAGACAACGATAAACACCTGCCTCTGATTGAGAACCACTTCAGACAGCCATAGACTTAACTAGAACACCCCACTAAGCTACAATCCCAATACCAACACACCACATACAAAAACCCATGCCACACCCTGGCCTGACCAAATAAATGAAGATAAACACAAAATACTTTGACCAGGGTGTGACAGAACCCCCCCCCCCCCCTAAGGTGCGGCCTCCCGGACGCACATCAAAACAATAGGGATTGTTAGGGTGGGCGTCTGTCCATGGTGGCGGCGCGGGACGTGGACCCCACTCTATCAATGTCTTAGTCCCTCCTCCTTGCGTCCTAGGATAGTCCACCCTCGCCGCCAACCATGGCCTAGTAGTCCTCACCCAGAATCCCACTGGACTGAGGGGCAGCTCGGGACTGAGGGGCAGCTCGGGACTGAGGGGCAGCTCGGGACTGAGGGGTAGCTCGGGACTGAGGGGAAGCTCGGGACTGAGGGGAAGCTCGAGGGGAAGCTCGGCACTGAGGGGAAGCCCAGCACTGAGGGGAAGCCCAGCACTGAGGGGAAGCCCAGCACTGAGAGGAAGCTCAGCACTGAGAGGAAGCTCAGGCAGGTAGTTGGATCTGGCAGATCCTGGCTGGCTGGCGGTTCTGGCAGATCCTGGCTGACTGGCGGATCTGGAAGAGTCTGGTTGACTGGCAGATCTGGAAGAGTCTGGCTGACTGGCAGATCTGGAAGAGTGTGGCTGACTGGCAGATCTGGAAGAGTCTGGCTGACTGGCAGATCTGGAAGAGTGTGGCTGACTGGCAGATCTGGAAGAGTCTGGTTGACTGGCAGATCTGGAAGAGTCTGGCTGACTGGCAGATCTGGAAGAGTGTGGCTGACTGGCAGATCTGGAAGAGTGTGGCTGACTGGCGGATCTGGAAGAGTCTGGCTGACTGGCGGATCTGGAAGAGTCTGGCTGACTGGCGGATCTGGAAGAGTCTGGCTGACTGGCGGATCTGGAAGAGTCTGGCTGACTGGCAGATCTGGAAGAGTGTGGCTGACTGGCAGATCTGGAAGAGTCTGGCTGACTGGCAGATCTGGAAGAGTCTGGCTGACTGGCAGATCTGGAAGAGTGTGGGTGACTGGCGGATCTGGAAGAGTCTGGCTGACTGGCAGATCTGGAAGAGTCTGGCTGACTGGCGGATCTGGAAGAGTCTGGCTGACTGGCAGATCTGGAAAAGTCTGGCTGACTGGAAGAGTCTGGCTGACTGGCTGCTCCATGCTGACTGGCTGCTCAATGCTGACTGGCGGCTCTGGCTGCTCCATACAGACTGGCAGCTCTGGCGGCTCCTTGCAGACTGGCAGCTCTGGCGGCTCCTTGCAGACTGGCAGCTCCTTGCAGACTGGCAGCTCCTTGCAGACTGGCAGCTCCTTGCAGACTGGCAGCTCTGTGTAGACCGGCAGCTCTGTGTAGACTGGCAGCTCTGGTTGCTCCATGCAGGCTGGCAGCTCTGGCTGCGCTGAACAGGCAGGAGACTCCAGCAGCGCAGGAGAGGAGAAAGGCTCCGGCAGCGCTGAACCGGCAGGAGACTCCGGCAGCGCAGGAGAGGAGAAAGGCTCTGGCAGCGCTGGAGAGGCGAGGCGCACTGTAGGCCTGATGCGTGGTGCTGGCACTGGTGGTACTCAGGTGCCATCAAATCCCCGACACGCTCCGTCGGGCAAATTCCATGTTTAAAACACCAACACAGCAACTCCCTCATTACTCTCTCCTCCAATTTCCCCATTAACTCCTTCACAGTCTCTGCTTCGCTCACCTCCAACACCGGCTCTGGTTCTGGTCTCCTCCTTGGCTCCTCACGATAAACAGGGGGAGTTGGCTCAGGTCTGACTCCTGACTCTGCCACACTCTCCCTGAGCCCCCCCCCAAGACATTTTTGGGGCTGACTCTCGGGCTTCCATCCGCATCGCCGTGCTGCCTCTTCATACCGGCGCCTCTCCGCTTTCGCCGCCTCCAGTTCTTCCTTGGGGCGGCGATATTCTCCTGGCTGAGCCCAGGGTCCTCTTCCGTCTAATTCGTCCCACCATGTCCAGTCCTCCTCGCGCTGCTCCTGCTGCCTTTCACCACGCCGCTTGGTCCTGTTGTGGTGGTTGATTCTGTAATGGTTTTCTTTCGGTGAAGCAGAGTCGGACCAAAATGCAGCGTAGCTATTGCGATCCATGTTTAATGAGACAAAGTAAACACGATCAAATACAAAAACAAATAAACGTAACACGAAAACCGAAACAGCCTAATACTGGTGCAAAGTAACACAGAGACAGGAACAAGGACATCAGGACACTAAGGACAATCACCCACGAAACACTCAAAGAATATGGCTGCCTAAATATGGTTCCCAATCAGAGACAACGATAAACACCTGCCTCTGATTGAGAACCACTTCAGACAGCCATAGACTTAACTAGAAAACCCCACTAAGCTACAATCCCAATACCAACACACCACATACAAAAACCCATGCCACACCCTGGCCTGACCAAATAAATGAAGATAAACACAAAATACTTCGACCAGGGCGTGACAATCGGAGTCGGTGCAGCCAGCTGGTTTCTCCACGCATCGCGCCGACAGAAACAAATATCTTTCTGGTAAGAAGAGGGGCTTATGCTTTATGGTTAACGAGACGTGGTGTGGCCACAACTTACATACAGGAACTCAAGTCCTTCTGTTCACCCGATTTAGAATTCCTCACAATCAAATGTCGACCGCATTATCTACCAAGGGAATTCTCTTCGATTATAATCACAGCCGTATATATTCCCCCCCAAGCAGACACATCGATGGCTCTGAACGAACTTTATTTGACTCTTTGCAAACTGGAATCCATATATCCGGAGGCTGCATTCATTGTAGCTGGGGATTTTAACAAGGCTAATCTGAAAACAAGACTCCCTAAATTGTATCAGCATATTGATTGCGCAACCAGGGCTGGAAAAACCTTGGATCATTGCTACTCTAACTTCCGCGACGCATATATGGCCCTGCCCGCTCTCCTTTCGGAAAAGCTGACCACGACTCCATTTTGTTGATCCCTACAGACAGAAACTGAAACAACAAGCTCCCACGCTGAGGTCTGTTCAACGCTGGTCCGACCAATCTGATTCCACACTCCAAGACTGCTTCCATCACGTGGACTGGGATATGTTTCGTATTGCGTCAGACAACAACATTGACGAATACGCTGATTCGGTGAGCGAGTTCATTAGAACGTGCATTGAAGATGTCGTTCCCATAGCAACGATTAAAACATTCCCAAACCAGAAACCGTGGATTGATGGCAGCATTCGCGTGAAACTGAAAGCGCGAACAACTGCTTTTAATTAGGTCAAGGTGACCGGAAACATGACCGAATACAAACAGTGTAACTATTCCCTCTGCAAGGCAATCAAACAAGCTAAGCGTCAGTATAGAGACAAAGTAGAATCTCAATTCAACGGCTGGCTGGCAGCTCTGGCTGCGCTGAACAGGCAGGAGACTCCGGCAGCGCAGGAGAGGAGAAAGGCTCCGGCAGCGCTGAACCGGCTGGAGACTCCGGCAGCGCAGGAGAGGAGAAAGGCTCCGGCAGCGCTGGAGAGGCGAGGCGCACTGTAGGCCTGATGCGTGGTGCTGGCACTGGTGGTACTGGGCCGAGGTAGACACAAGAGGTATGTGGCAGTGGTCTACAGTCAATCACGGATTACAAAAAGAAAACCAGCCCGTCCCGGACCAGGATGTCTTGCTCCCAGGCAGACTAAATAACTTTTTTGCCCGCTTTGAGGACAATACAGTGCCACTGAGATGGCCCGCAACCAAAACATGCAGACTCTCCTTCACTGCAGCCGACGTGAGGAAAACATTTAAACGTGTCAACCCTCGCAAGGTTGCAGGCCCAGACGGCATCCCGCGCCGCGCTCAGAGCATGCGCAGAGCAGCTGGCTGGTGTGTTTACGGACATATTCAATCAATCCCTATCCCAGTCTGTTGTTCCCACATGCTTCAAGAGGGCCACCATTGTTCCTGTTCCCACGAAAGCTAAGGTAACTGAGCTAAACGACTACCGCCCCGTAGCACTCACTTCCGTCATCATGAAGTGCTTTGAGAGACTAGTCAAGGACCATGTCACCTCCACCCTACCTGAGACCCTAGACCCACTCCAATTTGCTTACCGCCCAAATAGGTCAACAGACGATGCAATCTCAACCACACTGCACACTGCCCTAACCCATCTGGACAAGAGGAATACCTATGTGAGAATGCTGTTCATCGACTACAGCTCGGCATTTAACACCATAGTGCCCTCCAAGCTCGTCATCAAGCTCGAGACCCAGGGTCTCGACCCCGCCCTGTGCAACTGGGTACTGGACTTCCTGACGGGCCGCCCCCAGGTGGTGAGGGTAGGCAACAACATCTCCACCCCGCTGATCCTCAACACTGGGGCCCCACAAGGGTGCGTTCTGAGCCCTCTCCTGTACTCCCTGTTCACCCACGACTGCGTGGCCATGCACGCCTCCAACTCAATCATCAAGTTTGCGGACGACACAACAGTGGTAGGCTTGATTACCAACAACGACGAGACGGCCTACAGGGAGGAGGTGAGGGCTTTCGGAGTGTGGTGTCAGGAAAATAACCTCACACTCAACGTCAACAAAACTAAGGAGATGATTGTGGACTTCAGGAAACAGCAGAGGGAACACCCCCCTATCCACATCGATGGAACAGTAGTGGAGAGGGTAGTAAGTTTTAAGTTCCTCGGCGTACACATGTTAGAGGAATTCTAAATTCCTATATGTTTTGTAGCAAAACCAATTTCACACTATCTATTTCATAATAAGTTGTACGTTTATAATTTTGCATGAAATAGCGAGAGACCAGTCTTAAAAACAAGTTCAGCATTTATTATTGATGAGTACTGGCCCAAAATACAAAGAACCTTACCTTTTAAAGAGACAACATAAAATGACATCATCAGTTTCTCACACCCTCTCCGATCCACACAATAGCACAGTGTCTTCAGGTCTGGAGATTGTCTCCTACTCCCCTCATAAAACAAACATTCCAATCTGTCTAAAATACATACTCTCCTCCACTAATGGAACATCAAAGAACATTCTTATCTGTCTAAAGAGATATACCCTCCTTCTCCCTTAAACCTGCAAGGTACAGACAATTCATTTGTTTTACCTACATTTTCGGTCCTAGTTTAACCAAAAACCCATACATTTCATACCATAACACAATAGTATTAAAACTTAATGGTTCTAATTTAAATGTATACATAATTAATCATTTCAACTATAATTTCCTCCAACAACACATCACAGACAAACTGAATTGGTCCACCCACACAGACAGCATCGTGAAGAAGTATCTAACTGTATCTTGCCTATGCTGCTCTGTACCATCACTCATTCATATATCTTTATGTACATATTCTTTATCCCCTTACACTTGTGTCTATAAGGTAGTAGTTTTGGAATTGTTAGCTAGATTACTTGTTGGTTATTACTGCATTGTCGGAACTAGAAGCACAAGCATTTCGCTACACTTGCATTAACATCTGCTAACCATTTGTATGTGACAAATAACAATTTATTTGATTTGATTTGAAACAACAAATACGTCAATAAATGAGTAAATGGACAGTAAACAAAACCCAGAGGACTTTAGATGTTTAGTTGTAGAAAGTAGAGCCATGGGACAGGGTCAGAAAGGTCAGTATGTTTGATACCTGGTTACAGAGGTGACATGACAAGCATAAGGTCCATTATAACACAGTGAAGTAGGGCCATGGGACAGGGTCAGAAAGGTCAGGATGTTTGATACCTGGTTACAGAGGTGACATAACAAGCATGAGGTCCATTATAACACAGTGAAGTAGAGGTGGGAGCTAAAAGCAGACATGGACAGTGAGACGGTGTGAGGAGGTCAGGGGTCAAACACTAGATCAGGACAGGTAGAAATGGCAGGGCTGGAAATAGACAGAGACACATTCTGATCATGGCTCAGACCTGACCTGAGACACCCAATCAGAAGATGTCATAACAAAGTCCTGACCTGAGACACCCAATCAGAAGATGCCATAACAAAGTCCTGACCTGAGACACCCAATCAGAAGATGTCATAACAAAGTCCTGACCTGAGACACCCAATCAGAAGATGCCGTAACAAAGTCCTGACCTGAGACACCCAATCAGAAGATGTCATAACAAAGTCCTGACCTTAGACACCCAATCAGAAGATGTCATAACAAAGTCCTGGCCAGTAGGCTATATGGGATTTCCTTTCATCAAAATCCAGAACATTTAAATGAGGCATCTGTCAATAAAAAGTTACTTTAGAGCTTTACTTGTTGTGTCCAGTGTGTGTGTGCCATTTAGTGAAAGGATGGAATGACTTAGTGTTACTACCATTTAGTGAAAGGATGGAATGACTTAGTGTTACTTCCATTTAGTGAAAGGATGGAATGACTTAGTGTTACTACCATTTAGTGAAAGGATGGAACGACTTAGTGTTAATACCATTTAGTGAAAGGAAGGAATGACTTAGTGTTACTACCATTTAGTGAAAGGATGGAATGACTTCAGAGTGTTACTACCATTTAGTGAAATGATGGAATGACTGCAGAGTGTTACTACCATTTAGTGAAAGGATGGAACGACTTAGTGTTACTACCATTTAGTGAAAGGATGGAATGACTTCAGAGTGTTACTACCATTTAGTGAAATGATGGAATGACTGCAGAGTGTTACTACCATTTAGTGAAAGGATGGAACGACTTAGTGTTACTACCATTTAGTGAAAGGATGGAATGACTTAGTGTTACTACCATTTAGTGAAAGGATGGAATGACTTAGTGTTACTACCATTTAGTGAAAGGATGGAATGACTTAGTGTTACTACCATTTAGTGAAAGGATGGAATGACTTCAGATTGTTACTAACATCATATCAAACATAAAACATTTACAACTGATCTTTTTATTAAACTGAACAATAAAATAAACCCAACAAGATCTTACTGAGTTACAGTTCCTATAAGGACATGAGTCAGTTGAAATACATTCATCAATCAGGCTGTTGATTGTGGCCTGTGGAATGTTGTCCCAGTCCTCTTCTCTTCATTGGCCGTGTGTGTGTGTGTGTGTGTGTGTCCAGTGTGTGTGAGCCCAGTGTGTGTGTCCATTGTGTGTGTCAGTGTGTGTGTGTCCAGTGTGTGTGTGTTTGTCCCGTATGTGTGTGTGTGTGTGTGTGTGTGTGTGAGTGTGTTTGTCAGTCCGTGTGTGAGTCTAGTTTGTGTGTTTGTGTCCTGTGTGTGTCCAGCGTGTGAGTTGTGTGTGTGTGTGTGTATCAGTGTGTGTGTGTATCAGTGTGTGTGTGTGTCAAGTTATTATTTCCAGAGACACGGAGGAGTCAACATCACAAACCCTAAACCCTGGATAGAGGGGCTCAGTGAATGTGGAGGTGAATGTGTACAGGTGGGTCAGTGTGTCAGAGGAGACACTATAGAATGACAGAGTGCCGGCTAGCCAGTCCAGATACACTCCTACTCTGTGGGAGCTGGAGGAGGGGACGTCTATGGTAGTGGGATTCTTATTGTGACAGGTTCTGTAACTTTTGTCATAGCAGACCAGACTCCAGGACTTGTCATTCCATCCAAGACAACAGTCAATACCCCTTCCTCTCCTGTTGATTCCTTTATATGTCACTCCAATATCAGCCCTTCCCCCACTCCACTCTACCTCCCAGTAACAGCGCCCAGTCAGACCCTCTCTACACAGCACCTGTCTACAGTCATCAAATCTCTCTGGGTGATCAGGATACGGCTGCTCCTCTCTCCTACATGTCACCTTTCTGTTCTCCTCAGACAGAGAGAGGCGTCTGTTTACTGTGTTTAGGTCCAGTGTGAGAGCACAGACATCTGATGGATGAAACCAGACACAATATTAGAAATCATCATCATCAACATTAGAATGTTAACTCACTTTTCACTAATTCTTGTAATGTAGATGTTTCTAGGTATCAAAAGGAGAAGTTAAGGTAACTTGAGACTTGTTGAATGATCATATGTTATACTGTATGGTAATATAAAACACGTATTCCAATGAATTACACACACACACACACACACACACACACACACACACAAACACACAAATTGTCAAAGCAACTCTTTGTACACTTTGGTGTCCCTGATTTCTGCTTCTGTAGAACTACAGTTGATATTTAATATGACCAAGTAAGTAATGATGGTGGTCTTTGACTTTGACTTAACTTGAGTTAAGACTTATTCTTAGTCATATTCTTCACAACAGTCAACACTCACATTTTCTAAGTCCAGGTCTCATTGTTTTCTCTCCACCATGTTCCACACTGTAGCGGTAAGCAGAAGAACAGACAGTCATTGAGTGATACACCTGAACACACACACACACACACACACACACACACACACACACACACACACACACACACACACACACAAACAAACTCATACTGGACACACACACACATGCAGGTCAAGCGTTGGTAAGAATGTTTGTTTTTCTGTGTGTGTGTGTTGTTGGAGAATAATCAGAATTAGTTGGGTAACATAGATAAGATGTTTTATTTTCATTATATGCTTGTGAGTTACTTCTCATCAGAATGTCTATTTTTGTATAATACTGTTGGCCGGTTGCAGTTATCTGTTCTCTGTCATGGGATAAGTTACTTGGGCCGCAGAGAGGGGATGGGTCAGGTTTGTCTACATAGGAAAACATATCTTTTAAACCAATTATCTCTTGGCTCCACAATGTCTGTGTGCCAGTCACTGTGTCTCTGTGATCTTGCCAAGGTGTATTTGATATATGCCTGTTGATAGGTTTTGTTTTATGGTCCTGAGAGCGAGAAAATAACTTAGTTTAGGAGACAAAGCTGAACGATAATTTATGGCCAATGCTGCCTGGCTATGTGTGTCTTTGCTATAAAGGATCTCAGTTGCAATGTGTAAGGACTCTCAGAGAATTCATTGATAGACACTGAATTGATCTGAGAGTCACAGGGTTGTGATGGAGCTCATATAATTAAAGATGGACTTTATGATAACTCTGACTTGTGTGGTGGTTTGGTCTCATGATTTGGTAAATACAGGACATTTCCACTACAGTGTTCAGTGTCTGCATCCTGTGTGTATGACGTGTGGTGTGTGTGTGTCCTGTGTGTGTATCCAGTGTGTATGTGTGTGTGTGTGTTTCACACACACATTGGACACACACACACACACACACACAGTCAGCATTCCAAGTGGTGGAAATAATGTTTGTCTTAACTAGCCTGATAAGTCCAACATGTCTGATATGAACATTGACATAAACCCTCTACATACTTGAGTTTCTCCAGTCTGCAGTGTGGATCCTCCAGTCCAGCAGAGAGCAGTCTGACTCCTGAGTCTCCTGTGTGATTGTAGCTCAGGTCCAGCTCTCTCAGGTGTGAGGGGTTTGACCTCAGAGCTGAGACCAGATAAGCACAGCCTTCCTCTGTGACTAGACAGCCTGACAGCCTGCAAAGAGTCAAATCATATTAAAATCACACTGCTATTATTTGGTGGTGAAAATAGTGGTAGTATATTTTTTTCAACATGTGTGGACTGACCAGACCAGTATAAAAAGCAGAATCAGTCAAAAGACAGACAGTGATGAATCAGATTTAGATTGTATTGAGTATACAGTCCACACCATATCTATTTAGACAGTGAGGTATCAGATTTAGATTGTATTGAATATACAGTCCACACCATATCTATTTAGACAGTGAGGTATCAGATTTAGATTGTATTGAGTATACAGTCCACACCATATCTATTTAGACAGTGAGGTATCAGATTTAGATTGTATTGAGTATACAGTCCACACCATATCTATTTAGACAGTGAGGTATCAGATTTAGATTGTATTGAGTATACAGTCCACACCATATCTATTTAGACAGTGAGGTCTCAGATTTAGATTGTATTGAGTATACAGTCCACACCATATCTATTTAGACAGTGAGGTATCAGATTTAGATTGTATTGAGTATACAGTCCACACCATATCTATTTAGACAGTGAGGTATCAGATTTAGATTGTATTGAGTATACAGTCCACACCATATCTATTTAGACATTGAGGTCTCAGATTTAGATTGTATTGAGTATACAGTCCACACCATATCTATTTAGACAGTGAGGTATCAGATTTAGATTGTATTGAGTATACAGTCCACACCATATCTATTTAGACAGTGAGGTATCAGATGTAGATTGTATTGAGTATACAGTCCACACCATATCTATTTAGACATTGAGGTCTCAGATTTAGATTGTATTGAGTATACAGTCCACACCATATCTATTTAGACAGTGAGGTATCAGATTTAGATTGTATTGAGTATACAGTCCACACCATATCTATTTAGACAGTGAGGTATCAGATTTAGATTGTATTGAGTATACAGTCCACACCATATCTATTTAGACAGTGAGGTATCAGATTTAGATTGTATTGAGTATACAGTCCACACCATATCTATTTAGACAGTGAGGTATCAAATTTAGATTGTATTGAGTAAACAGTCCACACCATATCTATTTAGACAGTGAGGAATCAGATTTAGATTGTATTGAGTATACAGTCCACACCATATCTATTTAGACAGTGAGGTATCAGATTTAGATTGTATTGAGTATACAGTCCACACCATATCTATTTAGACAGTGAGGTATCAGATTTAGATTGTATTGAGTATACAGTCCACACCATATCTATTTAGACAGTGAGGTATCAGATTTAGATTGCATTGAGTATACAGTCCACACCATATCTATTTAGACAGTGAGGTATCAGATTTAGATTGTATTGAGTATACAGTCCACAACATATATATTTAGACAGTGAGGTATCAGATTTAGATTGTATTGAGTATACAGTCCACACCATATCTATTTTGACAGTGAAGCTAACATTTTAAATGTGAAGAAGTCATTCTGACACTTAAAGTATATTAAATTAGTCAAAAGTATATCTGGTCCAATATTCCTCGAACACAATGAGACATCAAGACTGTGACGCCTTGACTGAGAAAGATCATGAATGAATCATGAATAATAATGAGTGAGAGAGTTACAGAGGCTACAACAAAACATGCTAACCTCTCACCATTACCAATAACAGAGGCTACAACAAAACATGCTAACCTCTCACCATTACCAATAACAGAGGCTACAACAAAACATGCTAACCTCTCACCATTACCAATAACAGAGGATACAACAAAACATGCTAACCTCTCACCATTACCAATAACAGAGACTACAACAAAACATGCTAACCTCTCACCATTACCAATAACAGAGACTACAACAAAACATGCTAACGTCTCACCATTACCAATAACAGAGGCTACAACAAAACATGCTAACCTCTCACCATTACCAATAACAGAGGCTACAACAAAACATGCTAACCTCTCACCATTACCAATAACAGAGTGGGTCTGATCTTTGTGCATCTGTAACTTTCTCATTCATCATCATTCACAATTCATTCATGATTTTTCATAATCATGGTAGCATCCACATGAATGTAGACGTTTTCAGAAACATCTTCTATTCTCCCTGACAATACAAGTGAAGTGACTCCAAAATGATAGGACATAATTCACCATTCAGTTTCTATTAGGAAAAACATCTAAAACACAACCAAGACAAACTGCAAATGAATTCAAAAGTTCGTAGATTGACAAGCTTGATGTAATCAATGCAGGCAAAGAATATGGGACTAAACAATAAACTTTTGACTGAATGTTTGTAAAAAAATAATGAATGGTCTAAAAAAAGTTCTAAACATTAAAACATTAAAGAATGAAAATACCCTCAAATAAAAGGTGACATTCTGAAACATTTTATCTCAAATCCAAAATGCTGGAGCATAGCACCAAATTTAAAACTGTAAGCTTCACTGTCCAAACACATATGGTGTGGACTATGTTTGTCTGGTAAACACATGTGGATCTGGTGAACAGTTATCACTTGTTGACCAACTACAGGAATACTGACCTCAGAGTCTCCAGTTTACAGTGGGGATTCCCCAGTCCATCAGAGAGCAGCTTCACTCCTGAATCCTTCAGGTCATTGTTACTCAGATCCAGCTCTCTCAGGTGTGAGGGCTTTGACTCCAGAGCTGAGACCAGAGAAGCACAGCCTTCCTCTGTGACTCCACAGCCTGACAGCCTGCAAAGAGATCATCATGACTTCACAAACAGACTGTTAATTTAACGAGTAGTGTAGAAGGACAATGGCAGATGCATTTGGTTTATTCTCCCAAACAACATTTAGATTCTAATTCCATCTCCTAAATTTGAATGGTCATATTGTTATACTAATGTGAAAATCAATGCATTTACTCAATATGTTATTCAATATAATATTATAGACATATTATAATACATATTATTCTCTAAACTGAATTTCTTCCTGATGATTAGTTCTTATATGTAACTTTATTCACTCACAGAGCAGCTCTGGAGGCTTTGACCACTGGCAGCAGCCTCAAAAGACCTTCCTCTGATCTGGAGTATTTCTTCAGGTCAAACACATCCAGCTCCTTTTCTGAAGTCAGCAACACAAAGATCAGAGCTGACCACTGTGCAGGTGACAGCTTGGCTTCTGAGAGACTTCCTGATCTCAGGTAGCTTTGGATCTGCTCCACTAGAGAATAGTCATTCAGTTCATTCAGACAGTGGAACAGATTGATGCTCCTCTCTGGAGAGGGATTCTCCCTGATCTTCTCCTTGATGTACTTGACTGTTTCTTCATGGCTCTGTGAGTTGCTTCTTGTCTTTGTCAGTAGACCTCGTAAGTGTTTCTGATTGGACTCCAGTGAGAGGCCCAGAAGGAAGCGGAGGAAAAGGTCCATGTTTCCCATCTCACTTTGTAAGGCTTTATCCACAGCACTCTTGTAGAAAGTAACTTCAGTAACTTTAGGCTTCTCTCTGAAGAGCGACAAAAAGTAGCTGAACATTGATTGAGGTTTGGCCATTAGATTCTCATTGTTGTTGATGAATGAGAGGAACACATATACAGCAGCCAGAAACTCCTGAATGCTCAGATGCACAAAGCAGTACACGTTGTTCTGGTACAGCACACATTCCTCTTTAAAGAGCTGTGTGCACAATCCTGAATAAACTGAGGCTTCATTAACACCAATGCCAGCCTCTTTCAGGTCTTCTTCATAGAAAATCAGATTGCCCTTCATAAGCTGTTGAAAAGCCAGTTTTCCCAGTGACAGAATGCTCTCTTTATTCCAGTGTGGACCTGTCTCTTCTTTCCCAAGATACTTTTTATTCTTCTGTTTGGTATGAAACACCACAAGGTGTGTGTACATCTCAGTCAGAGTCTTGGGCATCTCTTCTCTCTTATGTTTTAGCATGTGTTCAAGAACTGTTGCAGAAATCCAACAGAAGACTGGAATGTGGCACATGATGTGGAGGCTCCTTGATGTCTTTATGTGTGAGATGATTCTGCTGGCCAGGTCCTCATCACTGAATCTCTTCCTGAAGTATTCCTCCTTCTGTGGGTCATTGAACCCTCGTACCTCTGTCACCTGGTCAACACACCCTGAAGGGATCTTATTGGCTGCTGCAGGTCTAGTAGTTATCCAGAGGAGAGCAGAGGGGAGCAGATTTCCCTTGATGAGATTTGTCAGCAGAACATCCACTGAGGTTGACTCTGTGATGTCACAACAGATCTTGTTCTTCTGGAAGTCTAGGGGCAGTCGGCACTCATCCAGACCATCAAAGATTAACAGAACTTTGTACTTGTTGTAGATGGAGATTCTTGATTGTTTGGTTTCCATTGAGAAGTGATTAAGAAGTTCAATGAAAGTGTGTTTGTCCTCTTTCATCAAATTCAGCTCCCGAAAAGGGAATGAAAACACAAATTGGACATCCTGATTTGCTTTTCCTTCAGCCCAGTCCAGAATGAACTTCTGCACAGAGACTGTTTTTCCAATGCCAGCGACTCCCTTTGTCAGCACAGTTCTGATACGTTTGTCTTCTCCAGTTAAGGGTTTGAAGATGTCGTTACATTTGATTGCAGTCTCTGGTCTTGCTTGTTTCCTGGTTGTTGTCTCAATCTGTCTCAGCTCATGTTCATTATTGACCTCTCCTGTTCCACCCTCTGTAATGTAGAGCTCTGTGTAGAACTTATTGAGAAGTGTTGGGTTTCCTTGTTCAGCGATCCCTTCAAATACACATTGAAACTTCTTCTTTAGATTAGATTTGAGTTCACGTTGGTAAATCCCAGCAAGCTCATCTGAATGAAGAAATAACACAGAGGATATTAATATTACGTCAGTTTCATCAAGTTTTACATTATAATGATTTATTCTCTTAAAACTTCTTAGGTCTGAGATCCCAATAACGGGAGAGATATGACAACAGCCAGTGAAAGTGCAGGGCGCCAAATTCAAAACAGCAGAAATCTCATAATTAAAATTCCTCAAACATACATGTATCTTATATCATTTTGTTGTTAATCCCACCGATTTCAAATATGCTTTACAGCGAAAGCACCACAAACAATTACGTCACCACCAAGCTGCAGAATTAGCACAGCCATTTTTCCAGCCAAAGATAGCAGTCACAAAAAGCACAAATAGAGATGAAAATGAATCACTAACCTCTGATGATCTTCATCAGATGACACTCAGAGGACTTCATGTTACACAATACATGTTTGTTTTGTTTGATAAAGTTAATATTTATATAAAAACAATCTGAGTTTACGTTCATTAGTTCCAAAAATATCCAGTGATTTTGCATATCCACATCATTCAACACCATTCAACAGAAATACTCATCATAAATGGGGATGACAATAAGTTATACACATGGAATTATAGATATACCTCTCCTTAATACAACCACTGTGTCAAATTTCAAAAACACTCTACGGAAAAAGCAATAATCTGAGACGGCAAAAAATAAGAATATTAGCCGCCATGTTGGAGTCAACAGAACCAGAAATTACAATAATATAAATAAATTAAAATAAATTAAAAGATCAATTATAATATTTGTGATAAATATTCCCTTACATTTGATGATCTTCATGAGAATGCACTCCCAGGAATCCCAGGTCCACAATGTTTGTTTTGTTTGATAATGTCCGTTATTTATGTCCAAATACATCCTTTTGTTAGCGCGTTTGGTATACATATCAAAAACGCTCGTTCAGGTCATTTATAGGTCAGTTATATTACAGGTCGAAGAAACATTTCAAACTAAGTACAGAATCAATCATTAGGATGTTTTTATCATACATCTTCAATAAGGTTCCATCCGGAGAATTCCTATGTGTCTTGAGGAGCAACGGAACGCAAGTGGATATCATGTGGAATGCGCATGACCAGGAAATGGCTCTCTGCCAGTAAGCTGACTCATTCCCCTCTTATTCAGTCCCACAACACAGTAGAAGTCCCATTCAAGTTTCTATAGATGGTTGACATCTAGTGGAAGCCCTAGGAAATGCAAATTCATTCATATCCCAATGGTTGCTAATTTACCAACCTCAGATTTCTCACTTCCTGTTTGGATTCCTTCTCAGTTTTTTGCCTGCCATATGAGTTCTGTTATACTCACAGACATCATTCAAACAGTTTTAGAAACGTCGGAGTGTTTTCCATCCAATACTAATAATAATATGCATATATTAGCAACTGAGACTGAGGAGCAGGCCGTTTACTCTGGGCACCTTTCATCCAAGCTACTCAATACTGCCCATGCAGCCATAAGAGGATATTATCTGACTGTATAAACGTGTAAATGTTTTCATAGTGCATTACAGACTGGTGTGACTGATTATATTATTATTGGTATTATTGATGGTATAATTTATGTTGTCTCTCTCTCTCTAAATTAATCACAACACATCCCTGCTGCTACTTGATGAGGTCACTAGGTGTTGTGTTAAGGCTGCAACAATATCATTTAGTTACACAACTACTTTAGCTGTACTTTAGCTACAGCTTTTAAATGTTATAAAACATCATTCAACATGAGATAGACAGATCTTACATTTCTCCAGTGTGTCAGCAAGCTCCTTCTGGTTCATTTTCCTCAGGATGTGCAGTGTGATCTTCAGAGCCCCCTCTCTGGCACTGCTCTCCTGCTTCTCATCTTCAGCATCCACCACTTCCTTATCCTGCTTCTGACTCTCAAAGCCTTCTGGGAGTTCTGGACTAAGAATTCTCTTGAACATCTTCATCTTGTTCTTCACAAATCTAATAATATTCTCTTCAAGCAACTGAAATAAATCAAGTAAATAAGTTAAGCAAGAGAATAAATGCTTTCTCATCAACACATTAATGAATGATTGACAGATCAACTTTACTTCAGGTAAACAAAAACAAATGTTCATAACAGGACCACATACACTGAATTTGGAGGCCAGGTCTGTTTGATGACTCTGGGAAGACTGACCACTGAGAATCTCTGACTCTGATCTCTCCAGTTGGTTTCTGTGGACAAAACATGACATTACATATCTTCATCCACGGAGTACACACACACACACACACACACACACACACAAACATTATGAAGACAACAAAGATAAATAGGAAAATGGGAGAGGAGAAATGACTAGAGACAGTGTTGTTTAACTCACTGACCATGACCCATGAGTTCTTCTTACCTTTGTTCAGTAGAAAAGTCTCCCTCTCTAAACTCTATAGGACGATCCATAGACCGGTCACTCTTCATGGACACACAGCTGGGAACAGGGGAGGCTGGTCTCTCCTGCTTGATTGGTCTTCAACACAACAGAGACAAACATTACATCTCTCATCTGCCCTGCCTCAGATGAGACTAAGTGGTTGTGAATCGTTAGAAACTTTAACCATCACTTAACCCTCCTGCTGTTCTGGTCGAAATGGACTGATTTTCAAGTTCTCTCTCTGAAAAATGTTGTTCATTTAATCTGATTGTTATAATCTGAACAAACAAAATACATTTGGATGATTTTCATAACATTTTGGGTGTTGTATTTAACTCTTGTACAGCTGGGGTCACGGTCAAAAATGACTGGTCATTAGAAATGAATGGGTGAGACTACAATTAGAGTATAACATTTAGTTCAGGCACATGCCCATTCATCAGATGGATACACTTCCTCTCCACATGCATGTGTGTTTGAACACACACACACACACACACACACACACACACACACACACACACACACACACACACACACACACACACACACACACACACACACACACACACACACACACACACACACACACACACACACTCCTCACTCCCCTTCTTGGCTTCCATGACATCCCCCACGGGAACCTTTCCCCAATAGAATAATTCACCCCAGGAAACACACCTGTTGGCATTCTCACAAACAATCTCAACATTGTTTCAACAGTATATATATTTTCTCACAGGTCTGGTATATAAAGCTTTTTTTGAGGCCTTGGTCCCATTTCATTCTGTGGCGGTACAATGACTATATACTGTATGTGAGGCTCTTGATAATATCTTTGATCATGACACTGGTGAGGAGGAGAGAGGCCTTGTTAAACTTTGACACAAAGTAGTATGTGATAAATAGTACAATATGTTTCATCTGAGTATTTGTTACAGTCAAAATAATCCATACATTATGCTTTTTTTTAAACTAAAAAACAAGTTGTATGAGCTCAGGTCAATGAGGCCTACAGGTCATAAACAGCAAATAGAAACTTGTAATGTTCACAAGAACTTAAGTTGATTAAAAGATCTAACAACATTAGGTGATAATATATGTATTATTATGGATTTATAATCAGCTATTATCGGGTGGTCATTTTGGAACATAACAATGTGCCAAATCTGTGATTTAATGCATTTTTATTGGGTAAGCATTAGAATTAGCCCCCTCAGTATCTGAAGCTATGGGTGGTAATGTTTATCTCGGAGCTGATCCGTCATCAGTATTGTGAACTAATTATAATGTTGAGGAAAGATTTGAATGTAGAAAACTGATCTGAGAGCAGCGCTCCCTTTCTTTAGATCCTATCAGTATTGATAAATGCTTCGCCAGACCTGATACCTTGTTGTGCTGCTGATCCAGTTTCTACCGGTCTGACTGATGATATGAACTCTGACCTGTTCACCAGACGTGATACCTTGTTGTGCTGCTGATCCAGTTTCTGCTGGTCTGACTGAGGATATGAACTCTGACCTGTTCACCAGACGTGATACCTTGTAGTGCTGCTAATCCAGTTTCTACTGGTCTGCCTGAGGATATGAACTCTGACCTGTTCACCAGACGTGATACCTTGTCCAGAAATTGTAGTTTCAACTCCCTCCCTCCCTCCCTCCCTCCCTCCCTCCCTCCCTCCCTCCCTCCCTCCCTCCCTCCTTCCCTCTCTCTCCCTCCCTCCCTCCCTCTCTCTCCCTCGTCCTCTGAATGCTCAACTATGAAAAGCAACCTGACATTTACTCCTGAGGTGCTGACCTGTTGCAACCTCTATAACCACTGTGTTTATTATTTGAGAGCCTGGTTCCTCTCTACCCAGCACACCCAGAAGAGGACTGGCCACCCCTCAGAGTCTGGTTCCTCTCTACCCAGCACAGCCAGAAGAGGACTGGCCACCCCTCAGAGCCTGGTTCCTCTCTACCCAGCACAGCCAGAAGAGGACTGGCCACCCCTCAGAGCCTGGTTCCTCTCTACCCAGTACAGCCAGAAGAGTGGTCATTTCTCTTTAGGGGCTGATCCATCATCAGTATTGTGAACTAATTATAATGTTAAAGGAAAGATTTGAATGTAGAAAACAGATCTGAGATCAGCGCTCCCTTTCTTTCCATCCTATCAGTATAGACACACGCTCCAACAACACAACTGTTTTGGGAGACTCATGTTACATCTTCGGCCGCTGTAGGAAAGATGCATCTTAAAACACTCATATGCCTAAATTCCATCGCTCTCAGGAAACCGTCCACAGAGACACTTACAGTACAGTTGCAATATCTAAATTTGATAATCCTGTGAGACTTGATTTACCCTCATGAATGATTTATCAACCCCTTCAAAAATGTCCATGAATTGTAGTCAACATAATAATGAATATTTCCTGTTGCTTCAGGAGTAATATCCTGCTTTGAGAAACTAAGTCAAATTAAGATATGGCATCTGTGAGTGCATCTAAAGATAGGTGAGACAGGCTTATATCACAGTCTAATAATCAGGATAAGAACGTTCCATTCCAGCTAAACTATTTATATATATATATATTTTATATAGATAGTCTTCGAAATAAAAGTATGTAATTGACAGTAATGCAAATGAATACATATAGTAGAATTATGCCATACCTTTATTTTGAAGGCTAACCACAAAGTCCACTGTTGTGCCTTATCCTTATTGTGCCTAATCCTTATTGATGTTATTTAATTATAAATGAGGGTTATTTTAGATGACACCTAGCTAGCTAACTGAAGCTACTCAAACAGATGTTATTTAATTATAAATGAGGGTTATTTTAGATGACACCTAGCTAGCTAACTGAAGCTACTCAAACAGATGTTATTTAATTATAAATGAGGGTTATTTTAGATGACACCTAGCTAGCTAACTGAAGCTACTGAAACAGATGTTATTTGTATCTTTTTTGACACGTAAAAACGGCATAGAAATCCTGGTCGAGAAAAAACTGAACAAATGAACAACGAAACAGCACAGCAGGTAGATGAAAGAAAAATGTTTTGATGATGTTTTACTGGTAATGGGGACATATGTAAATAACTTTTTGGTCAGTGTGTGTAACCTTTATTTATCAAGGCAAGTCAGTTAAGAACAAATTCTTATTTACAATGAAGCACGGACAAGGCTGGGTCAATTGCGCCCCACTATGGGACTCCCTATCACAGGCGGATGTGATACAGCCTGGATTCGAACCAGGGACTTGTTGTGACGCCTCTTGCACTGAGATGCAGTGCCTTAGACCGCTGCGTCAGTGTGTGTGTGTTAACTACATGTATTTAACTGTACTAGAATGCTTTAAAGGCTGCTAAAATTATAAATATTGGTTATTGGCATATATGACATATATGAATTATTGCCTAAAATTAATTAAAAAATGAGTGAAACAGTTTTCCTTCTAAAAAATGGTAATTAGGTGTATTGAATGGGAATGGTGTGGTCGTACCACAACAACAGAGTGCTGTGAGCGTATAACGATCATTACAAATATTCTCATAAATAGACCGCTGATTGGTCAGCTCTGCCAAAGAGCCAACATGACATCATGTTCTATGAGGAAATAGCAGCATTTTTTAAACGGTCGGATTGAGATTCAAGTTTGAGTCGGGGTTGTTTAAGTATTTTTCTCCAATTTATGCTATGACCACAAATATGAGATAGGACTTGTCAACCACATTATTTGGGTATGAGTTAACAGAATATAAACTTTTAGAAGTTAGATTTGTAAAACCTTGTCTGTTTTGTGCCCTGGGATTTGTAAAACCTTTTTTTATTTGTATTAATACCAGGAGTATTTACTCTGTGGTTAGATACCTGGTATATACCAGGAGTATTTACTCTGTGGTTAGATACCTGGTATATACCAGGAGTATTTACTCTGTGGTTAGATACCTGGTATATACCAGGAGTATTTACTCTGTGCTTAGATACCCGGTATATACCAGGAGAATATACTCTGTGTTTAGATACCTGGTATATACCAGGAGTATTTACTCTGTAGTTAGATACCTGGTATATACCAGGAGTATTTACTCTGTGTTTAGATACCTGGTATATACCAGGAGAATATACTCTGTGTTTAGATACCTGGTATATACCAGGAGAATATACTCTGTGTTTAGATACCTGGTATATACCAGGAGTATTTACTCTGTGATTAGATACCTGGTATATACCAGGAGTATTTACTCTGTGTTTAGATACCTGGTATATACCAGGAGTATTTACTCTGTAGTTAGATACCCGGTATATACCAGGAGTATTTACTCTGTGTTTGATACCTGGTATATACCAGGAGTATTTACTCTGTGTTAGATACCTGGTATATACCAGGAGTATTTACTCTGTAGTTAGATACCCGGTATATACCAGGAGTATTTACTCTGTGATTAGATACCTGGTATATACCAGGAGTATTTACTCTGTGATTAGATACCTGGTATATACCAGGAGTATTTACTCTGTGTTTAGATACCTGGTATATACCAGGAGTATTTACTCTGTGTTTAGATACCTGGTATATACCAGGAGTATTTACCCTGTGACTAGATACCCGGTATATACCAGGAGTATTTACCCTGTGACTAGATACCCGGTATATACCAGGAGTATTTACTCTGTAGTTAGATACCTGGTATATACCAGGAGTATTTACTCTGTGTTTAGATACCTGGTATATACCAGGAGTATTTACCCTGTGACTAGATACCCGGTATATACCAGGAGTATTTACTCTGTAGTTAGATACCTGGTATATACCAGGAGTATTTACTCTGCAGTTAGATACCTGGTATATACCAGGAGTATTTACTCTGTGTTTAGATACCTGGTATATACCAGGAGTATTTACTCTGTGTTTAGATACATGGTATATACCAGGAGTATTTACTCTGTGGTTAGATACCTGGTATATACCAGGAGTATTTACTCTGTGTTTAGATACCTGCTATATACCAGGAGTATTTACTCTGTGTTTAGATACCTGGTATATACCAGGAGTATTTACTCTGTGGTTAGATACCTGGTATATACCAGGAGTATTTACTCTGTGCTAAGATACCTGGTATATACCAGGAGTATTTACTCTGTGTTTAGATACCTGGTATATACCAGGAGTATTTACTCTGTGGTTAGATACCTGGTATATACCAGGAGTACTTACTCTGTGATTAGATACCTGGTATATACCAGGAGTATTTACTCTGTGGTTAGATACCTGGTATATACCAGGAGTATTTACTCTGTGATAGATACCTGGTATATACCAGGAGTATTTACTCTGTGATTAGATACCTGGTATATACCAGGAGTATTTACTCTGTGTTAGATACCTGGTATATACCAGGAGTATTTACTCTGTAGTTAGATACCTGGTATTTACCAGGAGTATTTACTCTGTGGTTAGATACCTGGTATATACCAGGAGTATTTACTCTGTGATTAGATACCTGGTATATACCAGGAGTATTTACTCTGTGATTAGATACCTGGTATATACCGGGAGTATTTACTCTGTGCTTAGATACCTGGTATATACCAGGACTATTTACTCTGTGTTGAAGAAATGTCTCCCTTGTTGCATGTAATTGGCAGTATCATAGAGTGGAGTCTTCATGGACAGACTGCTGTCTCTCTGTGAATACATACCTGGTATATACTATAGATACCTGGTATGTACCATGAGTACTACTTACCCTGTAAATGCAGAAAAGTCTCCATCTTCGCAATCATAGAAAACGTCCATAGACCCGTCACTCTTCATGGACAGACAGCTGGGTGAGTCTGGTCTCTCCTGATGGATTGGGCTTGAACACAACAGAAACAGACCTTCAGTCTCTAGTCTAATGTAGACTAAATATGATGATGTCATGTCACTGATACCAGGTCAGAGACAACATATATAGTTAATAAAACATGCCAAGAGATTTATGTCCCCACAGTGTCCCCACAGTGTCCCCACAGTGTCCACACATTGTCCACACATTGTCCCCACATTGTCCCCACAGTGTCCCCACATTGTCCCCACAGTGTCCCCACATTGTCTCCACATTGTCCCCACATTGTCCTCACAGTGTCCCCACATTGTCCCCACAGTGTCCCCACATTGTCTCCACAGTGTCCCCACAGTGTCCCCACATTGTCCCCACATTGTCCCCACATTGTATCCACAGTGTCCCCACATTGTCCCCACAGTGACCCCACAGTGTCCCCACATTGTCCCCAAGTGTCCACACAGTGTCCACACAGTGTCCCCACATTGTCCCCACATTGTCCCCACAGTGTCCCCACAGCGCAAGTGTCCCCACAGCGCCCCCACAGTGTCCCCACATTGTCCCAACAGTGCCCCCACAGTGCCCCCACATTGTCCCAACAGTGTCCCCACATTGTCCCCAAGTGCCCACACATTGCCCCCACAGTGTCCCCACAGCGCCCCCAAGAGTCCCCACAGTGTCCGCACAGTGTCCCCACATTGTACCCACAGTGTCCCCACATTGTCCCCACATTGTCCCCACAGTGACCCCACAGTGTCCCCACATTGTCCCCAAGTGTCCACACAGTGTCCACACAGTGTCCCCACATTGTCCCCACAGTGTCCCCACAGCGCCCCCACAGTGTCCCCACAGTGTCCCCACATTGTCCCAACAGTGCCCCCACATTGTCCCAACAGTGTCCCCACATTGTCCCCAAGTGCCCACACATTGCCCCCAAGTGCCCCCACAGTGTCCCCACAGTGCCCCCACAGTGACCCCACAGCGCCCCCAAGAGTCCCCACAGTGTCCCCACAGTGTCCCCACATTGTCCCCACAGTGTCCCCACAGTGTCCCCACATTGTCCCCACAGTGACCCCACATTGTCCCCAAGTGTCCACACAGTGTCCACACAGTGTCCGCACATTGTCCCCACATTATCCCCACAGTGTCCCCACAGCGCCCCCACAGTGTCCCCACATTGTCCCAACAGTGTCCCCACATTGTCCCCAAGTGCCCACACATTGTCCCCAGAGTGACCCCACAGTGACCCTACAGCGCCCCCAAGTGTCCCCACAGTTCCCCCACAATGACCCCACAGCACCCCCACAGTGTCTCCACAGTGACCCCACAGCACCCCCACAGTGTCTCTACAGTGACCCCACAGTGACCCCACAGTGACCCCACAGTGCCACCACAGTGCGTTGTTGAACATCCTAAAGGTTTCAGATCAGTGGTTTCCAGCCTGGTGTTCCGAATGTTATTATATATTTTAAATTAAAATACAACATTGTAACTATTGGGAACTAATGGTATTATAAGCAATTGGAGAGTTTCATTCCAAAACACAATATATCCATATTTCAGAAAAGTTGGTAAATTAGCTTTTATTGTTTAAAGATATAAATATATATATATCTGCCTCACTCTCAGAGAAATCAGTAGTACTGCTAGGTTTTACACAGTAATAATATATATCTGCCTCATTCTCAGTGAAATAAGTAGTACTGCTAGGTTTTACACAGTAATAATATATATCTGCCTCATTCTCAGTGAAATAAGTAGTACTGCTAGGTTTTACACAGTAATAATATATATCTGCCTCATTCTCAGTGAAATAAGTAGTACTGCTAGGTTTTACACAGTAATAATATATATCTGCCTCATTCTCAGTGAAATAAGTAGTACTGCTAGGTTTTACACAGTAATAATATATATCTGCCTCATTCTCAGTGAAATAAGTAGTACTGCTAGGTTTTACACAGTAATAATATATATCTGCCTCACTCTCAGTGAAATCAGTAGTACTGCTAGGTTTTACACAGTAATAATATATATCTGCCTCACTCTCAGTGAAATCAGTAGTACTGCTAGGTTTTACACAGTAATAATATATATCTGCCTCACTCTCAGTGAAATCAGTAGTACTGCTAGGTTTTACACAGTAATAATATATATCTGCCTCACTCTCAGTGAAATCAGTAGTACTGCTAGGTTTTACACAGTAATAATATATATCTGCCTCACTCTCAGTGAAATCAGTAGTACTGCTAGGTTTTACACAGTAATAATATATATCTGCCTCACTCTCAGTGAAATCAGTAGTACTGCTAGGTTTTACACAGTAATAATATATATCTGTCTCACTCTCAGAGAAATCAGTAGTACTGCTAGGTTTTACACTGTAATAATATATATCTGCCTCACTCTCAGTGAAATCAGTAGTACTGCTAGGTTTTACACAGTAATAATATATATCTGCCTCACTCTCAGTGAAATCAGTAGTACTGCTAGGTTTTACACAGTAATAATATATATCTGCCTCACTCTCAGTGAAATCAGTAGTACTGCTAGGTTTTACACAGTAATAATATATATCTGCCTCACTCTCAGTGAAATCAGTAGTACTGCTAGGTTTTACACAGTAATAATATATATCTGCCTCACTCTCAGTGAAATCAGTAGTACTGCTAGGTTTTACACAGTAATAATATATATCTGCCTCACTCTCAGTGAAATCAGTAGTACTGCTAGGTTTTACACAGTAATAATATATATCTGTCTCACTCTCAGAGAAATCAGTAGTACTGCTAGGTTTTACACTGTAATAATATATATCTGCCTCACTCTCAGTGAAATCAGTAGTACTGCTAGGTTTTACACAGTAATAATATATATCTGCCTCACTCTCAGTGAAATCAGTAGTACTGCTAGGTTTTACACAGTAATAATATATATCTGCCTCACTCTCAGTGAAATCAGTAGTACTGCTAGGTTTTACACAGTAATAATATATATCGGTCTCATTCTCAGTGAAATCAGTAGTACTGCTAGGTTTTACACAGTAATAATATATATCGGTCTCATTCTCAGTGAAATCAGTAGTACTGCTAGGTTTTACACAGTAATAATATATATCTGCCTCACTCTCAGAGAAATCAGTTGTACTGCTAGGTTTTACACAGTAATAATATATATCTGCCTCACTCTCAGAGAAATCAGTAGTACTGCTAGGTTTTACACAGTAATAATATATATCTGCCTCACTCTCAGAGAAATCAGTAGTACTGCTAGGTTTTACACAGTAATAATATATATCTGCCTCACTCTCAGTGAAATCAGTAGTACTGCTAGGTTTTACACAGTCATAATATATATCTGCCTCACTCTCAGTGAAATCAGTAGTACTGCTAGGTTTTACACAGTCAAATGTGACCGACGGGCTCATGTCACAAAATTTGAGATGTGTATTTCACATAAGATAAAAGTAGAGACTACAGTTGAGGAACAATGGGAAAGTAATTCTGCTTTGAAAGATGATAAACTTGTAACCTCACTTTTGAGAAAATGACCTTTGAATGTTTTGGTTCCTACTGGAGAGCTCTTCTTTGTCTACAGGGCTGTTATTTTGGCAGATAATCTAAATAAATAATTATATAATTACCTAAATGTATGTTGTTTTGTTTTTGGTTGATGTCAGTTTCATTGTTTGCTAAGCTATAAATTGTTATTTTGTGGTAAAGTGGTAAAATGAACTACAAAATGTTATATCTTGCAATTCTTACGACTTTAGTAAGGAATTACACATTATTCAGTACTACTGCAGTTGCTACATAATTCCAATAGATGGCAGCATAAGACCACAAATGACATTTCAGAAGATTAGTTTAGCTCTCCCTGGATACACCACCACTCCCCTCACAGGAAAACTCCTGTGTGCTTCTTCCTGTCCCTTTCCACACTGCTAACACAAGAGGGCTTCTTCCTGTCCCTTTCCACACTGCTAACACAAGAGGGCTTCTTCCTGTCCCTTTCCACACTGCTAACACAAGAGGGCTTCTTCCTGTCCCTTTCCACACTGCTAACACAAGAGGGCTTCTTCCTGTCCCTTTCCACACTGCTAGCACAAGAGGGCTTCTTCCTGTCCCTTTCCACACTGCTAACACAAGAGGGCTTCTTCCTGTCCCTTTCCACACTGCTAACACAAGAGGGCTTCTTCCTGTCCCTTTCCACACTGCTAACACAAGAGGGCTTCTTCCTGTCCCTTTCCACACTGCTAACACAAGAGGGCTTCTTCCTGTCCCTTTCCACACTGCTAGCACAAGAGGGCTTCTTCCTGTCCCTTTCCACACTGCTAACACAAGAGGGCTTCTTCCTGTCCCTTTCCACACTGCTAACACAAGAGGGCTTCTTCCTGTCCCTTTCCACACTGCTAACACAAGAGGGCTTCTTCCTGTCCCTTTCCACACTGCTAACACAAGAGGGCTTCTTCCTGTCCCTTTCCACACTGCTAACACAAGAGGGCTTCTTCCTGTCCCTTTCCACACTGCTAACACAAGAGGGCTTCTTCCTGTCCCTTTCCACACTGCTAACACAAGAGGGCTTCTTCCTGTCCCTTTCCACACTGCTAACACAAGAGGGCTTCTTCCTGTCCCTTTCCACACTGCTAACACAAGAGGAAGGACTGAACAAGCATTTAACAGATTACTGTGAAGTAATATAATGATGATTCATGTTTATTATTACCTGGTTTTATGCTCATGTTTTGAAATTATACTTAATTAATATAATGATTATCAATAAGCCTGAACATGAATTCAGTCGTCTCTGGTTGAGAACAATGTATTTTCATAGTACATTCATTGTCAAATTCATCAACCTCAAAAATTTATCAACTCTCGCTAGTAGTCAACTCAGCCCCGCTAAAAAGCTTGTGTCGTCACTCTGCCTTCTCAAGGGGCATGTTGAGGTTAATTTGCTAACAGCGAGGTTTGCATGATGTAATTTATTGACGGGCTGGAAGTCGCACTCTTGTCTTTTCTATTCCGAGGTTGTTTACTCTCAATATCAGATATTAAGATGATTTTTATAATGAATGTATACTGAGGTTGAGGTTCTGACTAGAGATAATGTACCCGGGGTTCAATACCTGCTATAGTCACTATTCTTTTCTCTCCCAAAAGCAACACAGCCCAAATACAAGATACATAGCTAACTAAAGAAATGAGTGACCATTTTAGAAAATCATGGGACATATAGTCTGTGGTTATATGCTATTTTATGTCAATTATATTGCTGCTTGTAGCCTATAACTGATGCTTCGTGGTCATGTGCTGCCATCTATTGAAAATATTTAGCAATTAAAAGTTATTAATTCACCTACAGACATTGGTGATGCAGCTGAGAAATAAAGTGTATTTTTCTTGTTCATTCCTTAGATCAGTCTCAAACCTAACCCACCTAACCCACCTATCACACGCCAATTCAAACTGGTCCAAACCACATTTGAAAAAATAAAACAAATGTTTCTTGTTGATCAAGTGTTCTGCCTTGCAATAATTAATATAATAAAGTAACAAAACAATAACAGCAAAATGCTGAGACAGGTTTTGAATAACAAAATAATCTAAATGCTATTTAGTACTATAATGGTATTTACTAACATAATATTATTACCAAAATAGTTTCTAAAAGTGTTCTAGGCTACTTAACCCTAAAACTAGGGTGTCTATGAAGATTTCAGTGCAAATCAAATTACCCAGCAGCCATTCAGAAACAATGTTGTAAAAAAATAAATGAATCTTATTTTAAAAATGTATTCAGTTTTAAAATCGGCCACATCTTGAAAAAGAGGACATGCTGTAATAATAGTAATTTAATAAAGATATACCCATCTAAAATCTATTAACTGATAATAATAGTAATAATAATTTAAGATATACCCATCTAAAATCTATTAACTGATAATAATAGTAATTCAATTAAGATATACCCATCTAAAATCTATTAACTGATAATAATAGTAATAATAATTTAATAAAGATATACCCATCTAAAATCTATTAACTGATAGTAATAATAATTTAAGATATACCCATCTAAAATCTATTAATTAAAAATTTGAGAACAGTAATTTTGACGGTACCCATGAGCAACCATTTCTGATTAAAAAACAAATGTGATGCATTTTGGAAATAAACTCTTAATTATTATTTCAAAAATTGTCATCTCACCTCTTAGCTTTGGTGTCATGTTCCCCAGAGAGACACATTTTAGAGGCAGAGGCCCCCTCCTCTCTCTCCTCAGAGAGACTCATTTTAGAGGCAGGTCCCGCCTCTCTCTTCCCAGAGCGACTCATTTTAGAGCACTGACTCCTAAACAGAGATCCAACATGTTAGTTGTGGTTAACACAGTGACAACTAAACAGAGCTCCAACATGTTGGTTGTGGTTAACACAGTGACAACTAAACAGAGATCCAACATGTTGGTTGTGGTTAACACAGTGACAACTAAACAGAGATCCAACATGTTGGTTGTGGTTAACACAGTGACAACTAAACAGAGATCCAACATGTTGGTTGTGGTTAACACAGTGACAACTAATTATTGAATGTCAAGTGTTGTCATTTATTAATTATCTCTTAGAAACATTTACTAACAGACATAGAAACAATCAGGTGATTTAATGCATCACATGAATATGCAGTTATGAAATGTCATCTCCATGGTAACTGTGAATTTTAATAATAATAATAATAATAATAATAAGTCACTGTTTGTTAAGGTAGTTATAGACAGTACAGCAACAATAATAATAATAATAATAATAATAATAATAATTAGTCACTGTTTGTTAAGGTAGTTATAGACAGTACAGCAACAATAATAATAATAATAATAATAATAATAAGTCACTGTCTGTAGACTAGGTTATAATGTATAGTAGTGGGTTGTTAGTGATATGTAGATGTTATATTATGTAAAGTAGACTAGGTTATAATGTATAGTAGTGGTTTGTTAGTGATATATAGATGTTATATTATGTAAAGTAGACTAGGTTATAATGTATAGTAGTGGGTTGTTAGTGATATGTAGATGTTATATTATGTAAAGTAGACTAGGTTATAATGTATAGTAGTGGGTTGTTAGTGATATGTAGATGTTATATTATGTAAAGTAGACTAGGTTATAATGTATAGTAGTGGGTTGTTAGTGATATGTAGATGTTATATTATATAAAGTAGACTAGGTTATAATGTATAGTAGTGGTTTGTTAGTGATATGTTATATTATGTAAAGTAGACTAGATTATAATGTATAGTAGTGGGTTGTTAGTGATATGTAGATGTTATATTATGTAAAGTAGACTAGGTTATAATGTATAGTAGTGGGTTGTTAGTGATATGTAGATGTTATATTATGTAAAGTAGACTAGGTTATAATGTATAGTAGTGGTTTGTTAGTGATATGTTATATTATGTAAAGTAGACTAGGTTATAATGTATAGTAGTGGTTTGTTAGTGATATGTTATATTATGTAAAGTAGACTAGGTTATAATGTATAGTAGTGGGTTGTTAGTGATATGTTATATTATGTAAAGTAGACTAGGTTATAATGTATAGTAGTGGGTTGTTAGTGATATGTTATATTATGTAAAGTAGGCTAGGTTATAATGTATAGTAGTGGGTTGTTAGTGATATGTTATATTATGTAAAGTAGACTAGGTTATAATGTATAGTAGTGGGTTGTTAGTGATATGTAGTTGTTATATTATGTAAAGTAGACTAGGTTATAATGTATAGTAGTGGGTTGTTAGTGATATGTAGATGTTATATTATGTAAAGTAGACTAGGTTATAATGTATAGTAGTGGGTTGTTAGTGATATATAGATGTTATATTATGTAAAGTAGACTAGGTTATAATGTATAGTAGTGGTTTGTTAGTGATATGTAGATGTTATATTATGTAAAGTCGACTAGGTTATAATGTATAGTAGTGGGTTGTTAGTGATATGTAGATGTTATATTATGTAAAGTAGACTAGGTTATAATGTATAATAGTGGGTTGTTAGTGATATGTAGATGTTATATTATGGAAAGTAGACTAGGTTATAATGTATAGTAGTGGGTTGTTAGTGATATGTTATATTATGTAAAGTAGACTAGGTTATAATGTATAGTAGTGGGTTGTTAGTGATGTGTAGATGTTATATTATGTAAAGTAGACTAGGTTATAATGTATAGTAGTGGGTTGTTAGTGATATGTACATGTTATATTATGTAAAGTAGACTAGGTTATAATGTATAGTAGTGGGTTGTTAGTGATATGTAGATGTTATATTATGTAAAGTAGACTAGGTTATAATGTATAGTAGTGGGTTGTTAGTGATATGTTATATTATGTAAAGTAGACTAGGTTATAATGTATAGTAGTGGGTTGTTAGTGATATGTAGATGTTATATTATGTAAAGTAGACTAGGTTATAATGTATAGTAGTGGGTTGTTAGTGATATGTTATATTATGTAAAGTAGACTAGGTTATAATGTATAGTAGTGGGTTGTTAGTGATATGTAGATGTTATATTATGTAAAGTTGACTAGGTTATAATGTATAGTAGTGGGTTGTTAGTGATATGTTATATTATGTAAAGTAGACTAGGTTATAATGTATAGTAGTGGGTTGTTAGTGATATGTAGATGTTATATTATGTAAAGTAGACTAGGTTATAATGTATAATAGTGGGTTGTTAGTGATATGTAGATGTTATATTATGTAAAGTAGACTAGGTTATAATGTATAATAGTGGGTTGTTAGTGATATGTAGATGTTATATTATGTAAAGTAGACTAGGTTATAATGTATAGTAGTGGGTTGTTAGTGATATGTAGATGTTATATTATGTAAAGTAGACTAGGTTATAATGTATAGTAGTGGGTTGTTAGTGATATGTTATATTATGTAAAGTAGACTAGGTTATAATGTATAATAGTGGGTTGTTAGTGATATGTAGATGTTATATTATGTAAAGTAGGCTAGGTTATAAAGTATAATAGTAGTTTGTTTTTGATATGTAGATCAAGGTCAATACCTATATATCATAGATGACCAGCCTAAACATGTTCAGATCAGATCAGGTCGGTTCACATAATAGTTGATGATTAGTTGAATCAGGTGTGTAAGTGCTGGTAACAACAAAAGGATGGAGAAACCCTGAGATAAACATTAAACCATATCATTGAAAAGCTCCTCCACCATCTTTACCAGACGTGTTACTGATAACATGTAGGACTACTGATTAGTTTACACTTTGAAAACTGCTGTCTGTCAGCAACTCAGCTCAAGTAGCAGTTCTACTAACTAGTAATATATCATTCCAGGTATTAATTATCTTACTCTGTCCATTAGAATAGATTATTGTTCACAAATACTTACTTTATTTTTCAATAATCTCCATGTAGTGTTTTCTGCTCTGTCGTCTCAAAATGGATCCTGAACAAAAGAACAACTTTACTTTCTGTTTCAGCTCAGCCGTCTCCCCACCCTGATAATAAAGTGTTTTATTGGTATCTTCCACTAGATGGCAGTAAACACCTTTTGTAACTAGACTTTACAACTATGTGTTCTGTTTCAGCTCAGCCGCCTCCCCACCCTGATAATAAAGTGTTTTATTGGTATCTTCCACTAGATGGCAGTAAACACCTTTTGTAACTAGACTTTACAACTATGTGTTCTGTTTCAGCTCAGCCGCCTCCCCACCCTGATAATAAAGTGTTATATTGGTATCTTCCACTAGATGGCAGTAAACACCTGCTGTAACTAGACTTTACAACTATGTGTTCTGTTTCAGCTCAGCCGCCTCCCGGCCCTGATAATAAAGTGTTATATTGGTATCTTCCACTAGATGGCAGTAAACACCTGCTGTAACTAGACATTACAACTATGTGTTCTGTTTCAGCTCAGCCGCCTCCCCACCCTGATAATAAAGTGTTATATTGGTATCTTCCACTAGATGGCAGTAAACACCTGTTGTAACTAGACTTTACAACTATGTGTTCTGTTTCAGCTCAGCCGCCTCCCCACCCTGATAATAAAGTGTTATATTGGTATCTTCCACTAGATGGCAGTAAACACCTGCTGTAACTAGACATTACAACTATGTGTTCTGTTTCAGCTCAGCCACCTCCCCACCCTGATAACAAAGTGTTATATTGGTATCTTCCACTAGATGGCAGTAAACACCTGTTGTAACTAGACTTTTCAACTATGTGTTCTGTTTCAGCTCAGCCGCCTCCCCACCCTGATAATAAAGTGTTATATTGGTATCTTCCACTAGATGGCAGTAAACACCTGCTGTAACTAGACTTTACAACTATGTGTTCTGTTTCAGCTCAGCCGCCTCCCCACCCTGATAATAAAGTGTTATATTGGTATCTTCCACTAGATGGCAGTAAACACCTGCTGTAACTAGACTTTACAACTATGTGTTCTGTTTCATACAGGCAGTGTCCCAGAGGAGAAGTGCTGATCTAGGATCAGGTCCACCCCTCTCCATGTAATCTGATTCATTATGATCTAGGATCAGGTCCCCCCTCTCCATGTAATTTGATTCATTATGATCTAGGATCAGGTCCCCCTCTCCTTGTAATCTGATTCATTATGATCTAGGATCAGGTCCCCCCTCTCCATGTAATTTGATTCATTATGATCTAGGATCAGGTCCCCCTCTCCATGTAATCTGATTCATTATGATCTAGGATCAGCTCCCCCTCTCCATCTAATCTGATTCATTATGATCTAGGATCAGCTCCCCCTGTCCATCTAATCTGATTCATTATGATCTAGGATCAGGTCCCCCCTCTCCATGTAATCTGATTAATTATGATCTAGGATCAGGTCCCCCCTCTCCATGTAATCTGATTCATTATGATCTAGGATCAGGTCCCTCCTCTCCATGTAATCTGATTCATTATGATCTAAAAGGCTAAACTGATCCTAGATCAGCTCTTCTACTCTTTATGAACACTGTCACAGGTGACTCCTCAAGATGAGGCTCATGATTTATAAGTGATATACTTTAATATACAGACTAGTTAACCACCTCCCAGTAGATGGACCCACACAGAACTTTATATATACAGACTAGTTAACCACCTCCCAGTAGATGGACCCACACAGAACTTTATATATACAGACTAGTTAACCACCTCCCAGTAGATGGATCCCACACAGAACTTTATATATACAGACTAGTTAACCACCTCCCAGTAGATGGACCCCACTCAGAACTTTATATATACAGACTAGTAGACAACCGATTTGAGGTCTTGACCAGCAATGTCCCACTGGTCTCAACCAAGCCGAGAGGTTCTAGAAAGAGGACTGACTTTCATACCAACTCCTAAACAGGAGGACTGACTTTCATACCAACTCCTAAACAGGAGGACTGACTTCCATACCAACTCCTAAACAGGAGGACTGACTTCCATACCAACTCCTAAACAGGAGGACTGACTTCCATACCAACTCCTAAACAGGAGGACTGACTTCCATACCAACTCCTAAACAGGAGGACTGACTTCCATACCAACTCCTAAACAGGAGGACTGACTTCCATACCAACTCCTAAACAGGATGACTGACTTCCATACCAACTCCTAAACAGGAGGACTGACTTCCATACCAACTCCTAAACAGGAGGACTGACTTCCATACCAACTCCTAAACAGGAGGACTGACTTTTTTACCAACTCCTAAACAGGAGGACTGACTTTCATACCAACTCCTAAACAGGAGGACTGACTTCCATACCAACTCCTAAACAGGAGGACTGACTTCCATACCAACTCCTAAACAGGAGGACTGACTTCCATACCAACTCCTAAACAGGTTGTTGTGATATTGATTTAGAGGTGAAGGAGTCAAGCACAGGAGAGCAGAGATGTCCATGTAGCGTCTTTTAATAGGCAAGTCCACAACAATAGGGTCAGGTACAATACCAAAATAAACACCCACGACAAAAGAGAACACAGTTACTTACGAAAAGGAGGAAAAAACAACGCTCCTTTAAATTTACACACAATCGGTATATACAAGAAAATAACTGAGGCACAACCTCAACGAGCAAAATGAAATGAACAATCCCACACAAACCTAAGCAGGCAACAGGGGTACTTATACACACTGAAATGAAAGCAAATGAAACCAGGTGTGAAAGAACCAAAGACAAAACACACGGAAAAGGAAACAAGGATCAGTGATGGCTGGTAGGCCGGCGGAGCGCCGCCCGAACAAGGATCAGTGATGGCTGGTAGGCCGGCGGAGCGCCGCCCGAACAAGGATCAGCGCCTCCCCACCCTGATAATAAAGTGTTATATTGGTATCTTCCACTAGATGGCAGTAAACACCTGCTGTAACTAGACATTACAACTATGTGTTCTGTTTCAGCTCAGCCACCTCCCCACCCTGATAACAAAGTGTTATATTGGTATCTTCCACTAGATGGCAGTAAACACCTGTTGTAACTAGACTTTTCAACTATGTGTTCTGTTTCAGCTCAGCCGCCTCCCCACCCTGATAATAAAGTGTTATATTGGTATCTTCCACTAGATGGCAGTAAACACCTGCTGTAACTAGACTTTACAACTATGTGTTCTGTTTCAGCTCAGCCGCCTCCCCACCCTGATAATAAAGTGTTATATTGGTATCTTCCACTAGATGGCAGTAAACACCTGCTGTAACTAGACTTTACAACTATGTGTTCTGTTTCATACAGGCAGTGTCCCAGAGGAGAAGTGCTGATCTAGGATCAGGTCCACCCCTCTCCATGTAATCTGATTCATTATGATCTAGGATCAGGTCCCCCCTCTCCATGTAATTTGATTCATTATGATCTAGGATCAGGTCCCCCTCTCCTTGTAATCTGATTCATTATGATCTAGGATCAGGTCCCCCCTCTCCATGTAATTTGATTCATTATGATCTAGGATCAGGTCCCCCTCTCCATGTAATCTGATTCATTATGATCTAGGATCAGCTCCCCCTCTCCATCTAATCTGATTCATTATGATCTAGGATCAGCTCCCCCTGTCCATCTAATCTGATTCATTATGATCTAGGATCAGGTCCCCCCTCTCCATGTAATCTGATTAATTATGATCTAGGATCAGGTCCCCCCTCTCCATGTAATCTGATTCATTGTGATCTAGGATCAGGTCCCTCCTCTCCATGTAATCTGATTCATTATGATCTAAAAGGCTAAACTGATCCTAGATCAGCTCTTCTACTCTTTATGAACACTGTCACAGGTGACTCCTCAAGATGAGGCTCATGATTTATAAGTGATATACTTTAATATACAGACTAGTTAACCACCTCCCAGTAGATGGACCCACACAGAACTTTATATATACAGACTAGTTAACCACCTCCCAGTAGATGGACCCACACAGAACTTTATATATACAGACTAGTTAACCACCTCCCAGTAGATGGACCCACACAGAACTTTATATATACAGACTAGTTAACCACCTCCCAGTAGATGGATCCCACACAGAACTTTATATATACAGACTAGTTAACCACCTCCCAGTAGATGGACCCCACTCAGAACTTTATATATACAGACTAGTAGACAACCGATTTGAGGTCTTGACCAGCAATGTCCCACTGGTCTCAACCAAGCCGAGAGGTTCTAGAAAGAGGACTGACTTTCATACCAACTCCTAAACAGGAGGACTGACTTTCATACCAACTCCTAAACAGGAGGACTGACTTCCATACCAACTCCTAAACAGGAGGACTGACTTCCATACCAACTCCTAAACAGGAGGACTGACTTCCATACCAACTCCTAAACAGGAGGACTGACTTCCATACCAACTCCTAAACAGGAGGACTGACTTCCATACCAACTCCTAAACAGGAGGACTGACTTCCATACCAACTCCTAAACAGGATGACTGACTTCCATACCAACTCCTAAACAGGAGGACTGACTTCCATACCAACTCCTAAACAGGAGGACTGACTTCCATACCAACTCCTAAACAGGTTGTTGTGATATTGATTTAGAGGTGAAGGAGTCAAGCACAGGAGAGCAGAGATGTCCATGTAGCGTCTTTTAATAGGCAAGTCCACAACAATAGGGTCAGGTACAATACCAAAATAAACACCCACGACAAAAGAGAACACAGTTACTTACGAAAAGGAGGAAAAAACAACGCTCCTTTAAATTTACACACAATCGGTATATACAAGAAAATAACTGAGGCACAACCTCAACGAGCAAAATGAAATGAACAATCCCACACAAACCTAAGCAGGCAACAGGGGTACTTATACACACTGAAATGAAAGCAAATGAAACCAGGTGTGAAAGAACCAAAGACAAAACACACGGAAAAGGAAACAAGGATCAGTGATGGCTGGTAGGCCGGCTGAGCGCCGCCCGAACAAGGATCAGTGATGGCTGGTAGGCCGGCGGAGCGCCGCCCGAACAAGGATCAGCGCCTCCCCACCCTGATAATAAAGTGTTATATTGGTATCTTCCACTAGATGGCAGTAAACACCTGCTGTAACTAGACATTACAACTATGTGTTCTGTTTCAGCTCAGCCACCTCCCCACCCTGATAACAAAGTGTTATATTGGTATCTTCCACTAGATGGCAGTAAACACCTGTTGTAACTAGACTTTTCAACTATGTGTTCTGTTTCAGCTCAGCCGCCTCCCCACCCTGATAATAAAGTGTTATATTGGTATCTTCCACTAGATGGCAGTAAACACCTGCTGTAACTAGACTTTACAACTATGTGTTCTGTTTCAGCTCAGCCGCCTCCCCACCCTGATAATAAAGTGTTATATTGGTATCTTCCACTAGATGGCAGTAAACACCTGCTGTAACTAGACTTTACAACTATGTGTTCTGTTTCATACAGGCAGTGTCCCAGAGGAGAAGTGCTGATCTAGGATCAGGTCCACCCCTCTCCATGTAATCTGATTCATTATGATCTAGGATCAGGTCCCCCCTCTCCATGTAATTTGATTCATTATGATCTAGGATCAGGTCCCCCTCTCCTTGTAATCTGATTCATTATGATCTAGGATCAGGTCCCCCCTCTCCATGTAATTTGATTCATTATGATCTAGGATCAGGTCCCCCTCTCCATGTAATCTGATTCATTATGATCTAGGATCAGCTCCCCCTCTCCATCTAATCTGATTCATTATGATCTAGGATCAGCTCCCCCTGTCCATCTAATCTGATTCATTATGATCTAGGATCAGGTCCCCCCTCTCCATGTAATCTGATTAATTATGATCTAGGATCAGGTCCCCCCTCTCCATGTAATCTGATTCATTATGATCTAGGATCAGGTCCCTCCTCTCCATGTAATCTGATTCATTATGATCTAAAAGGCTAAACTGATCCTAGATCAGCTCTTCTACTCTTTATGAACACTGTCACAGGTGACTCCTCAAGATGAGGCTCATGATTTATAAGTGATATACTTTAATATACAGACTAGTTAACCACCTCCCAGTAGATGGACCCACACAGAACTTTATATATACAGACTAGTTAACCACCTCCCAGTAGATGGACCCACACAGAACTTTATATATACAGACTAGTTAACCACCTCCCAGTAGATGGCAACACAGAACTTTATATATACAGACTAGTTAACCACCTCCCAGTAGATGGATCCCACACAGAACTTTATATATACAGACTAGTTAACCACCTCCCAGTAGATGGACCCCACTCAGATCTTTATATATACAGACTAGTAGACAACCGATTTGAGGTCTTGACCAGCAATGTCCCACTGGTCTCAACCAAGCCGAGAGGTTCTAGAAAGAGGACTGACTTTCATACCAACTCCTAAACAGGAGGACTGACTTTCATACCAACTCCTAAACAGGAGGACTGACTTCCATACCAACTCCTAAACAGGAGGACTGACTTCCATACCAACTCCTAAACAGGAGGACTGACTTCCATACCAACTCCTAAACAGGAGGACTGACTTCCATACCAACTCCTAAACAGGAGGACTGACTTCCATACCAACTCCTAAACAGGATGACTGACTTCCATACCAACTCCTAAACAGGAGGACTGACTTCCATACCAACTCCTAAACAGGAGGACTGACTTCCATACCAACTCCTAAACAGGAGGACTGACTTTTTTACCAACTCCTAAACAGGAGGACTGACTTTCATACCAACTCCTAAACAGGAGGACTGACTTCCATACCAACTCCTAAACAGGAGGACTGACTTCCATACCAACTCCTAAACAGGAGGACTGACTTCCATACCAACTCCTAAACAGGTTGTTGTGATATTGATTTAGAGGTGAAGGAGTCAAGCACAGGAGAGCAGAGATGTCCATGTAGCGTCTTTTAATAGGCAAGTCCACAACAATAGGGTCAGGTACAATACCAAAATAAACACCCACGACAAAAGAGAACACAGTTACTTACGAAAAGGAGGAAAAAACAACGCTCCTTTAAATTTACACACAATCGGTATATACAAGAAAATAACTGAGGCACAACCTCAACGAGCAAAATGAAATGAACAATCCCACACAAACCTAAGCAGGCAACAGGGGTACTTATACACACTGAAATGAAAGCAAATGAAACCAGGTGTGAAAGAACCAAAGACAAAACACACGGAAAAGGAAACAAGGATCAGTGATGGCTGGTAGGCCGGCGGAGCGCCGCCCGAACAAGGATCAGTGATGGCTGGTAGGCCGGCGGAGCGCCGCCCGAACAAGGATCAGTGATGGCTGGTAGGCCGGCGGAGCGCCGCCCGAACAAGGATCAGTGATGGCTGGTAGGCCGGCGGAGCGCCGCCCGAACAAGGAGAAGTTGTGACACACGTGGACTGGGAGGAACCAACTCCTAAACAGGGGGACTGGGAGGAACCAACTCCTAAACAGGTGGACTGGGAGGAACCAACTCCTAAACAGGGGGACTGGGAGGAACCAACTCCTAAACAGGTGGACTGGGAGGAACCAACTCCTAAACAGGTGGACTGTGGGGAGCTCCAGAGGGGATCTATCATACCAACTCCTAAACAGGTGGACTGGGAGGAACAAACTCCTAAACAGGTGGACTGCAGGGAACCAACTCCTAAACAGGAGGACTGGGAGGAACCAACTCCTAAACAGGTGGACTGGGAGGAACCAACTCCTAACCAGGAGGACTGGGAGGAGCTCCAGAGGGGATCTATCATACCAACTCCTAAACAGGAGGACTGGGAGGAGCCAACTCCTAAACAGGAGGACTGGGAGGAGCCAACTCCTAAACAGGAGGACTGGGAGGAGCCAACTCCTAAACAGGGGGACTGGGAGGAACCAACTCCTAAACAGGTGGACTGGGAGGAGCTCCAGAGGGGATCTATCATACCAACTCCTAAACAGGAGGACTGGGAGGAGCCAACTCCTAAACAGGAGGACTGGGAGGAGCCAACTCCTAAACAGGAGGACTGGGAGGAGCCAACTCCTAAACAGGTGGACTGGGAGGAGCTCCAGAGGGGATCTATCATACCAACTCCTAAACAGGAGGACTGGGAGGAGCCAACTCCTAAACAGGAGGACTGGGAGGAGCCAACTCCTAAACAGGAGGACTGGGAGGAACTAACTCCTAAACAGGAGGACTGGGAGGAGCTCCAGAGGGGATCTATCATACCAACTCCTAAACAGGAGGACTGGGAGGAGCTCCAGAGGGGATCTATCATACCAACTCCTAAACAGGAGGACTGGGAGGAGCCAACTCCTAAACAAGAGGACTGGGAGGAGCTCCAGAGGGGATCTATCATACCAACTCCTAAACAGGAGGACTGGGAGGAGCTCCAGAGGGGATCTATCATACCAACTCCTAAACAGGAGGACTGGGAGATGCTCCAGAGGGGATCTATCATACCAACTCCTAAACAGGAGGACTGGGAGGAGCTCCAGAGGGGATCTATCATACCAACTCCTAAACAGGAGGACTGGGAGGAGCTCCAGAGGGGATCTATCATACCAACTCCTAAACAGGAGGACTGGGAGGAGCTCCAGAGGGGATCTACACGTCCATCATAGAAGATTGAAGTTATCAGATCATTTTGAATATGAAGCATATTTTCCTCATATACTATTTCCAAACCCCTCACATTGGGAACCTCAGTTGGAGTCCGTGTCAGAAACTATACAGACTCTGATACGTAGGGAGGTGGCTTCCTTTTCACAATTCAGAAGCATTAAAAAAAAAATCTAGAAACATTCAACATCAATCAGAGTATAGTGATTAAACCAGCAGATAAGGGGGCTCAGATTGTTGTAATGGATAAAGTGAATATCTTCTTGAAGCCAATAGACAATAGGATCATGTTAAACACTATGTTCCATTGTCCCACTGATATAAAATATGGGCCAGTTGCCATACGTTACTTCCCTCCAAGCCATTTCCAATTGACTTGATACTTCTTCCCCAGTGCTGAGACAGTGTTGAGACAGTGTTGAGACAGTGTTGAGACAGTGTTGAGACAATGCTGAGACAGTGCTGAGACAGTGCTGAGACAGTGTTGAGACAGTGTTGAGACAGTGTTGAGACAGTGCTGAGACAGTGTTGAGACAGTGTTGAGACAGTGCTGAGACAGTGTTGAGACAGTGCTGAGACAGTGCTGAGACAGTGTTGAGACAGTGCTGAGACAGTGTTGAGACAGTGTTGAGACAGTGTTGAGACAGTGTTGAGACAGCGTTGGGACAGCGTTGAGACAGTGTTGAGACAGTGTTGAGACAGTGTTGAGACAGTGTTGAGACAGCGTTGGGACAGCGTTGAGACAGTGCTGAGACAGTGTTGAGACAGTGTTGAGACAGTGTTGAGACAGTGTTGAGACAGCGTTGGGACAGCGTTGAGACAGTGCTGAGACAGTGTTGAGACAGTGTTGTGACAGTGTTGAGACAGTGTTGAGACAGTGTTGAGACAGCGTTGGGACAGCGTTGAGACAGTGCTGAGACAGTGCTGAGACAGTGTTGTGACAGTGTTGAGACAGTGTTGAGACAGTGTTGAGACAGTGTTGAGACAGTGTTGAGACAGTGCTGAGACAGTGCTGAGACAGTGCTGAGACAGTGTTGACCTTGCTATTTACCTGCTTCCCTGTAATACTCGGTTGGGTAAACACCCTGAGTTGTATAACAGACAGGCTTGGCTGAGTGCCCAGGGCTGAATAAACAACCAGAGAAGACTGGGCGAAGGGTAGATAAACCTGACAGGGGTGGAGACAGTAAAGCCTGTGTGGATACAACAGCCACAGTGTGATAAGTGGTAAACGGGTTGCTAAACAACCTGTGTGGGATGTATTGTTAATGGCTGGATATAGAGACACACTTGGATGCAACTGTAAAGGCTAGAAACCACTGAATGGACTCTTGTTGGATAACCCAGACTCACTTGGATGAAGCGGTACTGGGTGGAAAGCCCAGCCATAATCTCTGGGTGGAAAGCCCAGCCATAATCTCTGGGTGGAACTGTAAAGGCTAGAAACCACTGAATGGACTCTTGTTGGATAACCCAGACTCACTTGGATGAAGCGGTACTGGGTGGAAAGCCCAGCCATAATCTCTGGGTGGAAAGCCCAGCCATAATCTCTGGGTGGAAAGCCCAGCCATAATCTCTGGGTGGAAAGCCCAGCCATAATCTCTGGGTGGAAAGCCCAGCCATAATCTCTGGGTGGAAAGCCGAGCCATAATCTCTGGATTGAAAGCCCAGCCATAATCTCTGGGTGGAAAGCCCAGCCATAATCTCTGGGTGGAACATGTGTGGTGGTAATGTTACTGCTGTTTGTAATCTATGTGAATAGAAAAGAACAAGGCTCTGAAATGACTGGTGATTCACTGCATTGCTGTCATGTCAAACCAAGGATACATAATGGTACAATGAGACTTACTGCCTGATATACTGCCTGATATATTCATTTAGATGTGCAGGAGTTCAATGTTCATGTCCTCTATCTCTTTGCATATGGACCGGCCTGTATGAAGTGGTTGAGATGGGGTGGAGTTTCCATCTCCCATTGTCTCCTGATTGGTCCTGCTACATCTTTCACCATCCTCATCCTGCAGAGCTCTTGCAGCGTAGGAAGGGGTCTTGGTACAAAGGTCACCTTTTCAACCTCATATAGTCCAGCAAATGTGCCATGGTGTTGAAGTGTATAGCTGTGTCAATCAGATTGTTGACTACTGCATCTTTTACAGGCACAAACCCGCACTTATCACAGGTTACCTTATCGGGTATTTCTCTCAGTCTAGCCATCAAGTAACCTTCTGGGACTGCTTAAATCACATCCTCTATCGTCGCAACAGGTTCACCTCTGTCCCAGTCTATGAAGTCTGTGCATTTGTAATAGCCTCAGGTGACATACTGTATATAGCAAATGGGATGAGGCTATTGTCAGGGCTCTTCACCACACCTGAACACACACCTCCGGGCATGTCACCAAAGTAGGCCGCGATGGCAATAGCTCCTGCAGTAACTTCGGGTCTATTTAGGGATGATATTAGCTGCTCTTCGGAGACAGAACCCCACCACTTCTCACCCAGCCATTCTAACAGTGGAAGCCACGATCTGTCCAATAGGGGCCAGTTGCCATATTCATTTCGGTAATAGACACGGAGTGAATCAAATTGTCTTCTGTTTACATAGGCCATCGTCCAACCCCGTAGCTATTTCGATATATGTGTGTAATTGGTAACATAGTTCTTTTGATACAGCAATTATAAGTACTAGGGAATTGGAAGCATACCCCAAACAGCACACGGTCAATAACCACAGGGAAAGTGCTTAATGTTTCTAACTGTTGTTGCTAGTAGCTCCTCAGGATGATGCCGAGATGTAGCTCTCTGAACACCTTTCACAGTCGCACCCCCTGTGCCTAACCGTAACCGTAGTGTATACTGATATGGTAGTGTGTACTGATATGGTAGTGTATACTGATATGGTGATATTGATATGGTAGTGTGATTACAAGTAAGTATTGTACATGATTAAAACGACACTCAACATAGAGTACACAATTTACTACTATTGCCACGGTTACACGTCGATACATGTCCGTACATGTCCAGATGTGTGGAGCAGTGAAAACAATCCCCTCCATGATGTTTTTCAACATGAAAATTCAATGACCTGTCCTAGACTGATCCCAGTAGTACAAAAGTGAACTGTTTCCTTCATTCATGTACCCATGTAAGCTGTAGGAAACAAAATATACTACTATTGCCATGTCTACACGTCCATACATGTCTGTACATGTCCAGACATGTGGAGCAGTGAAAACAATCCCCTCCATGATATTATTCAACTTGAAATGTGATGACCTGTCCTAGACTGACCCCTGTAGTACAAATGTGAACTAGACGTCCAGACATGTCCAGACATGTGGAGCAGGGAAAACAATCCCCTCTATGATATTATTCAACTTGGAATGTGATGTTAAAATAGTAAACTATCTGTGAATAGATTAAATGTAATTTCAGCTTCTTAAATGAGAGAACGGTTTGTCATGGAGAAACTCTGCTCACTCAGAGGCCCCGCCCAAGTGAACAGACATTGGTTATAAACTATGAAACACGCCCTTCTCTCTCCTACTATATAAGCCCTGATATGAAAATGTAACCTCCTGTTCCAAGGAGAAGAGGATGGTGGTCTCCACTTTAAAAGGGCAAGATCAACAACAGAACTAAGCCAACCTCAGCGTGAGCTCTGGTTGAATGACAAGAACCTACTGAAATTAGCATCGAATTTCAACGTAAAGATGATGATCAACACACCGAAAGGATGAATTTCGACTATACCAGCCAGAATATAGCATGAGCTTAAAGAATGGCAACTTGGTGTGAACTTTGAACTCTTATTCAATAAAGAAGTGATACCTCCTAGCTGTTGCGTTAGCAACCACAGCTGGAAACGTGGGCTAGGATAGGACGGACAAAGGACCTGTTCTACCACACGGCGACGGTTCTACCAAGTATACGTTCTACCACCAGACATTCTTCAAAGGACAACCCGGCCTTCCACCTACGACCAACCGATCGAAGCGCAGCTCAGAGTAAATATTTATTGCATTTTCCTTTTCCAAATGGGCGGTTATTTAGAATACATAAGATACTGTATTTACGATAGCATAGCTGCCTAATGCATTCAAATGGCAATGCTTTGATTGGATGACAAATGACCAATGAGTTTAATGTATTAAATATAGATATAGGCATCATCTTTGATGAAGGTTATATGTAACTAAAATCAAATAAATATGTTACTTCTGACATCATTATCTAAAATGTATTTTGACTTAGTGATTAATGACATGGTTTCTTCTTTGAGGGATTTTCATGCCATAATGTATCCAGCCATTTAAAGCAGAAATCTGTTATTGGTACATGATGTATTTGTGGACTTTTAAATGAATGATATATATTGTAGCCATTGATTCTTGAAGAATATAACTCACCCCTTCCCTCGGCTGTTTACCCCCAAAGAATGGCAGGGTGACGCCTTTGTTATTTTTTGCATCCCAGATTGCCCCTTTAATGTAACAGATCATTAAAAACAGCTGAAGTATTGTCCATTAATAAGTTGCAAAGTAACTGTTACATGATTAACACGACACTCAACATAGAGTACACAATTTTACTACAAATAATAATGACAGTATTCACAACAACAAAACTATGTACAATGCAACGATCTTAGATGAAGGAGAACAGGAAAAATCATATTTTCAAAACAGGTGTGAAGTTAGTGGTAGAAACATTCAGGTCCAGTCAGTCAAAGTGGGTTTAAATATAACAATATTCTATTAACCTGGCATATTGAGCATTTAGAAGAAAAGATGCATTAAGGCTTGTCACGGCACAGACAACATGAGGGAGACAGACAACATGAGGGAGACAGACAACATGATGGAGACAGACAACATGAGGGAGACAGACAACATGAGGGAGACAGACAACATGATGGAGACAGACAACATGAGGGAGACAGACAACATGAGGGAGACAGACAACATGAGGGAGACAGACAACATGAGGGAGACAGACAACATGAGGGAGACAGACAACATGAGGGAGACAGACAACATGAGGGAGACAGACAACATGAGGGAGACAGACAACATGAGGGAGACAGACAACATGAGGGAGGCAGACAACATGAGGGAGACAGACAACATGAGGGAGACAGACAACATGAGGGAGACAGACAACATGAGGGAGACAGACAACATGAGGGAGACAGACAACATGAGGGAGACAGACAACATGAGGGAGACAGACAACTGAATAGACGACAGTCAAGTCTGCTTAGGTCTCAAAAGGAGGTAAACCCATTTGAATTCAATCACTTTCTGACAACATCCCTTTTGATTTAAAAACAACTTTCCATAAATTTTTGTCGATGGAAGAAGTGGTCAGAAAGTTACATTTTGGACCTTAATGCCAAAACATTCAGGAGATAAAGGTGCTCCAAGTTGACCCACTGCATACCCCCCCAAACCATGAGATATCCATGTCTTCATCACTTTAAAAGAGAAACGGTTGAATTTTATCTCATATAACTTTTTACTGTAGTGGGCTAAATCAGGGTCCCACAGAGTGTTTCTTGATTGTCTTTAAAACCCTCCCACTGTCCTCAAGTCATTTTGACCCACCACTGTGATCAACCCTCCCACTGTCCTCAGGTCATTTTGACCCACCACTGTGATCAACCCTCCTGCTGTCCTCAGGTCATTTTGACCCACCACTGTGATCAACCCTCCCGCTGTCCTCAGGTCATTTTGACCCACCACTGTGGTCAACCCTCCAACTGTCCTCAGGTCATTTTGACCCAACACTGTGATCAACTCTCCTGCTGTCCTCAGGTCATTTTGACCCACCACTGTGATCAACCCTCCAGCTGTCCTCAGGTCATTTTGACCCACCACTGTGATCAACCCTCCCGCTGTCCTCGGGTCATTTTGACCCACCACTGTGATCAACCCTCCCGCTGTCCTCAGGTTATTTTGACCCAACACTGTGATCAACCCTCCCGCTGTCCTCAGGTCATTTTGACCCAACACTGTGTTTAAACAAATCTACTTTGAAATGAAAGTATACACCTCACACACATGGTTATGGGCTTTAATAAATAAGACACCTGTACTATGTCAGATATACATGTAGTGTTTAAATGTATTCATTTAGTTTGCATCCCAATATTACACTTTAAATACATTAACAGAACAACATTTGGACACTGACTCATTCAAGGGTTTTTCTTCATTTTTACTATTTTCTACATTAAACTATGAAATAACACATATGGAGTCGTGTAGTAACCAAAAAAGTGTTAAACAAATCCAAATATATTTTATACTTGAGATTCTTCAATGTAGGCACCCTATAAACTATAAAGTAGGATCCTTTTCATCAAGTCAGTTCATCAAGTTTCTGCCCTGGTCAACCCTAAGTGCTGTTATTGTGAAGTGGAAACGTCTAGAAGCAACAACGGCTCACCCGCGAAGTGGTAGGCCACACAAGGTCACAGAACGGGACCGCAGAGTGCTGATGCACTTTAAAATCGTCTTTCCTCGGTTGCAACACTCACTACCGAGTTCCAAACTGTCTCTGTAAGCAACGTCAGCACAATAACTGTTTGTCGGGAGTTTCATGAAATGGGTTTCCATGGCCAAGCAGCTGCACACAAGCCTAAGATCACCATGTGCAATGCCAAGCGTCTGCTGGACTGGTGTAAAGCTCGCTGCCATTGGACTCTGGAGCAGTGGAAACACGTTCTCTGGGGTGATGAATCACGCTTAACCATCTGGCAGTCCGACAGACAAATCTGGGTTTGGTGGATGCCAGGAGAACGCTACCCAACTGAAGGGAAGAACTTGACTGGCCTGCACAGAGCCCTGACCTCAAAAGTATCAAACACCTTTGGGATGAATTGGAACGCCGACTGCGAGCCAGGCCTAATCGCCCAACATCAGTGCCCAACCTCACTAATGCTCTTGTGGCTGAATGGAAGCAAGTCCCTACAGCAATGTTCCAACATCTAGTGGAAAGCCTTACCAGAAGAGTGGAGGCTGTTATAGCAGCAATGTTCCAACATCTAGTGGAAAGCCTTCCCAGAAGAGTGGAGGATGTTATAGCAGCAATGTTCCAACATCTAGTGGAAAGCCTTACCAGAAGAGTGGAGGCTGTTATAGCAGCAATGTTCCAACATCTAGTGGAAAGCCTTACCAGAAGAGTGGACCAACTCCATATTAATGGCCGTGATTTTGGAATGAGATGTTCGACAAGCACTTTTGGTCAAATACTGTAGTCTATATAACCTACAGTACAGTATGCAGAGTGCAACGATGACAGGGTGTGACTGTTTTAGTGACAGGGCATAAATACTGTAGTCTATATAACCTACAGTACAGTATGCAGAGTGCAACGATGACAGGGTGTGACTGTTTTAGTGACAGGTCATAAATACTGTAGTCTATATAACCTACAGTACAGTATGCAGAGTGCAACGATGACAGGGTTGGACTGTTTTAGTGACAGGCCATAAATACTGTAGTCTATATAACCTACAGTACAGTCTGGGGCATAAATACTGTAGTCTATATAACCTACAGTACAGTCTGGGGCATAAATACTGTAGTCTATATAACCTACAGTACAGTCTGGGGCATAAATAATGTAGTCTATATAACCTACAGTACAGTCTGGGGCATAAATACTGTAGTCTATATAACCTACAGTACAGTATGGGGCATAAATACTGTAGTCTATATAACCTACAGTACAGTCTGGGGCATAAATACTGTAGTCTATATAACCTACAGTACAGTCTGGGGCATAAATACTGTAGTCTATATAACCTACAGTACAGTCTGGGGCATAAATACTGTAGCCTATATAACCTACAGTACAGTATGGGGCATAAATACTGTAGTCTATATAACCTACAGTACAGTCTGGGGCATAAAAACTGTAGTCTATATAACCTACAGTACAGTATGGGACATAAATACTGTAGTCTATATAACCTACAGTACAGTCTGGGGTATAAATACTGAAGTCTATATAACCTACAGTACAGTCTGGGGCATAAATACTGTAGTCTATATAACCTACAGTACAGTCTGGGGTATAAATACTGTAGTCTATATAACCTATGGTATGGTATGGGTATAACAGTCTGGGGTATAAATACTGTAGTCTATATAACCTACAGTACAGTTTGGGGTATAAATACTGTAGTCTATATAACCTACAGTACAGTCTGGGGCATAAATACTGTAGTCTATATAACCTATGGTATGGGGTATAACAGTCTGGGGTATAAATACTGTAGTCTATATAACCTAGAGTACAGTCTGGGGCATAAATACTGTAGTCTATATAACCTATGGTATGGGGTATAACAGTCTGGGGTATAAATACTGTAGTCTATATAACCTACAGTACAGTATGGGTCATAAATACTGTAGTCTATATAACCTATGGTATGGGGTATAACAGTCTGGGGTATAAATACTGTAGTCTATATAACCTATGGTATGGTATGGGGTATAACAGTCTGGGGCATAAATACTGTAGTCTATATAACCTATGGTATGGGGTATAAATACTGTAGTCTATATAACCTATGGTATGGGGTATAAATACTGTAGTCTATATAACCTATGGTATGGGGTATAACAGTCTGGGGTATAAATACTGTAGTCTATATAACCTATGGTATGGGGTATAACAGTATGGGGTATAAATACTGTAGTCTATATAACCTATGGTATGGGGTATAACAGTCTGGGGCATAAATATAACCTATGGTATGGTATGGGGTATAACAGTCTGGGGCATAAATACTGTAGTCTATATAACCTATGGTATGGGGTATAACAGTCTGGGGCATAAATACTGTAGTCTATATAACCTATGGTATGGGGTATAACAGTCTGGGGCATAAATACTGAACCAAGCAAACGTATTATACATTTAATTGTAAACTGGGTGGTTCCAGCCCTGAATGCTGATTGGTTGACAGCTGTGGTATATCAGACCGTATACCATGGGTATGATAAAACATTTATTTTTACTGTTCTAATTACGTTGGTAACCAGTTTGCCACCTCTGTTTACCCCCTCTGTGGTATATGACCAATATACCACGGCTAAGGGCTGTATCCAGGCACTCCGCAATGTCTTAGAACAGCCCTTAGCCGTGATATATTAGCCATACACCACACCCCCTCGTGCCTTATTGGTTAAGTGAAGACAAGAGATACAGTTAGTATTTGCTAGGTCTTACTTACTGAAACATACTCTCACGTTAAGTACCCTACTGCACACAAAGAAGGTATCCAAAACGATGTTATAGAAATGCTTGTTCAGTTTGTGTTTTAGAAGGATACATTTCAGTCCATTTGTTTAGCTGATGGTTTGACTGAAAACTAATTGAGTATTATTTATGTCCAGTATAAGAGGAACACATTATACAGATGTCTTTTGATTCTAAATATATTTAGTAGTAGAGATGATGACTTCCAGGAGCTGTGTTCAATAGATATTGTATCTTTGTCTAAAACACAGTACAAATACTCAAATGATACAACTCATTACAATGGTATCTCTTTTTTGAAATGAATCTTATTTTGTTATAATTTCATGTTCATGTTTTGTTAGATATCCTGTATATCCATTGATTCTAGAAGAATATCAGATAAAAATAAACCTTGTGAACTTATACTGTCTCACCCGATTGTAACCCACAATTACATCTGCTATTATTCCATTGTAAGTTTGTGTTGTCTTTTGCCTTTGTAAATAAGCGACACAGCTTCAAAATGTTTACAACTATCATATGCATCTTAAGGATTTTCATATTGTTGCATCTAAACCTTTATGTTAGGACATTTGTCAACGCCTCATAATGATGTTGTGCAAACAATCTAGTTAAATAAAGAGACACACGATTCATCTGACTGTCAACTTTCATCTTTTCAGGGAAAGAAAATGCAGCGACAAAACCAAAGAGGAATAACGGAGACCTTTTTCCGCGGGGAGCATCAGAGTATAGAAACCTTGAAAATGGAGACCCCACTAAGTTGTAGACGTCTTATTTCAAAAGACATTCCACTGTACCCCAAAGCTGACAGAGCGGAATTTCACGTGGACACAGTCTGTCATGTAACCACTCCAACAGGCCTGACAGGAATCATGGATCTGAGTGGATTTACAGCAGGGCAAACAGGGGGTTTCACATGGTGGGCTCTTCACATTACAGAAGGGGAAATTGAGGCAGCAGAGAATCGCTTCCTTGAAAAGGAACAGCTTTCCTTTGACCCAACAACGGGTGAAGAACAAAGACACAATCCATTCCTGAAGGAATTCACCACCTCCCCTGTCTTCCGAAAGGGATCTCGGTACGGGAACTTTAAGTTTACCTTCCCCTTGGAGGATCTCATGCAGATGTACACAGAGCAGATCTGTGAGGGAGAGAAGCCTGTCCTGAGAGTCTTTGAAACCGTGGTTTACAAGCAGGAGATCATGTACGTTGTGGTTGTCCACGGTCCAGATGTGACAGAGTTTGATGAGTACCCACTTCTTGCTGATGAGAATGATAAGGCAATATGCATTTATAAAGATGGTCAAATTGTCTGGCGTGCAGAAGCAATATGTGAAACCCATACAAAGAAGCTGATCATCAACAGAGAGAGTGGAACAGTTGAAACAGAAGAACTTGGACGTGGTTTTGAGTATTTCATGTGGGACCATGTGACCCTGGCATTCCATCTGCCAGCTGACCGCACCCTCCAAGTTGAAGAGGGAGTATTAAAGGAGAGACTCCATGCATGTGAGGGTATCAAACCTTTTCTCCAGGGTGAGTTTTTAACACTAGAGGAGGCAGAAGAAGTAGTCAATGCCATAAAGAACTCTATATAGGGACAGTGCTAGGGACAGTGCAAGTGACAGTGCTATATGGGGACAGTGCTATATGGGGACAGTGCTAGTGACAGTGCTATATAGTTAAATCAAATCAAATCAAATTTATTTATATAGCCCTTCGTACATAAGCTGATATCTCAAAGTGCTGTACAGAAACCCAGCCTAAAACCCCAAACAGCAAGCAATGCAGGTGTAAAAGCACAGTGGCTAGGAAAAACTCCCTAGAAAGGCCAAAACCCTGGAAGAAACCCAGAGAGGAACCAGGCTATGTGGGGTGGCCAGTCCTCTTCTGGCTGTGCCGGGTGGAGATTATAACAGAACATGGCCAAGATGTTCAAATGTTCATAAATGACCAGCATTGTCGAATAATAATAAGGCAGAACAGTTGAAACTGGAGCAGCAGCACGGCCAGGTGGACTGGGGACAGCAAGGAGTCATCATGTCAGGTAGTCCTGGGGCACGGTCCTAGGGCTCAGGTCCTCCGAGAGAGAGAAAGTGAGAATTAGAGAGAGCACATGTGGGGTGGCCAGTCCTCTTCTGGCTGTGCCGGGTGGAGATTATAACAGAACATGGTCAAGATGTTCAAATGTTCATAAATGACCAGCATGGTCGAATAATGATAAGGCAGAACAGTTGAAACTGGAGCAGCAGCACGGCCAGGTGGACTGGGGACAGCAAGGAGTCATCATGTCAGGTAGTCCTAGTTACAGTGCTAGTGACAGTGCTATATAGTTACAGTGCTAGTGACAGTGCTATATAGGGACAGTGCTATATAGTTACAGTGCTAGTGACAGTGCTATATAGTTACAGTGCTATACAGTTACAGTGCTATATAGGGAAAGTGCTATATAGTTACAGTGCTAGTGACAGTGCTATATAGTTACAGTGCTAGTGACAGTGCTAAATAGGGACAGTGCTAGTGACAGTGCTATATAGGGACAGTGCTAGTGACAGTGCTATATAGGGACAGTGCTAGTGACAGTGCTATATAGTTACAGTGCTATATAGGGACAGTGCTACATAGGGGCAGTGCTATATGGGAACAGTGCTATATAGGGACAGTGCTATATAGGGACGGACAGTGCTATATAGGGACAGTGCTAGTGACAGTGCTATATAGGGACAGTGCTAGTGACAGTGCTATGTAGTTACAGTGCTATATGGGGAAAGTGCTATACAGTTACAGTGCTAGTGACAGTGCTATATAGTTACAGTGCTAGTGACAGTGCTATATAGGGACAGTGCTAGTGACAGTGCTAAATAGGGACAGTGCTAGTGACAGTGCTATATAGTTACAGTGCTAGTGACAGTGCTATATAGGGACAGTACTAGTGACAGTGCTATATAGTTACAGTGCTAGCGACAGTGCTATATAGGGACAGTGCTAGTGACAGTGCTATATAAGGACAGTGCTAGGGACAGTGCTAGGGACAGTGCTAGTGACAGTTCTAGGGACAGTTCTAGGGACAGTGCTAGGGACAGTTCTAGGGACAGTGCTAGGGACAGTGCTAGTGACAGTTCTAGGGACAGTGCTAGGGACAGTTCTAGGGACAGTTCTAGGGACAGTTCTAGGGACAGTGCTAGGGACAGTGCTAGTGACAGTTCTAGGGACAGTGCTAGGGACAGTTCTAGGGACAGTTCTAGGGACAGTTCTAGGGGCAGTGCTAGGGGCAGTTCGAGGGACAGTTCTAGGGACAGTTCTAGGGACAGTGCTAGGGACAGTTCTAGGGACAGTGCTAGGGACAGTGCTAGGGGCAGTTCTAGGGACAGTGCTAAAGACAGTTCTAGGGACAGTGCTAGTGCTGACTTAGTTCTCAGGCAAAACACTCTTTCTAGTCAGTTGAGAATGAGATGTATGTAAAGGGGCTCATTCACCCAACCCTGATAATGCTAGATAACAGAATTGCCTGGACAAAACTGTGCTACATTATAAACATTTTAAACATGTATTTCCCTTTCTTGTTGTTTGCTGATGTCTAATATATCTAATGCAAAACATGCAGTGTACAAATATATGCGTTAATGAATTGCCCATTCCATTCCATATACTTTAGTCTTAAACTCTGTAATGATTTGCATAGCAGAAGACTGGGCTAGATTGACTTTGGTTTCCCACCTTTTATGTATATATTACTGAATAATACACAGAATGGGGCAAACTGGTCCAGTTATGATGAATACCTCCTTTGTGTCGTATGTTAATGTTTAATGTAGTCAAATAAAACATGTTCATCACCCATTGACTATTTTAGATTGTTGTTTTATAGACAGGACCATTTTTTCCTGAACAGAAAAACAGATACGTTCAAATGTTTATTCACATATTCTTCACTGGTGGTTCTAGACCGTTTCAACTGGGGGGGGGCCAAGCTGGGGCCAGTTGTACTGTTAGAGGGGCCAGTTACGTTAGACGTTATTGTTGTCATATCGTAATAATTATTTCATACTCCACATTTAAGGGGGTCCAAAATTGTTGTCAATTAGGCACATTTGGGCAGTCTTGATACAAAATTTGAAACAGAAATGCAATGGTTCATTGGATCAGTCTGAAACTTTGCACATACACTTCTGCCATCTAGTGGCCAAAATCTAAATTGCACCTGGGCTGGAATAATACATCATGAACTTTCTCTTGCATTTCAAAGATGATGGTACAAAAAAATACAAAAAAACAGTTGATCTAATGTGTTATATTCTCCTACATTCCTTTCACATTTCCACATACTTAAAATTGTTTTCTTACCAATAATATGCATATCGTTGCTTCAGGGCCTGAGCTACAGGCAGTTAGATTTGGCTATGTCACTTTAGGCGAAAAGGGGCCGAGGCTTTAACATTATTCCACTTTTCATGAAGACTCATTTTGTCCTGCTAAAAGCATAACCACTGATAAAGCAACATTATGGACTAAACGATTTAACTTAATTAAACATTGTATTCTGGTGTGTTTAAGTAGGATTCCTTATTCCGGGACGGATGGAAGTTATCTAAAATATGTAAGTTGAAGGAGCCATGGGAGAATGCGTTTACATTTTTATTAAATATCTGGGATTAAATTACGGATTTCTTACCCTGAGAAATGTACGACATTTGCGGCAGAGGGAAAAAGTAATACATTGGATAATAATGTTATCTGGTTAATTGTATCTAAGGGTAGCATTGGATAATAATGTTATCAGGTTAATTGTATCTAAGGGTAGCATGTTCATTTAAGTAAACATATACATTGACGTTGTTAAAACTTATGATTAATGATTTGAGGTAAAGGGGAATTATCATTAGGTTTAGTTTATAGTTCACTTTTGAGTTTCTGAATCGAAGTAGCATAGTGAATGTTAGTTAGGCGTGTTGTGTCTCACTTTTAGATGTTTCCTGGGATTATAATCTTGGGGAGAGTGGGTGAGATTGGGGGAGTAAACGACCAAATTGAAAAAGACCTGGAAGTTTATTAAGTTGTTTATTCATTAAGGTTTGCAAATATATACACATAAAACATTTGTTAGGACTATTTGTTATTGTGCAAAGGTATTTTAAAGAGGCACGCTCACATATGGAACTTTATGAGTTTTTATTTTATGAGTTTTAATTACACAAGTGAATTTTTTTATTTTAAGGATAAAGGGTTATTTAATATGTCTAAGGTAGTATGGAACATGACTATAAAAGGGTGGTATGACCTATTGACCTTATCATGGATATATTTTGGGGTCTGATCAGCCTCAGGGGAGAGTCATTTGTATAATGAATGTGGTCATTTGGGTTAATAGTTTTAAGGTAAATTAATTTTAATGGTGTTTTAGTTTGGGGTTAGAATTATTGTTTGAACCGCAAATGAGAAAGTGGTTCGGGATTCTGTTTTACAACATTAGCTGTGAAGTTTTTGAATGTGCTATTATTGATTTGGTATTATAACAGAGAAAAAAAATCCCATTCATCATTGAGAATAAATAGGGGAAGATAAGATACATTATGGTTTGGATAGGAGATAGATTAAGCCAATAGGGCAGGGAATTACATAGAAAAATAAGTTACAGTTCTTAGGGGTGATAAATTACTGTAGATAAGGTATTCCACACTTTGCAACACATATTAATTTCATGTTATTGTCAGATAGAATACTGAGGGTCCCTGAAGGAGAGGGCTTGTTAGTGTAGGAAGGATTTTGATATGGTTAGCATTTGTTTTGGCTTTGTTTGACTATTAGGAGGTTTTTTAAATAGTATTACATTTGACAGGAATATAGGACATCTGTGATGATTTATGATTATTGTTAGGATTAAGATAGATTGATTAAGGACATGTAAGGACTTTAGAGAAAAGCCACTCATAGACATGTTTTTTCTAAAATCGATGATTTTAGATACAGTCAAACAGTTAGAAGCTTAGTGGTATTTGAGAGATATGAGAGAAAAGGGTTATCGGTAAATATATATTTAAGAAAATATATAAGTAGCACAGATACTTCTTTAAAGTAGATAAGAAACTTGACAGAGTATTGGTACAGGATTGACATGAATGGACGCCCAAGGGAGAATTGGACATGTGGAAAATGAAAGGGGCTCCTACATGATGATGTCAGACATTAGGATAATTTACTAATCTTACCTAAGTCATTGTTTAAGAGTAGGCAGAGCCAGGTAACAAAGGGGGGATGGATAAATTGTGTTCTAGGATAGGATGTGACCTACGGGATAAGTAACTGATAAAAAAATAAAATACTTAGCTAACAAGTAGGTATGGAAGTTAAAGATATAATCAGATAGAACAAATGAGAAACTATTTGTTAACCAAACCTGTATGTCCAAGATTTTATGCACTACAGGTAAATTACAGGTGAAGTCACTCAATCCAGTCCCCGAGGCCTGTTGGGGGGACCATACCAAGGACTCCTGGTGACGGCTAGCAGAAAGAACTACCCAGATTCATATCGCACTGCGGGAGGGTAAGACACAATGACACTGTTGAACAATAAACAGTGTTCGAGAGGAGAACTGGAATTAACAGAATTCTGGGGGCCATCTCTCGAATGAAAAATACCTTACCTGTCCCTTCCTCACTGTTGTTGTTCATAGAAGTGAAGGTGTGTCTGGCTCTTGCTAATGATGTGTTTTTTGGAAGAGGGTGGGGCTTTATAGGTGAGCTGTCCATCCTAAGCTGTATGGTTGGAGACCTTATTACTACACCATGAACCCGAGAAGGCCAGAGGATAATATTGACATAGTTAAACAAGGAGAAATTAGTATTAACCAAGCATAAGAGATCACTTGATCTGGATAAACAGGAAGTGAGAGTAGGATAGGGAGGGATGTCTCAGTGGAGTTCTATGTAGACCAAGTGGTGTCTCTGACTCCTTGGCAGTTCAGGACTAAGAGTAGCTATTATGGAAGACATCTATGCAAGTCCCTGTGTAGTTCATGGAAACAAGTTATAGCTCACATCATGTGAGAAGGCTACATAAATCTACATACCCAGCATGGATGGAGATGGAGTGTAGTGAAAGTAAGGGTTTCAGTTGATAACCTAGTGCATTCCAGGTAGAAAAGGTTAGAGCAGCTGATTGCTCTATAGTCAGCAGAATACAAGCAGAGTCCCCCTGACAAAGCAGATACTGACTGTGGAGTTGTCCAGAGCCAAGAGCCGGTGTGGATAGTTCAGAAATTGAATTATTCACCTAAGGGAACAGCCTGTATGGTAAAGCTATTCATGGAAGCAGGAAAGCCAGATAATAACAGTTGTGTGGATTTGCACTATTTATATCCACATGTTCCTCTGAAATCTAGGCTTCCTCCTTTCACAGAGGCAACGGGAGACTGTTTTTTGTTTGATTCAGTATAAAACTCCTGAGAAATATGTGAGGTAAAATCAGTACTGCAATAGGACAGATAATGCTACTTCTGATGCGACCAATGAGTGATTTGGCAGGCTGATTGAGATCTGGGGATTTCAGTAAGATAAGGAGTCCCATGGCTCACATCTGTTGATTGTGTGGGAGAATGACATGATGGCCGAATATTACTGGCTAATTGAACAGGGTTATGTGTATTGGTACATTTGAGAATGTATTTCATACTCATTCAACACCATGACATGATGTTGACTAAACGGGAGAAAAGAAGTACTCCGACTGGGTCTTTTGATGATAGGGTTTGTATTAATAACATCGTGGTTCCACGGGGGGCAGATGAGATCAAAGCTATAAATTAGATCCTGGCAGGATTAGCGTCAAGTATTTTTTTGGTGGTCCACTCTCAATGAGAACGTGGATTGGATCAATTATATCTATTAAAAATCCACAGCGCTTCACCAATTATGTTAGAGATGTAATGAATGACTTGGCAGAATAGAATAGTCTTGGATGTTTGCTGGCTGAAGAGGGTGGGGGTGTATAGGTAATTTGACTCCGGGATATACAGTTAGTGATCAGTGACCAAGGCCTTGTCTGGTTTACATACCCTAGTTCACGAGTTGGAAATAAACTCAGGGGTGGATACTTCTCTGACTAATTGGGTTGACACTGTGTTTGGAAGATGGAAAAATGTCATGATTACTGTGTTATGGGCTACCTTCACCTACCTTCACCTACCTTCACCTGTGTGACTGTGTTAGTTTTGTGCGGATGTGTTTGATTGCGTGTATGAAAGTTATCATTTCCAGGACTCTGGAGAAATCGATGACACTTCAGATGGTGATATATGGACCAATCCTAAGCTCTGACCAGTGGAATACAACACTTCAGATGGTGATATATGGACCAATCCTAAGCTCTGACCAGTGGAATACAACACTTCAGATGGTGATATATGGACCAATCCTAAACTCTGACCAGTGGAATACAACACTTCAGATGGAGATATATGGACCAATCCTAAGCTCTGACCAGTGGAATACAAAATACATGTCTCCGTAATGGAAGAATCCGGATCATTTCACTCGCGGGGAGACCATATTTGATGTTTAGGGAATGTAGATGGTTTCTTGTTTCAATGTATAGACTGTTTTTTCATGAAGATTAACAGAAAATCCTGATAAGTAGAATTCAGATTCTGATGTAGGTTAAAACAGTCATTGAAGTTGATTATGTACATACATGTATTGGTTGTCTTATTCCTAGGATATCATTGAAGTTTCCTTTTAGTGTTTAATGAAGGTATGAATTGTTTAGTCATTTTCAAGGTGGATTGTTGAAATTATTATGGATAAATGAAGAAACAATATCCCCATTTTAAATAGAATTGTAACTAGGTAAACTTATACTCTGTTTTATAAGTGATTAACAATATGAGTTCATAAGAAGGGATTGTGTGACACGGACAAGGAGTAATAAAATGTTAATGAACACCATTCCAACTAGGAATAAAACAAATGGGTTGTGGACTGTGTAAACACATAAGGTCGTTAGCCTAACGTTGAACCTACTGAAACTTAGCTCTGGGGTTTTTAGATAAGACAGTGAGTGCATTCCTTGGTTTTCTGTTAATCAATCATGTTGAGGGGTCAAAAGTTATCTGGGAGTGTGTTAGTAAGTTAGAATGAACTTTTCACCTCACTTTGTCCCTGTCAAGAGGAGGGGATTCTGTTAAAACAATGAAATGACGTCATGTTTTGTATATAAACTGTTGCTCGTGGTGAAGTGGCAGCGCGCTCCGTGAATAAATTCTGTTACCTATTATTGAAAAGACTGGTCTTCGTCTATTTTATGCAAACAAGAATCTTACAAATTCTTATAAAATAGATTAAGGGTTTTCAATTAATGAAAACACATTGGCATCATTAAATTACAGTAATAGTTTTACACAGTAATAATATATATCTGCCTCACTCTCAGTGAAATCAGTAGAACTGCTAGGTTTTACACAGTAATAATATATATCTGTCTCATTCTCAGTGAAATCAGTAGTACTGCTAGGTTTTATACAGTAATAATATATATCTGCCTCACTCTCAGAGAAATCAGTAGTACTGCTAGGTTTTACACAGTAATAATATATATCTGCCTCACTCTCAGTGAAATCAGTAGTACTGCTAAGTTCTACACAGTAATAATATATATCTGCCTCACTCTCAGTGAAATCAGTAGTACTGCTAGGTTTTACACAGTAATAATATATATCTGCCTCACTCTCAGTGAAATCAGTAGTACTGCTAGGTTTTACACAGTAATAATATATATCTGCCTCACTCTCAGTGAAATCAATAGTACTGCTAGGTTTTATACAGTAATAATATATATCTGCCTCACTCTCAGAGAAATCAGTAGTACTGCTAGGTTTTACACAGTAATAATATATATCTGCCTCACTCTCAGTGAAATCAGTAGTACTGCTAAGTTCTACACAGTAATAATATATATCTGCCTCACTCTCAGTGAAATCAGTAGTACTGCTAGGTTTTACACAGTAATAATATATATCTGTCTCATTCTCAGTGAAATCAATAGTACTGCTAGGTTTTATACAGTAATAATATATATCTGCCTCACTCTCAGTGAAATCAGTAGTACTGCTAGGTTTTACACAGTAATAATATATATCTGTCTCATTCTCAGTGAAATCAGTAGTACTGCTAGGTTTTATACAGTAATAATATATATCTGCCTCACTCTCAGAGAAATCACTAGTACTGCTAGGTTTTACACAGTAATAATATATATCTGCCTCACTCTCAGTGAAATCAGTAGTACTGCTAGGTTTTACACAGTAATAATATATATCTGCCTCACTCTCAGTGAAATCAGTAGTACTGCTAGGTTTTACACAGTAATAATATATATCTGCCTCACTCTCAGTGAAATCAGTAGTACTGCTAGGTTTTACACAGTAATAATATATATCTGCCTCACTCTCAGAGAAATCAGTAGTACTGCTAGGTTTTACACAGTAATAATATATATCTGCCTCACTCTCAGTGAAATCAGTAGTACTGCTAGGTTTTACACAGTAATAATATATATCTGCCTCACTCTCAGTGAAATCCGTAGTACTGCTAGGTTTTACACAGTAATAATATATATCTGCCTCACTCTCAGTGAAATCAGTAGTACTGCTAGGTTTTATACAGTAATAATATATATCTGCCTCACTCTCAGAGAAATCAGTAGTACTGCTAGGTTTTACACAGTAATAATATATATCTGCCTCACTCTCAGAGAAATCAGTAGTACTGCTAGGTTTTACACAGTAATAATATATATCTGCCTCACTCTCAGAGAAATCAGTAGTACTGCTAGGTTTTACACAGTAAACATATATATCTGTCTCACTCTCAGTGAAATCAGTAGTACTGCTAGGTTTTACACAGTAATAATATATATCTGCCTCACTCTCAGTGAAATCAGTAGTACTGCTAGGTTTTACACAGTCAAATGTAACAAATAAATATGTTTTTAGTAAAGAACTGTGGAAGTGGATGGCAATGGAATGGTGATGGAATGGTGATGGAATGGTGATGGAATGGTGATGGAATGGTGATGGAATGGCAATGGAATGGTGATGGAATGGTGATGGAATGGTGGTGGAATGGTGGTGGAATGGTGGTGGAATGGTAATGGAATGGTGGTGGAATGGTGATGGAATGGTGATGGAATGGTGATGGAATGGTAATGGAATGGTGATGGAATGGTGGTGGAATGGTAATGGAATGGTGGTGGAATGGTGATGGAATGGTAATGGAATGGTGATGGAATGGTGATGGAATGGTGATGGAATGGTGATGAAGGGGCTGAATAATTTTGCACGCCCAATTTTTCATTTTTTGATTTGTTAAAAAAGTTTGAAATATCCAATAAATGTCGTTCCACTTCATGATTGTGTCCCACTTGTTGTTGATTCTTCACAAAAAAATACACTTTTATATCTTTATGTTTGAAGCCTGAAATGTGGCAAAAGGTCGCAAAGTTCAAGGGGGCCGAATACTTTTGCAAGGCACTGTATATATATATATATATAGTAGCAGTAGTAGTGGCTAGTACTGATAGAGAGATGAGACCTGGGTTCTATCAGGTGGTCTATATATATATATATATATAGTGGCAGTAGTAGATGGGGGGTGTATATGGAAGTACATTGGCCTACAGGACACTGTGTGTGTATTAGAGCTCCCAGTCAGGATTGTAGTGAGGCACAGATCTGGGAAAGGGTACCAAAATAATTATGCAGCATTGAAGGTCCCCAAGAACACAGTGGCCTCCATCATTCTGAAACAGAAGTCGTTAGGAACCTGTAAGACTCTTCCTGAAGCTGGCCGCCCTGTGAAACTGAACACTTAGTGGAGAAGGGCCTTGGCCAGGGAGGTGACCAAGAACCCGATGGGAGATTGGAGAACCTTCCAGAAGGACAACCATCTCTGCAGCACTCCACCAATCAGGCCTTTATGGTAGAGTGGCCAGATGGAAGCCAGTCCTCCGTCAAAGGCGCATGACAGTCCGCTTGGAGTTTGCCAAAAGGCACCTAAAGGACTCTGACCATGAGAAACAAGATTCTCTGGTCTTTTGAAACCAAGATTTAACTGGTTTGCTAAGCAAACTGAATGCTAAGCATCACATCTGGAGGTAACCTGGCACCATCCCTACGATGAAGTATGGAGGTGACAGCATCATGCTGTGAGGATGTTTTTCACAGGATACCTGTATCCGTAACACTAAGCATCACATCTGGAGGTAACCTGGCACCATCCCTACGATGAAGTATGGTGGTGGCAGCATCATGCTGTGAGGATGTTTTTCAGCTGCAGGGACTGGGAGACTAATCGGGATTACGGGTAAGATGAACAGAGCAAAGTACAGAGAGATCCTTGATGAAAACCTGCTCCAGAGCTTTCAGGACCTCAGACTGGGGTAAAGTTTCACCTTCCAACAGGACAACGACCCTAAGCACACAGCCAAGACGATGCAGTAGTGGCTTCTGGACAAGTCTCTGAATGCCTTTGAGTGGCCAATCCAAAGCCCAGACTTGAACCCGATCAAACATCTCTGGAGAGTCGTGAAAATAGCTGTGCAGCGATGCTCCCCATCCAACCTGAGAGAGCTTGAGAGGATCTGCTGAGAAGAATGGGAGAAACTCCCCAAATACAGGTGTGCCAAGCTTGTAGCATCATACCCAAGAAGACTCAAGGTTGTAATCATTGCCAAATGTGCTTCAACAAAGTACTGAGTAAAGGGTCTGAATACTTATGTAAATGTGATATCTACGGTTTTTTTTTAAATGAAAATGTTCACACATAAAATAAACAGTTTTTGCTTTGTAATTCTGGGTTATTGTGTGTAGATTGATGAGGGGAAAAAAACATTTAATCAATTTTAGAATGAGGCTGTAACGTGACAAAATGTGTAAAAAGTCAAGGGGTCTGAATACTTTCTGAATGTTGCTGTATATCAGTATATTAGACTCTATCTCTCTGGTCTGAATACTAGATATAATATAGAGAGCAGAGTGTGTGTGAGAGAGAGAAGAGAGCAGAGCACACAGAGAGAGCAGAGAGCAGGGAAAAGAGAGAGAGAGAGCAGAGAGCAGAGAGAAGGCTGAGAGAGGGCAGAGAGCATTAGAGAGAGAGAGAGAGAGGGGGGGAGAGAGCGGAGAGCAGGCTGAGAGAGCAAAGAGAGAGAGCAGAGAGAGAGAGAGATCAAAGAGAGCAGAGAAAAGCGAGAGAGCAGAGTGTGTGTGAGAGAGAAGAGAGCAGAGCACACAGAGAGAGCAGAGAGCAGGGAAAAGAGAGAGAGGGAGCAGAGAGAGAGAGCAGAGTGTGGGAGACAGAGACAGAGCAGAGAGTGTGGGAGAGAGAGAGAGCAGAGTGTGGGAGAGAGAGAGAGCAGAGAGTGTGGGAGAGAGAGAGAGCAGAGAGTGTGGGAGGGAGAGAGCAGAGAGTGTGGGAGAGAGAGAGAGAAGAGAGCAGAGAGTGTGTGTGTGAGAGAGAAGAGAGCAGAGCACACAGAGAGAGCATAGAGAGAGCAGAGAAAAGAGAGCAGAGAGAAGGCTGAGAGAGGGCAGAGAGCATTAGAGAGAGAGAGAGAGAGGGGGGGAGAGAGAGCAGAGAGTGTGGGAGAGAGAGAGAGCAGAGAGTGTGGGAGGGAGAGAGCAGAGAGTGTGGGAGAGAGAGAGAGAAGAGAGCAGAGAGTGTGTGTGAGAGAGATAAGAGAGCAGAGAGTGTGGGATAGAGAGAGAGCAGAGAGTGTGGGAGAGAGAGAGAGCAGAGAGTGTGGGAGGGAGAGAGCAGAGAGTGTGGGAGAGAGAGAGAGAAGAGAGCAGAGAGTGTGTGTGAGAGAGATAAGAGAGCAGAGAGTGTGTGTGTGAGAGAGAAGAGAGCAGAGCACACAGAGAGAGCATAGAGAGAGCAGAGAAAAGAGAGCAGAGAGAAGGCTGAGAGAGGGCAGAGAGCATTAGAGAGAGAGAGAGAGAGAGGGGGGGGGGCGGAGAGCAGGCTGAGAGAGGGCAGAGAGCATTAGAGAGAGAGAGAGAGAGAGAGAGAGAGAGAGAGAGAGAGAGAGAGAGACAGAGAGAGAGAGGAGAGGGAGGGAGAGAGCGGAGAGCAGGCTGAGAGAGCAAAGAGAAAGAGCAGAGAGTGAGAGAGAGATCAAAGAGAGCAGAGAGAACAAAGATAATAGAGAGTGAGAGAGCAGAGAGAAGGCTGAGAGAGGGCAGAGAGCATTAGAGAGAGAGAGAGAGGGGGGGGGGAGCGGAGAGCAGGCTGAGAGAGCAAAGAGAAAGAGCAGAGAGTGAGAGAGAGATCAAAGAGAGCAGAGAGAACAAAGATAATAGAGAGTGAGAGAGCAGAGAGAGCGGGTAGAGAGAGCAGCAGAGCAGAGAGAACAGAGAGAAGAGAGAGCAGAGAGCAGAGAGCAGAGAGAGGGAGCAGAGAGAGACAGCAGATAATGAGAGCAGAAAGAGAGAGCAGAGATAGCAGAGAAAAGTGAGAAAGCAGAGAGAGCAAATAGAGAGGGCAGAGGGAGAGAGAAGAGAGCAGAGGGAGAGAGAAGAGACCAGATAGGGAGAGAGAAAAGAGAGGGAGCAGAGAGAGAGAGAGCAGAGGGGGAGAGAGAGAGCGAGAGAGAGAGAGCAGAGAGAGAGAGAGCAGAGAGAAGAGATAAGGCTGAGAGAGGGTAGAGAGCATTAGAGAGAGAGAGAGAGCAGAGAGAGAGAGCAGAGAGAGAGAGTTGAGAGCGAGAGCAGAGAGAAGAGAGAAGAGAGAAGGCTGAGACAGGGCAGAGAGCAGAGAGAAGGCTGAGAGAGGGCAGAGCGCATTAGAGAGAGAGAGAGAGAGAGAGAGACAGAGAGAGAGAGGAGAGGGAGGGAGAGAGCGGAGAGCAGGCTGAGAGAGCAAAGAGAGAGAGCAGAGAGTGAGAGAGAGATCAAAGAGAGCAGAGAGAGCAGAGATAATAGAGAGTGAGAGAGCAGAGAGAGCGGGTAGAGAGAGCAGCAGAGCAGAGAGCAGAGAGAACATAGAGAAGAGAGAGCAGAGAGCAGAGAGAGAGGGAGCAGAGAGAGACAGCAGATAATGAGAGCAGAAAGAGAGAGAGCAGAGATAGCAGAGAAAAGCGAGAGAGCAGAGAGAGCAAATAGAGAGGGCAGAGGGAGAGAGAAGAGAGCAGAGGGAGAGAGAAGAGACCAGATAGGGAGAGAGAAAAGAGAGAGAGCAGAGAGAGAGAGAGCAGAGGGGGAGAGAGAGAGCAAGAGAGAGAGAGCAGAGAGAGAGAGAGCAGAGAGAAGAGATAAGGCTGAGAGAGGGTAGAGAGCATTAGAGAGAGAGAGAGAGCAGAGAGAGAGAGCAGAGAGAGAGAGTTGAGAGCGAGAGCAGAGAGAAGGCTGAGACAGGGCAGAGAGAAGAGAGAAGGCTGAGAGAGGGCAGAGCGCATTAGAGAGAGAGAGAGAGAGAGAGAGAGACAGAGAGAGAGAGGAGAGGGAGGGAGAGAGCGGAGAGCAGGCTGAGAGAGCAAAGAGAGAGAGCAGAGAGTGAGAGAGAGATCAAAGAGAGCAGAGAGAGCAGAGATAATAGAGAGTGAGAGAGCAGAGAGAGCGGGTAGAGAGAGCAGCAGAGCAGAGAGCAGAGAGAACATAGAGAAGAGAGAGCAGAGAGCAGAGAGAGAGGGAGCAGAGAGAGACAGCAGATAATGAGAGCAGAAAGAGAGAGAGCAGAGATAGCAGAGAAAAGCGAGAGAGCAGAGAGAGCAAATAGAGAGGGCAGAGGGAGAGAGAAGAGAGCAGAGGGAGAGAGAAGAGACCAGATAGGGAGAGAGAAAAGAGAGAGAGCAGAGAGAGAGAGCAGAGGCAGAAAGAGAGCAGAAAACAGAGAGACGAGAGAGCAGAGGGCAGAGAGAGAGAGCATAGAGCAGAGAGAAGAGAACAAAGAGAAGAGAGAGAGCAGACAGAGCAGAGGGAGAGAGAGAGCAGAGAACAGAGAGAGAGTGCAGAGATAGAGCAGACAGAGCAGAGGGAGAGAGAGAGCAGAGAACAGAGAGAACAGAGAGAAGAGAGAGCAGAGAGCATAGAGAGAGGGGGCAGAGAGAGACAGCAGATAACGAAAGCAGAAAGAGAGAGAGCAGAGAGAGAGAGCAGAGAGAGCAGAGAAAAGCGAGAGAGCAGAGTGTGTGTGAGAGAGAGAAGAGAGCAGAGCACACAGAGAGAGCAGAGAGCAGGGAAAGAGAGAGAGAGCTGAGAGAGAGCAGAGAAAAGAGAGCAGAGAGTTGAGAGAGCAGAAAGCAGGTAGAAAGCAGGCTGAGAGCAGAGAGCGAGAGCAGAGAGAAGAGAGAAGGCTGAGAGAGGGCAGAGAGCATTAGAGAGAGAGAGAGAAAGAGAGAGGGGGAGGGAGGGAGAGAGCGGAGAGTAGGCTGAGAGAGCAAAGAGAGAGCAGAGAGTGAGAGAGATCAAAGAGAGCAGAGAGAGCAGAGATAATAGAGAGTGAGAGAGCAGAGAGCAGGCTGAGAGAGCAGAGCGAGCGGGTAGAGAGAGCAGCAGAGCAGAGAGAACAAAGGGCAGAGAGAGCAGAGAACAGAGAGCAAAGAGAGAGCAGAGAAAGCAGAGGGAGTGAGAGAGCAGAGAACAGGGAGAAGAGAGAGAGAGCAGACAGAGCAGAGGGAGCAGAGAGAGCAGAGAACAGAGAGAGCAGAGGGAGAGAGAGAGCAGAGAACAGAGAAAGCAGAGAGAGACAGCAGATAATGAGAGCAGAAAGAGAGAGAGCAGAGAGCAGAGAGAGCAGAGAAAAGCAAGAGAGCAGAGAGAACAAATAGAGAGGGCAGAGGGAGAGAGAAGAGAGCAGTGAGTAGAGGGAGAAAGAAGAGACCAGATAGGGAGAGAGAAAAGAGAGAGAGCAGAGAGAGAGAGCAGAGGGAGAGAGAGAGAGAGCAGAGAGAGAGAGCAGAGAGAGAGCAGAGTGAGAGAGGAGAGAACAGAGAGAGAGCAGAGAGAGAGAGCAGAGAGCAGGCTGAGAGAGCAGAGAGAGAGCGGAGAGAGCGAGCAGAGAGAGTGAGAAGAGTGAGAGAGCAGAGAGGGCAGAGAGAGGGCAGAGAAAGAGAGAGAGCAGAGAGGAAGAGCAGAGAGCAGAGAGAGCAGATAAAATAGAGAGCAGCAGAGCAGAGAGAGCAAAGGGAGAAAGAGAGAGAGAGACGAGAGGGAGAGAGAGCAGAGAGCAGAGAGAGCAGAGGCAGAGAGAGAGCAGAAAACAGAGAGACAAGAGAGCAGAGAGAGAGCAGAGGGCAGAGAGAGCAGCAGAGCAGAGAGAGCAGAGAACAGAGAGAGAGCGCAGAGAGAGAGAGCAGAGAGAGCAGAGGGAGAAAGAGAGAGAGAGCATAGAGCAGAGAGAGAGCAGAGGGAGAAAGAGAGAGAGAGCATAGAGCAGAGAGAACAGAGGGAGAGAGAGAGCAGAGAATAGAGAGAAGAGAGATAGCAGAGAGAGAGGAGGCAGAGAGAGAGAGTGAGCAGAGAGCAGGCTGAGAAAGCAAAGAGAGAGTGAGGGAGCAAGAGTGAGAGAGCAGAGAGAGAGAGAGAGCAGAGAGCAAAGAGAGAGAGCAGAGAGGGCAGAGAGAAAGACGAGAGAGAGAGAGAGCAGAGAGAGAGCAGAGAAAAGAGAGCACAGAGAGCAGAGAGCAGGCTGAGAGAGAAGAGAGAGAGCAGAGAGAGAGCAGAAAGAGAGCAGAGAAGAGAGAGCAGAGAGAGCAGAGAGAGAGAGAGAGCAGTGAACAGAGAGAAAATAGTGAGAGAGCAGAGAGGGCAGAGAGAGAGAACAGAGAGGGCAGAGAGAGAGAGCAGAGAGAGCAGAGAGAGAGAGGGCAGAGAGAGCTGAGAGCAGTGTTAGTGGAATTCTAAATTCCTCTGTATTATTTCCCAATCAGAATGAAGTACTCTGTCAATGCGTTCTATGAGATCGTAAAACCCATATTATTATTATAGGAATGGACAGAGCCCCAGTCTTAAACTCAGGTAGCAGTGTTTATTACAAGAGAGTACTGACCCAAAAATACAAAGAACCTTACATTTTAAAGAGGCAACATAAAATGACATCATCAGTTTCTCACACCCTCTCCGATCCACACAATAGCACAGTGTCTTCAGGTCTGGAGATGTCTTCTACTCCCCTCGTAAAACAAACATTCCAATCTGTCTGAAAGATATGCCCTCCTTCTCCCTTTCCCACAAGGTACAGACAATTCATTTGTTTTACTTACATTTTCAGTAACAGCTTAACCAAGAACCCATACATTTCATACCATAACATAATAGTATTAAAATAACTGGTTCTAATCTAATGTATGCATAATTAATCATTTCAACTATAATTTCCTCCAACAAGCAGAGAGAGCAGAGAGAGAGCAGAGGGAGAGAGAGAAAGCAGAGAGAGAGAGCAGAGAGATCAGAGGAAGTGAGAGAGCAGAGCGCAGAGAGAGAGAGAGCAGAGAACAGAGAGCAGAGAGAGTAGAGGCAGAGACAGAAGAGCAGAGAGAGAGGGAGCAGAGAGCAGGCAGAGAAAGCAAAGAGAGAGTGAGAGAGCAGAGAGTGAGAGAGCAGAGAGTTCAGAGAAAAGAGAGAAAAGAGAGCTCTGTTGCTATAGTGACCCTGCATCACAACACTACGTTGCTATAGTGACCCTGCATCACAACACTATGTTGCTGTAGTGACACCGCATCACAACACTACGTTGCTATAGTGACCCTGCATGACAACACTCTGTTGCTATAGTGACCTTATCTTATCATCAACCTGACGGAGGCAACGTAAAAATCAATAAACAAACTGTTTTCACAATTAAGGTGAAATAAAATTAACAGCCTTTTCTTGTTTCAAGTATGTTTTATTATGAAAAGTACAATATATCCTTGTATAATTGTACAACTATGGAGCGTATGTCCAGATATAATTATACAACTATGGAGTGTATGTCCAGATATAATTATACAACTATGGAGCGTATGTCCAGATATAATTATACAACTATGGAGTGTATGTCCATATATAATTATACAACTATGGAGTGTATGTCCAGATATAATTATACAACTATGGAGCGTATGTCCATATATAATTATACAACTATGGAGCGTGTGTCCAGATATAATTATACAACTATGGAGCGTATGTCCAGATATAATTATACAACTATGGAGCGTGTGTCCAGATATAATTATACAACTATGGAGCGTATGTCCAGATATAATTATATATAATTGTATAATTAGTTTTTCAACATAAAAGACAACACATGATCACATTGGTATTTTAACAGTGTTGTTGTAAGAGGTCCTCACTACTATAGAAAGACGCGCATGTGTGTGTGTCCAGAGTGTGTGTGTGTCCAGTGTGTGTGTGTGTGTGTGTCCAGTGTGTGTCCAGCAGGTGTATGTGTGTGTGTGTGTCCAGTTTGTGTGTGTGTATCCAGTGTGAGTGTGTGTGTGTGTCCAGTGTGAGTGTGTCCAGTTTGTGTGTGTGTGTGTGTGTATCCAGTGTGAGTGTGTGTGTGTGTGTGTGTCCAGTGTGTGTGTGTGTGTATCCAGTGTGAGTGTGTGTGTGTGTGTGTGTCCAGTGTGTGTGTGTGTGTATCCAGTGTGAGTGTGTGTGTGTGTGTGTGTCCAGTGTGTGTGTGTGTGTATCCAGTGTGAGTGTGTGTGTGTGTGTCCAGTGTGTGTGTGTCCAGTGTGAGTGTGTCCAGTTTGTGTGTGTGTGTGTGTGTATCCAGTGTGAGTGTGTGTGTGTGTGTGTGTCCAGTGTGTGTGTGTCCAGTGTGTGTGTGTCCAGAGTGTGTGTGTCCAGAGTGTGTGTGTGGGTGTGTGTGTGTGTGTGTGTGTGTGTGTCCAGCGTGTGTCTGTGAGTCCAGTGTGTGTGTGTGTGTGTGTCCAGTGTGAGTCTGTGAGTCCAGTGTGTGTGTGTCCACTGTGTTTGTGTGTGTGTGTGTGTGTGTGTCCAGTGTGAGTCTGTGAGTCCAGTGTGTGTTTTTTTTTTATTTTTTATTTTTCATTTCACCTTTATTTAACCAGGTAGGCCAGTTGAGAACACCTTAATTTAACCAGGTAGGCTAGTTGAGAACACCTTTATTTAACCAGGTAGGGTAGTTGAGAACACCTTTATTTAACCAGGTAGGCCAGTTGAGAACACCTTTATTTAACCAGGTAGGCCAGTTGAGAACACCTTTATTTAACCAGGTAGGCCAGTTGAGAACACCTTTATTTAACCAGGTAGGCCAGTTGAGAACACCTTTATTTAACCAGGTAGGCCAGTTGAGAACACCTTTATTTAACCAGGTAGGCCAGTTGAGAACACCTTTATTTAACCAGGTAGGCTAGTTGAGAACACCTTTATTTAACCAGGTAGGGTAGTTGAGAACACCTTTATTTAACCAGGTAGGCCAGTTGAGAACACCTTTATTTAACCAGGTAGGCCAGTTGAGAACACCTTTATTTAACCAGGTAGGGTAGTTGAGAACACCTTTATTTAACCAGGTAGGCCAGTTGAGAACACCTTTATTTAACCAGGTAGGGTAGTTTAGAACACCTTTATTTAACCAGGTAGGCTAGTTGAGAACACCTTTATTTAACCAGGTAGGGTAGTTGAGAACACCTTTATTTAACCAGGTAGGCTAGTTGAGAACACCTTTATTTAACCAGGTAGGGTAGTTGAGAACACCTTTATTTAACCAGGTAGGCTAGTTGAGAACACCTTTATTTAACCAGGTAGGGTAGTTGAGAACACCTTTATTTAACCAGGTAGACTAGTTGAGAACACCTTTATTTAACCAGGTAGACTAGTTGAGAACACCTTTATTTAACCAGGTAGACTAGTTGAGAACACCTTTATTTAACCAGGTAGACTAGTTGAGAACACCTTTATTTAACCAGGTAGACTAGTTGAGAACACCTTTATTTAACCAGGTAGACTAGTTGAGAACACCTTTATTTAACCAGGTAGGCTAGTTGAGAACACCTTTATTTAACCAGGTAGACTAGTTGAGAACACCTTTATTTAACCAGGTAGGCTAGTTGAGAACACCTTTATTTAACCAGGTAGGCTAGTTGAGAACACCTTTATTTAACCAGGTAGGCTAGTTGAGAACACCTTTATTTAACCAGGTAGACTAGTTGAGAACACCTTTATTTAACCAGGTAGGCTAGTTGAGAACACCTTTATTTAACCAGGTAGGCTAGTTGAGAACACCTTTATTTAACCAGGTAGGCTAGTTGAGAACACCTTTATTTAACCAGGTAGGCTAGTTGAGAACACCTTTATTTAACCAGGTAGACTAGTTGAGAACACCTTTATTTAACCAGGTAGGCTAGTTGAGAACACCTTTATTTAACCAGGTAGGGTAGTTGAGAAGACCTTTATTTAACCAGGTAGGCTAGTTGAGAACACCTTTATTTAACCAGGTAGGGTAGTTGAGAACACCTTTATTTAACCAGGTAGGTAGTTGAGATCACATTTATTTAACCAGGTAGGCTAGTTGAGAACACCTTTATTTAACCAGGTAGGGTAGTTGAGAACACCTTTATTTAACCAGGTAGGCTAGTTGAGAACACCTTTATTTAACCAGGTAGGCCAGTTGAGAACACCTTTATTTAACCAGGTAGGCCAGTTGAGAACACCTTTATTTAACCAGGTAGGCCAGTTGAGAACACCTTTATTTAACCAGGTAGGCCAGTTGAGAACACCTTTATTTAACCAGGTAGGCTAGTTGAGAACACCTTTATTTAACCAGGTAGGGTAGTTGAGAACACCTTTATTTAACCAGGTAGGCCAGTTGAGAACACCTTTATTTAACCAGGTAGGCCAGTTGAGAACACCTTTATTTAACCAGGTAGGGTAGTTGAGAACACCTTTATTTAACCAGGTAGGCTAGTTGAGAACACCTTTATTTAACCAGGTAGGGTAGTTGAGAACACCTTTATTTAACCAGGTAGACTAGTTGAGAACACCTTTATTTAACCAGGTAGGCTAGTTGAGAACACCTTTATTTAACCAGGTAGACTAGTTGAGAACACCTTTATTTAACCAGGTAGGCTAGTTGAGAACACCTTTATTTAACCAGGTAGGCTAGTTAAGAACACCTTTATTTAACCAGGTAGGCTAGTTGAGAACACCTTTATTTAACCAGGTAGACTAGTTGAGAACACCTTTATTTAACCAGGTAGGCTAGTTGAGAACACCTTTATTTAACCAGGTAGGCTAGTTGAGAACACCTTTATTTAACCAGGTAGGCTAGTTGAGAACACCTTTATTTAACCAGGTAGGCTAGTTGAGAACACCTTTATTTAACCAGGTAGACTAGTTGAGAACACCTTTATTTAACCAGGTAGGCTAGTTGAGAACACCTTTATTTAACCAGGTAGGGTAGTTGAGAACACCTTTATTTAACCAGGTAGGCTAGTTGAGAACACCTTTATTTAACCAGGTAGGGTAGTTGAGAACACCTTTATTTAACCAGGTAGGGTAGTTGAGAACACCTTTATTTAACCAGGTAGGCTAGTTGAGAACACCTTTATTTAACCAGGTAGGGTAGTTGAGAACACCTTTATTTAACCAGGTAGGCTAGTTGAGAACACCTTTATTTAACCAGGTAGGCTAGTTGAGAACACCTTTATTTAACCAGGTAGGCTAGTTGAGAACACCTTTATTTAACCAGGTAGGCTAGTTGAGAACACCTTTATTTAACCAGGTAGGCTAGTTGAGAACACCTTTATTTAACCAGGTAGGCCAGTTGAGAACACCTTTATTTAACCAGGTAGGCTAGTTAAGAACACCTTTATTTAACCAGGTAGGCTAGTTGAGAACACCTTTATTTAACCAGGTAGGCTAGTTGAGAACACCTTTATTTAACCAGGTAGGCTAGTTGAGAACACCTTTATTTAACCAGGTAGGGTAGTTGAGAACACCTTTATTTAACCAGGTAGGCTAGTTGAGAACACCTTTATTTAACCAGGTAGGGTAGTTGAGAACACCTTTATTTAACCAGGTAGGGTAGTTGAGAACACCTTTATTTAACCAGGTAGGGTAGTTGAGAACACCTTTATTTAACCAGGTAGGCTAGTTGAGAACACCTTTATTTAACCAGGTAGGCTAGTTGAGAACACCTTTATTTAACCAGGTAGGGTAGTTGAGAACACCTTTATTTAACCAGGTAGGGTAGTTGAGAACACCTTTATTTAACCAGGTAGGCTAGTTGAGAACACCTTTATTTAACCAGGTAGGCCAGTTGAGAACACCTTTATTTAACCAGGTAGGGTAGTTGAGAACACCTTTATTTAACCAGGTAGGGTAGTTGAGAACAAGTTCTCATTTGCAACTGCGACCTGGCCAAGATAAAGCATAGCAGTGTGAACAGACAACACAGAGTTACACATGGAGTAAACAATTAACAAGTCAATAACACAGTAGAAAAAAGGGGAGTCTATATACATTGTGTGCAAAAGGCATGAGAAGGTAGGCAAATAATTACAATTATGCAGATTAACACTGGAGTGATAAATGATCAGATGGTTATGTACAGGTAGAGATATTGGTGTGCAAAAGAGCAGAAAAAATAAATAAATAAAAACAGTATGGGGATGAGGTAGGTGAAAATGGGTGGGCTATTTACCAATAGACTATGTACAGCTGCAGCGATCGGTTAGCTGCTCAGATAGCAGATGTTTGAAGTTGGTGAGGGAGATAAAAGTCTCCAACTTCAGCGATTTTTGCAATTCGTTCCAGTCACAGGCAGCAGAGAACTGGAACAAAAGGCGGCCAAATGAGGTGTTGGCTTTAGGGATGATCAGTGAGATACACCTGCTGGAGCGCGTGCTACGGATGGGTGTTGCCATCGTGACCAGTGAACTGAGATAAGGTGGAGCTTTACCTAGCATGGACTTGTAGATGACCTGGAGCCAGTGGGTCTGGCGACGAATATGTAGCGAGGGCCAGCCGACTAGAGCATACAAGTCGCAGTGGTGGGTGGTATAAGGTGCTTTAGTGACAAAACAGATGGCACTGTGATAAACTGCATCCAGTTTGCTGAGTAGAGTGTTGGAAGCAATTTTGTAGATGACATCGCCGAAGTCGAGGATCGGTAGGATAGTCAGTTTTACTAGGGTAAGTTTGGCGGCGTGAGTGAAGGAGGCTTTGTTGCGGAATAGAAAGCCGACTCTTGATTTGATTTTCGATTGGAGATGTTTGATATGGGTCTGGAAGGAGAGTTTAGAGTCTAGCCAGACACCTAGGTACTTATAGATGTCCACATATTCAAGGTCGGAACCATCCAGGGTGGTGATGCTGGTCAGGCGTGCGGGTGCAGGCAGCGAACGGTTGAAAAGCATGCATTTGGTTTTACTAGCGTTTAAGAGCAGTTGGAGGCCACGGAAGGAGTGCTGTATGGCATTGAAGCTCGTTTGGAGGTTAGATAGCACAGTGTCCAAGGACGGGCCGGAAGTATATAGAATGGTGTCGTCTGCGTAGTGTGTGTGTGTGTGTCCAGTGTGTGTGTGTGTGTCCAGTGTGTGTGTCCAGCAGGTGTATGTGTGTGTGTATCTAGTGTGTGTGTGTGTGTGTGTGTATCTAGTTTGTGTGTGTGTGTGTGTGTGTGTGTGTCCAGTGTGAGTCTGTTAGTCCAGTGTGTATGTGTGTGTCCAGTGTGTGTGTCCAGTGTGTGTGTGTGTCCACTGTGTTTGTGTGTGTGTTTGTCTAGTGTGTGTGTGTGTGTCTGTGTATGTGTGTGTGTGTGTGTGTGTCTGTGAGTCCAGTGTGTGTATGTGTGTGTGTATTTGTCTAGTGTGTGTGTATTTGTCTAGTGTTTGTTTGTCCAGTGTGTGTGTGTGTGTGTGTCCAGTGTGTGTCTGTGAGTCCAGTGTGTGTTTGTGTGTGTGTGTGTCCAGTGTGTGTCTGTAAGTCCAGTGTGTGTGTGTCCAGTGTGTGTGTGTCCAGTGTGTGTGTGTCCAGTGTGTGTGTATCTAGTTTGTGTGTGTGTGTGTGTGTGTGTGTGTCCAGCGTGTGTCTGTGAGTCCAGTGTGTGTGTGTGTGTGTCCAGTGTGAGTCTGTTAGTCCAGTGTGTATGTGTGTGTCCAGTGTGTGTGTCCAGTGTGTGTGTGTGTCCACTGTGTTTGTGTGTGTGTTTGTCTAGTGTGTGTGTGTGTGTGTGTGTGTGTGTGTGTGTCTGTGTATGTGTGTGTGTGTGTGTCTGTGAGTCCAGTGTGTGTATGTGTGTGTGTATTTGTCTAGTGTGTGTGTGTGTATTTGTCTAGTGTGTGTTTGTCCAGTGTGTGTGTGTGTGTGTCCAGTGTTTGTCTGTGAGTCCAGTGTGTGTTTGTGTGTGTGTGTGTCCAGTGTGTGTCTGTAAGTCCAGTGTGTGTGTGTGTGTGTGTGTGTGTGTGTGTGTCCAGTGTGTGTGTCCAGCAGGTGTATGTGTGTGTGTGTGTCCAGTTTGTGTGTGTGTGTGTATCCAGTGTGAGTGTGTGTGTGTGTGTCCAGTGTGTGTGTGTCCAGTGTGTGTGTGTCCAGTGTGTGTGTGTCCAGTTTGTGTGTGTGTGTGTGTCCAGTGTGTGTGTGTCCAGTGTGTGTGTGTCCAGAGTGTGTGTGTCCAGAGTGTGTGTGTCCAGAGTGTGTGTGTCCAGAGTGTGTGTGTCCAGAGTGTGTGTGTCCAGAGTGTGTGTGTCCAGAGTGTGTGTGTCCAGTGTGTGTGTGTCCAGAGTGTGTGTGTCCAGAGTGTGTGTGTCCTGTGTGTGTGTGTGTGTGTATCTAGTGTGTGTGTCTGTGTATGTGTGTGTGTGTGTGTGTCTGTGAGTCCAGTGTGTGTATATTTGTCTAGTGTGTGTGTGTATTTGTCTAGTGTGTGTTTGTCCAGTGTGTGTGTGTGTGTGTCCAGTGTGTGTGTGTGAGTCCAGTGTGTGTTTGTGTGTGTGTGTGTCCAGTGTGTGTCTGTAAGTCCAGTGTGTGTGTGTGTGTGTCCAGTGTGTGTGTCCAGCAGGTGTATTTGTGTGTGTGTGTCCAGTTTGTGTGTGTGTGTGTATCCAGTGTGAGTGTGTGTGTGTGTGTCCAGTGTGAGTGTGTCCAGTTTGTGTGTGTGTGTGTATCCAGTGTGTGTGTGTCCAGTGTGTGTGTGTCCAGAGTGTGTGTGTCCAGAGTGTGTGTGTCCAGAGTGTGTGGGTCCTGTGTGTGTGTGTCCTGTGTGTGGGTGTGTGTGTGTGTATCTAGTGTGTGTGTGTGTGTGTGTGTCCAGCGTGTGTCTGTGAGTCCAGTGTGTGTGTGTGTGTGTGTGTGTCCAGTGTGAGTCTGTGAGTCCAGTGTGTGTGTGTCCACTGTGTTTGTGTGTGTGTATTTGTCCAGTGTGTGTGTGTGTGTGTGTGTGTATTTGTCCAGCGTGTGTCTGTGAGTCCAGTGTGTGTGTGTGTGTGTGTGTCCAGTGAGTGTCTGTGAGTCCAGTGTGTGTGTGTGTGTGTCCAGTGTGTGTCTGTGAGTCCAGTGTGTGTGTGTGTCCAGAGTGTGTGTGACCAGTGTGTGTGTGTGAGTGTGTGTGACCAGTGTCTGTGTCAGTGTGTGTCCAGTGTGTGTCTGTGAGTCCAGTGTGTGTTTGTGTGTGTGTGTGTGTGTCCAGTGTGTGTCTGTGAGTCCAGTGTGTGTTTGTGTGTGTGTGTGTGTGTCCAGTGTGTGTGTCCAGCAGGTGTATGTGTGTGTGTGTATCCAGTGTGAGTGTGTGTGTGTGTGTGTGTCCAGTGTGTGTGTATCTAGTTTGTGTGTGTGGGTGTATCTAGTTTGTGTGTGTGTGTGTGTGTCCAGCGTGTGTCTGTGAGTCCAGTGTGTGTGTGTGTGCGTATCACTGACAGAGGGACACTGAGTCACCAAAACCCCAAACCCTAAACCCTGGATAGAGGGGCTCAGTGAATGTGGAGGTGAATGTGATCAGGTGGGTCAGTGTGTCAGAGGAGGCTCTATAGAAGGACAGAGTGCCGGCTGGCCAGTCCAGATACACTCCTACTCTGTGGGAGCTGGAGGAGGGGACGTCTATGATAGTGAGATTATTATTGTGACAGGCATAGTAAAGGTTGTCAGAGCAGATCAGACTCCAGGACTTGTCATTGTATCCAAGACAACAGTCATCACCCTCTCCTCTCCTGTTGATTCCTTTATTTGTCACTCCAATAACAACCCCTCCACTCCACTCTACCTCCCAGTAACAGCGCCCAGTCAGACCCTCTCTACACAGCACCTGTCCCCAGTTCTCAAATCTCTCTGGGTGATCAGGATACGGATGTTCCTCTGTCCTCCATGTCACCTTTCTGTTCTCCTCAGACAGAGAGAGGTGTCTGTTTACTGTGTTTGGGTTCAGTGTGAGATCACAGACATCTGATGGATGAAACCAGACACAATATTAGAAATCATCATTCACATTAGAATGTTAACACACTTTTCACTAATTCATTTAATGTAGATGTTTCTAGGTATCAAAAGGAGAAGTTAAGGTAACTTGAGACTTGTTGAATGATCATATGTTATACTGTATGGTAATATAAAACACACTTATTCCCATTAATTACACACACACACACACACTGAACACACACAGACACAGTCAAAGCAACTCTTTGTAAACTTTGGTGTCCCTGATTTCTGCTTCTGTAGAACTACAGCTGATATTTAATATGACCAAGTCAGTAATGATGGTGGTCTTTGACTTTGACTTAACTTGAATTAAGACTTATTCTTAGTCATATTCTTCACAGCAGTCAACACTCACATTTTCTAATCCCAGGTTTCATTCTGTTCTCTCCACCATGTTCCACACTGTAGCGGTAAGCAGAAGAACAGACAGTCATTGAGGGATACACCTGAACTCACACACACACACACTGGACACACACACACTGGACACAGAGACAAACTGAACTCACACACACACACAGTCATCATATAACTTTGTCCAAGTGGTGGTCAGAATGTTTGTCTTAACTAGCCTGATAAGTCAAACATGTCTGATATGAACATTGACATAAAGCCTCTACATACTTGAGTTTCTCCAGTCTGCAGTGTGGATCCTCCAGTCCAGCAGAGAGCAGTCTGACTCCTGAGTCTCCTGGGTGATTGTAGCTCAGGTCCAGCTCTCTCAGGTGTGAGGGGTTTGACCTCAGAGCTGAGACCAGAGAAGCACAGCCTTCCTCTGTGACTAGACAGCCTGACAGCCTGCAAAGAGTCAAATCATATTAAAATCACACTGCTATTCTTTGGTGGTGAAAATAGTGGCAGTATATTTTTTCAACATATTCAGATAAATCAGTGTCCTCAATCCTGCCATATCTATTTATAAATGAATGTTTCATTATTAGAAATAAGTGAGGTATCAGATCTAGATTGTATTGAGTATACAGTCCACACCATATCTATTTAGACAGTGAGGTATCAGATTTAGATTGTATTGAGTATACAGTCCCCACCATATCTATTTAGACAGTGAGGTATCAGATTTAGATTGTATTGGGTATACAGTCCACACCATATCTATTTAGACAGTGAGGTATCAGATTTAGATTGTATTGAGTATACAGTCCACACCATATCTATTTAGACAGTGAAGCTAGCATTTTTAAATGTGTCTCTATACTCAAAACATGCTAACCTCTCACCATTACCAATAACAGAGGCTACAACAAAACATGCTAACCTCTCACCATTACCAATAACAGAGGATACAACAAAACATGCTAACCTCTCACCATTACCAATAACAGAGGCTACAACAAAACATGCTGACCTCTCACCATTACCAATAACAGAGGCTACAACAAAACATGCTAACCTCTCACCATTACCAATAACAGAGACTACAACAAAACATGCTAACCTCTCACCATTACCAATAACAGAGGCTACAACAAAACATGCTAACCTCTCACCATTACCAATAACAGAGACTACAACACAACATGCTAACCTCTCACCATTACCAATAACAGAGACTACAACAAAACATGCTAACCTCTCACCATCAACCTCAAATAAAAGGTGACATTCTGTACTGTCACCTGATATGAAACATTGTATCTCAAATCCAAAATGCTGGAGCAGAGCACCACATTTAAAACTGTAAGCTTCACTGTCCAAACACATATGGTGTGGACTATGTGTGTCTGGTAAACAGATGTGGATCTGGTGAACAGTTATCACTTGTTGACCAACTACAGGAATACTGACCTCAGAGTCTCCAGTTTACAGTGGGGATTTCCCAGTCCAGCAGAGAGCAGCTTCACTCCTGAATCCTTCAGGTCGTTGTTACTCAGATCCAGCTCTCTCAGGTGTGAGGGGTTTGACTCCAGAGCTGAGACCAGAGAAGCACAGCCTTCCTCTGTGACTAGACAGCCTGACAGCCTGCAAAGAGTCAAATCATATTAAAACCACACTGATATTCTTTGGTGGAGAAAATAGTGGCAGTACATTTTTTCAAAATGTTCAGATATATCAGTGTCCTGAAACCTGCCATACATATTCATGAATTAATGTATCATTATTAGAAATGACAAATTAGCCAAGTATTGGTTGTAGATAGAAACATGTATAGTGCAAATATTTGAGTACTGACCAGACCAGTTTATGAACGATGCCTATACCTAACTATACCACTATACCTATTTTTCCAATTGGACTTGGACCCCTCTGCTACACGAAACCCTACTAAGCCATCACGACTGGTCCATCAACTGACGTCCCTCTAAGGCCCTAATGCTCTCTTGCTAGCCCCGGCCCGCTAGCTGGAGCCCTATGATCACTCGCTACGCATCTCTACTGTCAATATGCCTTGTCCATTACTGTCCTGGTTAGTGATTATTATCTTATTTCACTGTAGAGCCTCTAGCCCTGCTCAATATGCCTTAACCAACCATTTAGTTCCACCTCCCACAGATGTGGTGACATCAAATCAAATGTATTTATTGAATCAAAGTTATTTTATAAAGCCTTTCGTACATCAGCTGATATCTCAAAGTGCTGTACAGAAACTCAGCCTAAAACCCCAAACAGCAAGCAATGCAGGTGTAGAAGCACGGTGGCTAGGAAAAACTCCCTAGAAAGGCCAAAACCTAGGAAGAAACCTAGAGAGGAACCAGGCTATGTGGGGTGGCCAGTCCTCTTCTGGCTGTGCCGGATGGAGATTATAACAGAACATGGCCAAGATGTTCAAATGTTCATAAATGACCAGCATGGTCGAATAATAATGAGGCAGAACAGTTGAAACTGGAGCAGCAGCACGGTCTGGTGGACTGGGGACAGCAAGGAGTCATCATGTTAGGTAGTCCTGGGGCATGGTCCTAGGGCTCAGGTCCTCCGAGAGAGAGAAAAAAAGAGAGAAGGAGAGAATTAGAGAACGCACACTTAGATTCACACAGGACACCGAATAGGACAGGAGAAATACTCCAGATATATCAGACTGACCCTAGCCCCCCGACACATAAACTACTGCAGCATAGATACTGGTGGCTGAGACAGGAGGGGGTCAGGAGACACTGTGCCCCCATCCGACGATACCCCCGGACAGGGCCAAACAGGCAGGATATAACCCCACCCACTTTGCCAAAGCACAGCTCCCACACCACTAGAGGGATATCTTCAACCACCAACTTACCATCCTGAGACAAGGACCGAGTATAGCCCACAAAGATCTCCGCCATGGCAAAACCCAAGGGGGGGTGCCAACCCAGACAGGAAGACCACATCAGTGACTCAACCCACTCAAGCGACGCACAGCTCCCACGGTCGGAATGAAAGACCACCAGTAAGCCAGTGACTCAGCCCCTGTAATAGGGTTAGAGGCAGAGAATCCCAGTATAGAGAGGGGAACCGGCTAGGCAGAGACAGCAAGGGCGGTTCGTTGCTCCAGTTCCTTCCGTTCACATTCACACTCCTGGGCCAGACTACACTCAATCATAGGACCTACTGAAGAGATGAGTCTTCAATAAAGACTTAAAGGTTGAGACCGAGTTTGCGTCTCTCACATGGGTAGGCAGACCATTCCATAAAAATGGAGCTCTATAGGAGAAAGCCCTGCCTCCAGCTGTTTGCTTAGACATTCTAGGGACAATTAGGAGGCCTGCGTCTTCTGACCGTAGCGTACGTGTAGGTATGTGCGGCAGGACCAAATCAGAGAGATAGGTAGGAGCAAGCCCATATAATGCTTTGTAGGTTAGCAGTAAAACCTTGATATCAGCCATTGCCTTGACAGGAAGCCAGTGTAGGGAGGCTAGCACTGGAGTAATATGATCAAATTTTTGGGTTCTAGTCAGGATTCTAGCAGCCGTATTTAGCACTAACTGTTTATTTTTTGCTTTATCCGGGTAGCCAGAAAGTAGAGCATTGCATTAGTCTAACCTAGAAGTAACAAAAGCATGGATACATTTTTCTGGACAGAAAGTTTCTGATTTTTGCAATGTTACGTAGATGGAAAAAAGCTGTCCTTGAAATGATCTTGATATGTTCGTCAAAAGAGAGATCAGGGTCCAGAGTAACGCCGAGGTCCTTCACAGTTTTATTTGAGACGACTGTAAGATTAAGATTTAAGATTAATTGTCAGATTCAACAGAAGATCTCTTTGTTTCTTGGGACCTAGAACAAGCATCTCTGTTTTGTCCGAGTTTAAAAGTAGAACGTTTGCAGCCATCCACTTCCTTATGTCTGAAACACAGGCTTCTAGTGAGGGCAATTTTGGGGCTTCACCATGTTTCATTGAAATGTACAGCTGTGTGTCATAGCGATAGCAGTGTAAGTTAACATTATGTTTTCGAATGACATCCCCAAGAGGTAAAATATATACTGAAAACAATAGTGGTCCTAAAACGGAACCTTGAGGAACACCGAAATGTACAGTTGATTTGTCAGAGGACAAACCATTCACAGAGACAAACTGATATCTTTCCGACAGATAAGATCTAAACCAGGCCAGAACGTGTCCGTGTAGACCAATTTGGGTTTCCAATCTCTAAAAGAAAGTGGTGATCGATGGTATCAAAAGCAGCACTAAGGTCTAGGAGCACGAGGACAGATGCAGAGCCTCGGTCTGACGCCATTAAAAGGTCATTTACCACCTTCACAAGTGCAGTCTCAGTGCTATGATGGGGTCTAAAACCAGACTGAAGCATTTCGTATACATTGTTTGTCTTCAGGAAGGCAGTGAGTTGTTGCGCAACAGCCTTTTCTAAAATTTTTGAGAGGAATGGGAGATTCGATATTGGCCGATAGTTTTTAATATTTTCTGGGTCAAGGTTTGGCTTTATCAAGAGAGGCTTTATTACTTTTTGTGAGTTTGGTACACATCCGGTGGATAGAGAGCCGTTTATTATGTTCAACATAGGAGGGCCAAGCACAGGAAGCAGCTCTTTCAGTAGTTTAGTTGGAATAGGTTCCAGCATGCAGGTTGAAGGTTTAGATGCCATGATTATTTTCATCATTGTGTCAAGAGATATAGTATTAAAACACTTGAGTGTCTCCCTTGATCCTCGGTCCTGGCAGAGTTGTGCATATTTAGGACAACTGAGCGTTGGAGGAATACGTAGATTTAAAGAGGAGTCCGTAATTTGCTTTCTAATGATCACGATCTTTTCCTCAAAAAAGTTCATGAATTTATCACTGCTGACGTGAAAGCCATCCTCTCTTGGGGAATGCTGCTTTTTTAGTTAGTATCAAAAATGTATTTGTGATTGTTCTTATTTTCCTCAATTAAGTTGGAAAAATAGGATGATCAAGCAGCAGTGTGGGCTCTTCGATACTGCACGGTACTGTCTTTCCAAGCTAGTCGGAATACTTCCAGTTTGGTGTGGCGCCATTTCCGTTCCAATTTTCTGGAAGCTTGCTTCAGAGCTCGGGTATTTTCTGTGTACCAGGGAGCTAGTTTCTTATGAGAAATGTTTTTAGTTTTTAGGGGTGCAACTGCATCTAGGGTATTGCGCAAGGTTAAATTGAGTTCCTCAGTTAGGTGGTTAACTGATTTTTGGAAGGAGGAAATCTGGAAGAGCATCCAGGAATCTTTGAGTTGTCCGAGTATTTAAAGCACGACTTTTGATGATCCTTGGTTGGGGTCTGAGCAGATTATTTGTTGAGATTGCAAACGTAATAAAATGGTGGTCCGATAGTCCAGGATTATGAGGAAAAACATTAAGATCCACAACATTTATTCCACGGGACAAAACTAGGTCCAGAGTATGACTGTGGCAGTGAGTAGGTCTGGAGACATGTTGGACAAAACCCACTGAGTCGATGATGGCTCCAAAAGCCATTTTGGTGTGGGTCTGTGGACTTTTCCATGTGAATATTAAAGTCACCAAAAATGTGAAAATGATCTGTCATGACTACAAGGTCTGAAAGGAATTCAGGGAACTCAGTGAGGAACGCTGTATATGGCCCAGGAGGCCTGTAAACAGTAGCTATCAAAAGTGATTGAGTAGGCTGCATAGATTTTGTGACTAGAAGCTCAAAACGGGCCGCCCCCAGGTGGTGAGGGTAGGCAACAACATCTCCACCCCGCTGATCCTCAACACTGGTGCCCCACAAGGGTGCGTTCTGAGCCCTCTCCTGTACTCCCTGTTCACCCACGACTGCGTGGCCACGCACGCCTCCAACTCAATCATCAAGTTCGCGGACGACACAACAGTGGTAGGCTTGATTACCAACAACGACGAGACGGCCTACAGGGAGGAGGTGAGGGCCCTCGGAGTGTGGTGTCAGGAAAATAACCTCACACTCAACGTCAACAAAACTAAGGAGATGATTGTGGACTTCAGGAAACAGCAGAGGGAACACCCCCCTATCCACATCGATGGAACAGTAGTGGAGAGGGTAGTAAGTTTTAAGTTCCTCGGCGTACACATCACAGACAAACTGAATTGGTCCACTCACACAGACAGCATTGTGAAGAAGGCGCAGCAGCGCCTCTTCAACCTCAGGAGGCTGAAGAAATTTGGCTTGTCACCAAAAGCACTCACAAACTTCTACAGATGCACAATCGAGAGCATCCAGGCAGGCTGTATCACCGCCTGGTACGGCAACTGCTCCGCCCACAACCGTAAGGCTCTCCAGAGGGTAGTGAGGTCTGCACAACGCATCACCGGGGACAAACTACCTGCCCTCCAGGACACCTACACCACCCGATGTTACAGGAAGGCCATAAAGATCATCAAGGACAACAACCACCCGAGCCACTGCCTGTTCACCCCGCTATCATCCAGAAGGCGCGGTCAGTACAGGTGCATCAAAGCTGGGTCCGAGAGACTGAAAAACAGCTTCTATCTCAAGGCCATCAGACTGTTAAACAGCCACCATTAACATTGAGTGGCTGCTGCCAACACACTGACTTAACTCCAGCCACTTTAATAATGGGAATTGATGGGAAATTATGTAAAATATATCACTAGCCACTTTAAACAATGCTACCTAATATAATGTTTACATACCCTACATTATTCATCTCATATGCATACGTATATACTGTACTCTATATCATCTACTGCATCCTTATGTAATACATGTATCACTAGCCACTTTAACTATGCCACTTTGTTTACATACTCATCTCATATGTATATACTGTACTCGATACCATCTACTGTATCTTGCCTATGCTGCTCTGTACCATCACTCATCCATATATCTTTATGTACCTATTCTTTATCCCCTTACACTGTGTATAAGACAGTAGTTTTGGAATTGTTAGTTAGATTACTTGTTGGTTATTACTGCATTGTCGGAACTAGAAGCACAAGCATTTCGCTACACTCGCATTAACATCTGCTAACCATGTGTATCTGACAAATAACATTTGATTTGATTTGATTTGATTTGAAAACATTTTGCTAAACCTCAACTTCATTTAATTTGATTTGAAAAGAAGAAAATGTCTGGGTTTTTTTGTAAATTGAAATTTGCGTAAATGTTAGCAACACCACCGCCTTTGCGGGGGATATGATCACTAGTGCAACCAGGAGGTGAGGCCTCATTTAACACAGTAAATTCATCAGGCTTAAGCCATGTTTCAGTCAGGCCAATCACATCAAGATTATGATCCGTGATTAGTTCATTGACTATAACTGCCTTGGAGGTGAGGGATCTAACATTGAGTAGCCCCATTTTGAGATGTGAGGTATTACAATCTCTTTCAATTATGGCAGGAATGGAGGTCTTCATTCCAGTGATATTGCTAAGGCGAACACCGCCATGGTTCATTTTGCCCAACCTAAATCGAGACACAGACACGGTCTCAATGAGGATAGCTGAGCTGACTACACTGACTGTGCTAGTGGCAGACTCCACTAAACTGGCAGGCTGGCTAACAGCCTGCTAACTGGCCTGCACCCTATTTCATTTTGGAGCTAGAGGAGTTAGAGCCCTGTCTATGTTCGTAGATAAGATGAGAGCACCCGTCCATCTAGGATGGAGTCCGTCACTCCTCAACAGGCCAGGCTTGGTCCTGTTTGTGGTTAAAATGATGTCTCTAGAGACAATATCTCTCTCATCATTACTCGATGCCTAGGTTTACCTCCAATGTACTCACATCCTACCATATCTTTGTGTGTACATTATGCCTTGAATCTATTCTATCGTGCCCATAATCCTGCTCCTTTTACTCTCTGTTCCGAACGTACTAGACAACCAGTTCTTATAGCCTTTAGCCGTATCCTACTTCTCCTCTTCTGGTGATGTAGAGGTTAATCCAGGACCTGCATAGCTCCACTCCCACTCCCCAGGTGCTCTCATTTGTTGACTTCTGTAACCGTAAAAGTCTTAGAATCCTCCTTCCTAAGTTGGTTTTATTCACTGCTTTAGCACACTCTGCCAATCCGGATGTCCTAGCTGTGTCTGAATCCTGGCTTAGGAAGACCACCAAAAACCCTGACATTTCCATCCCTAACTATAAAATTTTCAGACAAGAAAGAACTGCCAAAGAGGGCGGTGTTGCAATATACTGCAAAGATAGCCTGCAGAGTTCTGTTTTACAATCCAGGTCTGTACCCAAACAATTTGAGCTTCTTTTAAAAATCCACCTTTCCAGAAACATGTCTCTCACTGTTGCCGCTTGCTATAGACCACCCTCTGCCCCCAGCTGTGCTCTGGACACCATATGTGAATTGATTGCCCCCATCTACCTTCAGAGCCCGTGCTGCTAAGTGACCTAAACTGGGACATGCTTAATACCCCGGCCATCCTAAAATCTAAGCTTGATGCCCTCAATCTCACACAAATTATCAATGAACCCACCAGGTACAACCACAAATCCGTAAACACGGGAGCCCTCATAGATATCATCCTAACCAACTCGCCCTGCAAATACATCTCTGCTGTTTTTAACCAAGATCTCAGCGATCATTGCCTGCATCCGTAATGGGTCTGCGACCAAACGACCACCCCTCATCACTGTCAAATGTCAAACGCTCTCTAAAACATTTCTGCATGCAGACCTTTCTAATCGATCTGGCCGGGGTATCCTGGAATGACATTGACCTCATCCCGTCAGTAGATGATGCCTGGCTAATCTTTAAAAGTGCCTTCCTCACCATCTTAAATAAGCAGGCCCCTCTCAAAAAATGTAGAACTAGGAATAGATATAGTCCTTGGTTCACGCCAGACCTGTCTGCCCTTGACCAGCACAAAAACATCCTGTGGCATTCTGCATTAGCATTAGTGATATGCAACTTTTCAGGGAAGTTAGGAACCAATATACACAGGTAGTAAGGAAAGCTAAGCCTAGCTTTTTCAAACAGAAATGTGCATCCTGTAGCTCAAACTCCAAAACTCCGGACACTGTAAACTCCATTGAGAATAAGAGCACCTCCTCCCAGCTGCCCACTGCACTGAGGCTAGGAAACACTGTCACCACCGATAAATCCACTATAATTGAGAATTTCAATAAGCATTTTTCAATGGCTGGCCATGCTTTCCACCTGACTACCCCTATCCCGGTCAACAGCACTGCACCCCCCACAGCAACTTGCCCAAACCTCCCCCGCTTCTCCTTCACCCAAATCCAGTCAGCTGATGTTCTGAAAGAGCTGCAAAATCTGGACCCCCGACAAATCAGCTGGGCTGGACAATCTGGACCCTCTCTTTCTAAAAGTATCAGCTGAAATTGTTGCAACCCCTATTACTAGCCTGTTCAACCTCTCTTTCGTATCGTCTGAGATCCCCAAAGATGGGAAGCTGCCACGGTCATCCCCCTTTTCAAAGGGGGAGACACTCTAGACCCAAACTGCTACAGACCTATATCCTACCCTGCCTTTCTAAGGTTTTCGAAAGCCAAGTAAACAAACAGATTACCGACCATTTAGAATCCCACCGTACCTTCTCCGCTATGCAATCTGTTTTCAGAGCTGATCATGGGTGTACTTCAGCCACGTTCAAGGTCCTAAACGATATCATAACCGCCATTGATAAGAGACATTACTGTGCAGTCGTATTCATCAACCTGGCCAAGGAATTCAACTCTGTCAATCACCACATTCCCATCGGCAGAATCAACAGCCTTGGTTTCTCAAATGACTGCCTCGCCTGGTTAATCAACTACTTCTCTGATAGAGTTCAGTGTGTCAAATTGGAAGGCCTGTTGGCCGGACATTTGGCAGTCTCTATGTGGGTGCCACAGGGTTCAATTCTCAGGCCGACTCTCTTCTCTGTATACATCAATGAGGTCGCTCTTGCTGCTGGTGAGTCTCTGATCCACCTCTATGCAGACGACACCATTCTGTATACTTCTGACCCTTCTTTGGACACTGTTAACTAACCTCCAGATGAGCTTCAATGCCATACAACTCTCCTTCCGTGGCCTCCAACTGCTCTTAAATGCAAGTAAAACTAAATGCCTGCTCTTCAACCGATCGCTACCCGCACCTGCCCGCCTGCCCAGCATCACTACTCTGGACGGTTCGGAATTGGAATATGTGGACAACTACAAATACCTAGGTGCTAGACTGTAAACTCTCCTTCCAGACTCACATTAACCATCTCCAATCCAAAATTAATTCTAGAATCGGCTTCCTATTTTGCAACAAAGCATCCTTCACTCATGCTGCCAAACATACCCTTGTCAAACTGACCATCCTACCGATTCTCGACTTCGGCGATGTCAACACTCTATTCAACAAATTTGATGCAGTGTATCACAGTGCAATCCGTGTTGACACCAAAGCCTCATATACTACCCACCACTACAACCTGTACACTCTCAATGGCTGGCCCTCGCTTCATACTCGTCGCCAAACCCACTGGCTCCAGGTCATCCATAAGTCTCTGCTAGGTATCTCAGCTCACTGGTCCCCATAGCAGCACCCACCCGTAGCACGTGCTCCAGCATGTATATCATACTGGTAACCCCCAAAGCCAATTCGTCCTTTGGCCGCCTTTCCTTCCAGTTCTCTGCTGCCAATGACTGGAACGAACTGCAAAAATCACTGAAGCTTGAGACGCATATCTCCCTCACTAGCTTTAAGCACCAGCTGTCAGAGCAGCTCACAGATCACTGCACATGTACATAGCCTATCTGTAAACAGATTTAGATTGTATTGAGTATACAGTCCACACCATATCTATTTTGACAGTGAAGCTAACATTTTAAATGTGTCTCTATACTCCAACATTTTGGATTTCAGATCAAATGTTTCATATGAGGTGACAGTTTATAATGTCACCTTTAATTTGAGGGTATTTTAATACATATCTGTTTCACCGTTTATAAATAAAAGCACTTTATGTATCTAGTCCCCCCTTTTGAAGAAGACATAAGTATTCTGACCAATTAACTTATAGTGTATTAAAGTAGTCAAAAGTTTAGTATTTAGTCCAATATTCTTTAAATACAATGACTACATCAGCCTGTGACTGGCATGATTGAGAACGATCATGAATGAATCATGAATAATAATGAGTGAGAAAGTTACAGAGGCTACAACAAAACATACTAACCTCTCACCCTTACCAATAACAGAGGCTACAACAAAACATTCTAACCTCTCACCATTACCAATAACAGAGGCTACAACAAAACATGCTAACCTCTCACCATTACCAATAACAGAGGCTACAACAAAACATGCCAACCTCTCACCAATACCAATAACAGAGGCTACAACAAAACATGCTAACCTCTCACCATTAACCTCAAATAAAAGGTGACATTCTGTACTGTCACCTAATATGAAACATTCTATCTCAAAATCCAAAATGCTGGAGCATAGCACCACATTTAACACTGTAAGCTTCACTGTCCAAACACATATGTTGTGGATTATGTGTGTCTGGTAAACACATGTGGATCTGGTGAACAGTTATCACATGTTGACCATCTACAGGAATACTGACCTCAGAGTCTCCAGTTTACAGTGGGGATTCCCCAGTCCAGCAGAGAGCAGCTTCACTCCTGAATCCTTCAGGTCATTGTTACTCAGATCCAGCTCTCTCAGGTGTGAGGGGTTTGATCTCAGAGCTGAGACCAGAGAAGCACAGCCTTCTTCTGTGACTCCACAGTCTGACAGCCTGACAAAGAGATCATCATGACTTCATGATGTGAATTTAACACCAGTAGTGTAGAAGGACAATGGCAGATGCATTTGGTTTATTCTCTCAAACATATAGATTCATCTTCCGTCTCCTAGAATTGTATGGTCATATTGTTATACTAATGTGAAAATCAATGAATTTATTCAATATGTTTTTCAATATAATATTATATACATATTATAATGCATATTTTTCTCTAAACTGAATATTTCTTCCTGATGATTAGTTCTTAAATGTCATTTTATGTACTCACAGAACAGCTCTGGAGGCTTTGACCACTGGCAGCAGCCTCAGAAGACCTTCCTCTGATCTGGAGTATTTCTTCAGGTCAAACACATCCAGCTCCTTTTCTGAAGTCAGCAACACAAAGACCAGAGCTGACCACTGTGCAGGTGACAGTTCATCTTCTGAGAGACTTCCTGAGCTCAGGTATCTTTGGATCTCCTCCACTAGAGAATGGTCATTCAGTTCATTCAGACAGTGGAACAGATTGATGCTCCTCTCTGGAGAGGGATTCTCCCTGATCTTCTCCTTGATGTACTCGACTGTTTCTTCATGGCTCTGTGAGCTGCTTCTTGTCTTTGTCAGTAGACCTCGTAAGTGCTTCTGATTGGACTCCAATGAGAGGCCCAGAAGGAAGCGGAGGAAAAGGTCCAGGTTTCCTGTTTCACTTTGTAAGGCTTTATCCACAGCACTCTTGTAGACAGTAACTTTACGCTTGTGCCTGATCCTCACAGGAATAATAGACTTTGATTGAGGTTCGGCCATTAGATTCTCATTGTTGTTGATGAATGAGAGGAACACATATACAGCAGCCAGAAACTCCTGAATGCTCAGATGAACAAAGCAGTACACCTTGTCCTGGTACAGCCCACATTCCTCTTTAAAGAGCTGTGTGCACAATCCTGAGTACACTGAGGCTTCATTAACATCAATGCCAGCCTCTTTCAGGTCTTCTTCATAGAAAATCAGATTGCCATTCACAAGCTGTTGAAAAGCCAGTTTTCCCAGTGACAGAATGCTCTCTTTATTCCAGTGTGGACCTGTCTCTTCTTTCCCAAGATACTTTTCATTCTTCTGTTTGGTATGAAACACCACAAGGTGTGTGTACATCTCAGTCAGAGTCTTGGGCATCTCTTCTCTCTTATGTTTCAGCATGTGTTCAAGGACTATTGCAGAAATCCAACAGAAGACTGGAATGTGGCACATGATGTGGAGGCTCCTTGATGTCTTTATGTGTGAGAGGATTCTGCTGGCCAGGTCCTCATCACTGAATCTCTTCCTGAAGTACTCCTCCTTCTGTGGGTCATTGAACCCTCGTACCTCTGTCACCTGGTCAACACATCCTGAAGGGATCTTATTGGCTGCTGCAGGTCGGGTAGTTATCCAGAGGAGAGCAGAGGGAAGCAGATTTCCCTTGATGAGATTTGTCAGCAGAACATCCACTGAGGTTGACTCTGTGATGTCACAACAGATCTTGTTCTTCTGGAAGTCTAGGGGCAGTCGGCACTCATCCAGACCATCAAAGATGAACAGAACTTTGTACTTGTTGTAGTTGGAGATTCCTGATTGTTTGGTTTCCATTGAGAAGTGATTGAGAAGTTCAATGAAAGTGTGTTTGTCCTCTTTCATCAAATTCAGCTCCCGGAAAGGGAATGAAAATACAAATTGGACATCCTGATTTGCTTTTCCTTCAGCCCAGTCCAGAATGAACTTCTGCACAGAGACTGTTTTTCCAATGCCAGCGACTCCCTTTGTCAGAACAGTTCTGATAAGTTTGTCTTGTCCAGTTAAGGGTTTGAAGATGTCGTTACATTTGATTGCAGTCTCTGGTCTTGATTGTTTCCTGGTTGTTGTCTCAATCTGTCTCAGCTCATGTTCATTATTGACCTCTCCTGTTCCACCCTCTGTGATGTAGAGCTCTGTGTAGATCTTATTGAGAAGTGTTGGGTTTCCTTGTTTAGCGATCCCCTCAAATACACATTGAAACTTCTTCTTTAGATTAGATTTGAGTTCACGTTGGCAAATCACAGCAAGCTCATCTGAATGAAGAAATAACACAGAGGATATTAATATTACGTCTGTTTTAATGCCTGCAATATTGTAGGACTGTTATAAAATTTAAATTATAATAATTTATTTAACTGTCTGTAAATGTTTTCATAAAGCATTACAGACTGGTGTGACTGATTATATTATTATTGGTATTATTGATGGTATTATTACTGTTGTCTCTCTCTCTCTCTCTCTCTCTCTAAATTAATCAGCACAACACATCCCTGCTGCTACTTAATGAGGTCACTAGGTGTTGTGTTAAGGCTGCTACAATATCATTGAGTTACACTGCTACTTTAGCTGTACTTTAGCTACAGCTTTTAAATGTTATAAAACAGCATTCATGAGGCAGACAGATCTTACATTTCTCCAGTGTGTCAGCAAGCTCCATCTGGTTCATTTTCCTCAGGATGTGCAGTGTGATCTTCAGAGCCCCCTCTCTGGCACTGCTCTCCTGCTGCTCATCTTCAGGTTCCTCTTGAACATCTTCAGCTCGTTCTTCACAAATGTCATAATTTTCTTTTCAAGCAACTGAAATAAATTAAGTTGTAAAGGTTTTCTTCCATCAAAGGACCAAAATGCAGCTTATCTTGATACATCTTTAAAGATGATACAAACCACTAAACGTAACGTGAAACCCAAACCAGCCCTGGTGCAAACAGAGACAAGAACAATCACCCACAAACCCCACCACAAAACAGGCTACCTAAATATGGTTCCGAATCAGAGACAATGACTAACACCTGCCTCTGATTGAGAACAATATCAGGCCAAATACAGAAACAGACAAACTAGACACACAACATAGAATGCCCACTCAGATCACACCCTGACCAAACAAAACATAGAAACATACAAAGCAAACTATGGTCAGGGTGTGACACAAGTAACTAAGTTAAGCAAGAGAACAAATGCTTTCTCATCAACACATTAATGAATGATTGACAGATCAACTTTTCTTGAGGTAAACAAAAACAAATGTACATAACAGGACCACATACACTGAATATGGAGTCCAGGTCTGTTTGATGACTCTGGGAAGACTGACCACTGAGAATCTCTGACTCTGATCTCCCCTGTTGGTTTCTGTGGACAAAACATGAGATTACATCTCCTCATCCAGGGAGTACACACACACACACACACACACACACACACACACACACACACACACACACACACACACACAGGGAGGGAATGTTGTGTTTGTTTACTATTGTTTTAGGACTATGCAAATGGACAAAATGATTAGCCTCTGGATTATGAAAACAACAACAATAAATGGGAAAATGGGAGAGGAGAAATGACTAGAGACAGTGTTGTTTAACTCACTGACCAGGACCCATGAGTTCTTCTTACCTTTGTTCAGTAGAAAAGTCTCCCTCTCTAAAGGATATAGGTAGTTCCATAGACTGGTCACTCTTCATGGACACACAGCTGGGTACAGGGGAGGCTGGTCTCTCCTGCTTGATTGGACTTCAACACAACAGAGACAAACATTACATCTCTCATCTACTCTGAGCTCAGATGGGGAAACATAAGAGTTTCATTCCAAAAAGCTATACATCCATTTTCAGAAATGTTCGTAAATGAGCTTTTATTGTTTAAAGAAGTTATGTTTATGTCAAGTTATGTTTATGTCTTTTTGCTAAATGAGATGGCACGTGGGTACCTGCTTCTATAAACCAATGAGGAGATGGCACGTGGGTACCTGCTTCTATAAACCAATGAGGAGATGCAGCGCGAACTGCGTCACAAATAGAACTGACTTCTAGACGCTCGTTGGCGCTCGAGCAGTGTGTCATTTTTAATAACGAAATTCAATTTGCGACGCGAGCGTTGTAGTCAGTCTGTCAGCCCCGCTAAAAGGCTGGTGTCGTTACTCTGCCTTCTCCGGGGGCATGTTGAGGTAAATTTACTAACCGGGAGGGTTGAATTATGTAATTTATTAGAGGGCTGGAAGACGCACTCTCGAGGTTGTTTACTCACAATATCAGATATTAAGATGATTTTTATAATGAATGTATACTGAGGTTGAGGTTCTGACTAGTGATTATTTACCCGGGGTTCAATACCTGCTATTGAGGCGCCCTGAAAATAATATTCAAAAGTTCGGTCCTTGGACACAGAGGGTTTAAACACTAAAGTTACCGTCCATCTAGTGAAGAGAGGAGAACCGGACAGAGGTAGCCAGCATCCGTCAACGAGAGAGGGAGAAGCCCTCCACGGGATTTAACAGGTGGAAGAAACAACAGGGGAGCTCCATCGGTCCACAAGAAATGCAGACAGCCGGTGATGATGTAGTGGTAGCTATGATAACTAGGATGCTGCTGGTAGAGTAGCTAGCTAGCTTACCGAGCTGTACCAACTAGCTAGGATAACTAGGATGCTGCTGGTAGAGTAGCTAGCTAGCTTACCGAGCTGTACCGACTAGCTAGGATAACTAGGATGCTGCTGGTAAAGTAGCTAGCTAGTTTACTGAGCTGTAACGACTAACTAGGATAACTAGGATGCTGCTGGTAGAGTAGCTAGCTAGCGTACCGAGCTGTACCGACTAGCTAGCAGGTCGTTCGTCTGTCCCTCGTTTCGATGATGAATCCGGTGAAACACAAATTGAAACAAGGATAGAGAGTGAAAAGGATCTGGCTACACTCATACTGTCCCTGACCGTAAAGCAAAAAGCAAATTGAACAGTAAACTTCGGTGTCTCAACACTGTAATAAACTCCGTCGTTATTCCCCAAGATCACCTCAGTCCACTCTGCGCGTAACCGGCTTGGCGCCACACCAACGTGGACGCGGACAGTTCTGTACGGGGACGCGGACAGTTCTGCACGGGGACGCGGACAGTTCTGCACGGGGACGCGGACAGTTCTGTATGGGGACGCGGACAGTTCTATACGGGGACGCGGACAGTTCTATACGGGGACGCGGACATGAGCAGTGCAACACAATCAACTAAACCCAGTCTTTACAGTGGGTTACATTGGTAATATTCATTTTTTATCATTATGTAAAACAAACATTCTATGTTTTTTATAACAATATGTTGAGATCAGGGACCACATCCACAAAGTGCCTCAGAGTAGAACATTGGTCGTATAAGTGCTGAGAACAAAGACATTTTACACTTATGGGTAGAAATTAAAGCTATTTATGAAGTCTCTAGTCCCACCTAGTCAGCAGATATTTAGGACACCTCGTGAGCTGTCCTAAGTAGTTAAGAGTTAACAGCAGGTGTCTTGATAATACTATAGAATAATGCAGAGTCAGTGGTTCCTGCGCCACATGTAATTGCTTTGTAGTAGTTAAAATAATGTTTTATATTTCTATATGATCAATCCATTAATAATATATATTATAACAATTTTTTCAGAATGGCACAAATTCCCCGATATCAGGGTACTCATGTCAACATGTTTGCTTTCAGAGCATATTTGATCCCAAATTATAAGGGGATGGATTGATCATATAGAAATATAAAACATTATTTTAACTACTACAAAGCAATTACATGTGGCTCAGGAACCACTGACTCACTGCATACATGCAATAGCAAGTATTGTGCTTTTGGCAGTGATTTATGTATTATACCTATGTATAACAAGTAATACCATGTTTGTCTGCATAGCATTTTGTCTTCATTTTAGCAGATTAATTCATGCTTATTTCTGAAGATTAACTCAGGTTTTCACCCAGCGGCTAAGGAGTTGGAGCTGTGGAGGGAGTATGACCTATGGCTGAACGGTGGCTGGTTCTAATCCCGGGCCGGGTGCTGGAATAAATGGGTGGACTTGTTCTGACCACTGGAGGGCTGCTGGGTTCCCATCCTCAAAACAGGAACCTTTTGGTTATCAGAACTCTACAGGTTCACTGAACCCAAAAATATATAGAACTTTTAGTGGTTCCATATATTAAGGAAGTGATAGAAGCCTTTTTAGTTCTAGAAGGAACCTTCTGTTCTCAGAGTGTATAATAATAAACACGTTGTTCTTCTGATTATTTAATTATCTACATCATGTTATTTCAAGTTCTCCCTTTGGAGCACAACATCATGTTGTTAAATAATAATCCTAAATTCGGCGTGGCTATAAATTAGACAGTTGAAGGTATCTGGGGCGTAATATGTGTTAGATGAATATGAACATTGTATGCAATGTTGTAGGAAACATTATTGGCAAGGGACTTGATACCTACTATGCCAAAGATATTTAGAGTTGTTAAACGGGTGTGAAGAGTGTGTTGATGTAATGGTTATATTGTCAATATTCTGCTTGTAACAAGCATCAGAATTGGTAAAAAAATGATGCATTCCATTATATTAGGCAATAATTAAGAGTAGAAAAAGTGGTCGTATCATGTGGAAATTCTATCACATGTCTAACATTGCAATGAGTACAGTGCCGTGGAACCCCGGCAGTACCTCCACAGACCCCGGATTGAGAAACCCTGCAGTACCTCCACAGACCCCGGATTGAGAACCCCTGCAGTACCTCCACAGACCCCTGATTGAGAACCCCTGATTTAGCAGATGCTCTTATCCAGAGTGATTTACAGTAAGTGCTTTCATCTTAATTAAGATAGCTACGTGAGTATATATATATATATATATATATATATATATATATATAAACCCATCTAAAATCTATTAGTTACAAATCTGAGAACAGTAATATTGAAGGTACCCATAGCAACCATTTCTTATAAAAAAAACAAATGTGAACATTTTGGAAATAAACTCATAATAATGATATCAAAAATTGTCATCTCACCTCTTAGCTTTGGTGCCATGTTCCCCAGAGAGACTCATTTTAGAGGCAGGGCCCCCCTCCTCTCTCTCCCCAGAGAGACGCATTTTAGAGCACTGACCCCTAAACAGAGATCCAAAATGTTGTTTGTGGTTAACACAGTAATTATTTAATGTCATTTGTTATCATTTATTATTTATCTCTTATAAAACATTTACTAACAGACATAGAAACAGTCAGATGATCTAATGCATCACATGAAAACGTAGTTGTGACATTTCATCTCCATGGTAACTGTCTGTAATAGTAATAATAATAAGTCACTGTTATAATGTATAGTAGTGATTTGTTAGTGATATGTGATGTTACATTATGTAAAGTAGACTAGGTTATAATGTATAGTAGTGGGTTGTTAGTGATATGTAGATGTTATATTATGTAAAGTAGACTAGGTTATAATGTATAGTAGTGGGTTGTTAGTGATATGTTATATTATGTAAAGTAGACTAGGTTATAATGTATAGTAGTGGGTTGTTAGTGATATGTTATATTATGTAAAGTAGACTAGGTTATAATGTATAGTAGTGGGTTGTTAGTGATATGTTATATTATGTAAAGTAGGCTAGGTTATAATGTATAGTAGTGGGTTGTTAGTGATATGTAGATGTTATATTATGTAAAGTAGACTAGGTTATAATGTATAGTAGTGGGTTGTTAGTGATATGTAGATGTTATATTATGTAAAGTAGACTAGGTTATAATGTATAGTAGTGGGTTGTTAGTGATATGTAGATGTTATATTATGTAAAGTAGACTAGGTTATAATGTATAGTAGTGGTTTGGTAGTGATATGTAGATGTTATATTATGTAAAGTAGACTAGGTTATAATGTATAGTAGTGGGTTGTTAGTATATGTAGATGTTATATTATGTAAAGTAGACTAGGTTATAATGTATAGTAGTGGGTTGTTAGTGATATGTAGATGTTATATTATGTAAAGTAGACTAGGTTATAATGTATAGTAGTGGGTTGTTAGTGATATGTAGATGTTATATTATGTAAAGTAGACTAGGTTATAATGTATAGTAGTGGGTTGTTAGTGATATGTTATATTATGTATAGTAGACTAGGTTATAATGTATAGTAGTGGGTTGTTAGTGATATGTTATATTATGTAAAGTAGACTAGGTTATAATGTATAGTAGTGGGTTGTTAGTGATATGTAGATGTTATATTATGTAAAGTAGACTAGGTTATAATGTATAGTAGTGGGTTGTTAGTGATATATAGATGTTATATTATGTAAAGTAGACTAGGTTATAATGTATAGTAGTGGGTTGTTAGTGATATATAGATGTTATATTATGTAAAGTAGACTAGGTTATAATGTATAATAGTGGGTTGTTAGTGATGTGTAGATGTTATATTATGTAAAGTAGACTAGGTTATAATGTATAGTAGTGGGTTGTTAGTGATATGTTATATTATGTAAAGTAGACTAGGTTATAATGTATAGTAGTGGGTTGTTAGTGATATATAGATGTTATATTATGTAAAGTAGACTAGGTTATAATGTATAGTAGTGGGTTGTTAGTAATATGTAGATGTTATATTATGTAAAGTAGACTAGGTTATAATGTATAGTAGTGGGTTGTTAGTGATATGTAGATGTTATATTATGTAAAGTAGACTAGGTTATAATGTATAGTAGTGGTTGTTAGTAATATGTAGATGTTATATTATGTAAAGTAGACTAGGTTATAATGTATAGTAGTGGGCTGTTAGTGATATGTAGATGTTATATTATGTAAAGTAGACTAGGTTATAATGTATAGTAGTGGGTTGTTAGTGATATGTAGATGTTATATTATGTAAAGTAGACTAGGTTATAATGTATAGTAGTGGGTTGTTAGTGATATGTAGATGTTATATTATGTAAAGTAGACTAGGTTATAATGTATAGTAGTGGGTTGTTAGTGATATGTTATATTATGTAAAGTAGACTAGGTTATAATGTATAGTAGTGGGTTGTTAGTGATATGTAGATGTTATATTATGTAAAGTAGACTAGGTTATAATGTATAGTAGTGGGTTGTTAGTGATATGTTATATTATGTAAAGTAGACTTGGTTATAATGTATAGTAGTGGGTTGTTAGTGATATGTAGATGTTATATTATGTAAAGTAGACTAGGTTATAATGTATAGTAGTGGGTTGTTAGTGATATGTTATATTATGTAAAGTAGACTAGGTTATAATGTATAGTAGTGGGTTGTTAGTGATATGTTATATTATGTAAAGTAGACTAGGTTATAATGTATAGTAGTGGGTTGTTAGTGATATGTAGATGTTATATTATGTAAAGTAGACTAGGTTATAATGTATAGTAGTGGGTTGTTAGTGATATGTAGATGTTATATTATGTAAAGTAGACTAGGTTATAATGTATAGTAGTGGGTTGTTAGTGATATGTAGATGTTATATTATGTAAAGTAGACTAGGTTATAATGTATAGTAGTGGGTTGTTAGTGATATGTTATATTATGTAAAGTAGACTAGGTTATAATGTATAGTAGTGGGTTGTTAGTGATATGTTATATTATGTAAAGTAGACTAGGTTATAATGTATAGTAGTGGGTTGTTAGTGATATGTAGATGTTATATTATGTAAAGTAGACTAGGTTATAATGTATAGTAGTGGGTTGTTAGTGATATGTAGATGTTATATTATGTAAAGTAGACTAGGTTATAATGTATAGTAGTGGGTTGTTAGTGATATGTAGATGTTATATTATGTAAAGTAGACTAGGTTATAATGTATAGTAGTGGGTTGTTAGTGATATGTAGATGTTATATTATGTAAAGTAGACTAGGTTATAATGTATAGTAGTGGGTTGTTAGTGATATGTTATATTATGTAAAGTAGACTAGGTTATAATGTATAGTAGTGGGTTGTTAGTGATATGTAGATGTTATATTATGTAAAGTAGACTAGGTTATAATGTATAGTAGTGGGTTGTTAGTGATATATAGATGGTATATTATGTAAAGTAGGCTAGGTTATAATGTATAGTAGTGGGTTGGTAGTGATTTGTTATATTATGTAAAGTAGACTTGGTTATAATGTATAGTAGTGGGTTGTTAGTGATATGTAGATGTTATATTATGTAAAGTAGACTAGGTTATAATGTATAGTAGTGGGTTGTTAGTGATATGTAGATGTTATATTATGTAAAGTAGACTAGGTTATAATGTATAATAGTGGGTTGTTAGTGATATGTAGATGTTATATTATGTAAAGTAGACTAGGTTATAATGTATAGTAGTGGTTTGTTAGTGATATGTAGATGTTATATTATGTAAAGTAGACTAGGTTATAATGTATAATAGCAGTTTGTTAGTGATATGCAGATCTAGGTCTATACCTCAGCTATAGCCTATATATCATAGATGACCAGCCTAAACCTGTTCAGATCAGTTCACATAATGTTATAGTCCTACCAGTAGCAGGACAGAGAATGTACTGTATATAACCTACATATCATAGATGACCAGCCTAAACCTGTTCAGATCAGTTCACATAATGTTATAGTCCTACCAGTAGCAGGACAGCGAATGTAGCCTAGGCCTGATATTTTTTACAACATTTTCAACGGAGGCCATCAGGTCGGTCGTCATGATAAGCAGTGATGTATTTTTTTTTAGGGAGCATATGTATGTATGTAAATGACGTCAAAATGTATTCAATCAAAGTTTGTACCGACAGATGTATATCTATCTATTGAATAGCCTTTCATTACAGGGCTCTCCGACCCTGTTCCTGGAGCGCTACCCTCCGGTAGGGTTTCACTCCAACCCTGTTCCTGGGGCTTTACCCTCCGGTAGGGTTTCACTCCAACCCTGTTCCTGGGGCTTTACCCTCCGGTAGGGTTTTCACTCCAACCCTGTTCCTGGAGCGCTACCCTCCGGTAGGGTTTCTCTCCAACCCTGTTCCTGGGGCTACCCTCCGGTAAGGGTTTCTCTCCAACCCTGTTTCTGGAGCGCTACCCTCCGGTAGGGTTTCACTCCAACCCTGTTTCTGGAGCGCTACCCTCCGGTAGGTTTTCACTCCAACCCCAGTAGTAACTAACCTGATTTATCTTATAAATCAACGAATTATTTTAATCAGTTGACTAGTTTTGAATAGTAATGAAAACCTACAGAATGGTATCTCTCCAGGAAAAGGATCAGAGAGCCCTGTTTTAGAAGATGGATAAAATCCATCCTCCATTTTGTTTTACTATTCAGCTTCAGCTAACCGTCCTAAAATCTGACTAGAAATGTATATTTTTACTATTCAGCTTCAGCTAACCGTCCTAAAATCTGACTAGAAATGTATATTTTTACTATTCAGCTTCAGCTAACCGTCCTAAAATCTTATTAGAAATGTATATTTTTTGTAACAGTGACGTTACCATTCACCTGGTAATTAAATATAATTTATTTAGAATTGATCAGAATAATTTCTTCGTGTATTCTCAAAGTGAAAGTTCTCCCCAGCACTACACACATGATGATCAGTGATCATAGATCAAACCTAATCTTGACTATTTAATGTCTGATGACGACCTAACTTTATAATAGTTTGTATTTTGCCTCTAGACTTACCAGAGTCTGCTCGTCTTTCCTTCAAATCAATACTTTTACCCGATTTCTAATGTTGCCGAGAAATGTGCGCCACAGTTTCAACATCCATTTTGTAAGTGCATTCGCCTGCAAACTTACTTTCAACTTCATGAGGAAATGACATAACCAGAATTCCTAAACCCAGAGACGCAACATCCCGAGTCTACCGGGACCGCTGGGAAGAAGACTGTAGGAAGTCGACCGATGCCGTGATTCGGGGTTTGAGAAGTCAGAAGTGAAAAATGATTCCTTAGTTGTACATTTTCTCGAAATCTAAAGACACAACCTAGATTCGAGCCAATGAATTAAGTATTTGAATATGTTATTACTCCAACTTCGGGAAAGTGACAAACTGGCACGTTATTATTTTAGTCAAAAATGACTTGATATCGAAGGAGTGGCTTTAACGGACTGCACATGCGCAGTTCTGCGTGAGACGACCGTTATACCCGATAATGTGTTTCTGCGCATGAGTTTAGCAAACCAACGTTGTCATGACATGTGCGTCTGTGTCTAGTTAGTATAAATGTATGTGCATATTACACTATATTACACTTTTGGTGCGGCAGGTAACCTAGTGGTTTTAGCGTTGAGACAGTAACAGGAGCTGACAAGGTAAACATCTGTTGTTCTGCCCTGCAGTTCACCAACTGTTCCCCTGAACAAGGCAGTTATCCCACTGTTCCCCTGAACAAGGCAGTTAACCCACTGTTCCCCTGAACAAGGCAGTTAACCCACTGTTCCCCTGAACAAGGCAGTTAACCCACTGTTCCCCTGAACAAGGCAGTTATCCCACTGTTCCCCTGAACAAGGCAGTTCACCCACTGTTCCCCTGAACAAGGCAGTTATCCCACTGTTCCCCTGAACAAGGCAGTTATCCCACTGTTCCCCTGAACAAGGCAGTTAACCCACTGTTCCCTGGTAGACCGTCATTGTAATAAATAATTTATTCTTAAACTGACTTGCCTAGTTAAATAAAGGTTACTTATTTTTTTAAATATATATATATATATATATATATATATATATATATATATATATATATATATATATATATACAGATAAACTAAGTATGTGGACACCCCTTCAAATTTGTGGATTCGGCTATTTCAGCCACACCTGTTGCTGACAGGTGTATAAAATCGAGCACACAGCCATGCAATCTCCATAGACAAACATTAGCAGTAGAATGGCCTTAATGAAAATCTCAGTGACTTTCAACGTGGCACAGTCATAGGATGCCACCTTTCCACAAAGTCAGTTCATCACATTTCTGCCCTGCTAGAGATTCCCCAGTCAACTGTAAATGCTGTTATTGTATAGTTGAAACATCTAGGAGAAACAACGGCTCAGACACAAAGTGGTAGGCCACACAAGCTCACAGAATGGGGCTGCTGAGGGGTGAAGCACGTCTGTCCTCGGTTGTAACACTCACTATTGAGTGCCAAACTCGGTAGTGAGCCTCAGACCAGGCACATCAAGCTGAAGGACGAGCACAGTCAGAATCTATTTCAAATGGCTCCTTTTGAGCATCTGTAAATACTAAATAAATACCTATTCTGCATTTGAAATAATACCACTTCCGATCGAGAAATCAAACGCGTCCGTGGCAAAATATCATGTGAGAGAGATTAAAGTATACGGCACGCGTCAAAGTAATTGATTTATGACCCTGCGTCATGATGACGTGTGCATGTCCAAATATGGGCCAAAGGCCCTGCCATCCTGTTCCTGTGGTCACGTGTTAGAGGGTGGGTGTGTGTTATTTTATATCTATATGGCATCCACAAGCACCTAACATAGACAATCACCTAACACAAGCACCTAACATAGACAACCACCCAACACAAGCACCTAACATAGACCCAACACAAGCACCTAACATAGACCCAACACAAGCACCTAACATTAAATATATATATATATATATTATGTAAAGTAGACTAGGTTATAATGTATAGTAGTGGGTTGTTAGTGATATGTTATATTATGTAAAGTAGACTAGGTTATAATGTATAGTAGTGGGTTGTTAGTGATATGTAGATGTTATATTATGTAAAGTAGACTAGGTTATAATGTATAGTAGTGGGTTGTTAGTGATATATAGATGGTATATTATGTAAAGTAGGCTAGGTTATAATGTATAGTAGTGGGTTGGTAGTGATTTGTTATATTATGTAAAGTAGACTTGGTTATAATGTATAGTAGTGGGTTGTTAGTGATATGTAGATGTTATATTATGTAAAGTAGACTAGGTTATAATGTATAGTAGTGGGTTGTTAGTGATATGTAGATGTTATATTATGTAAAGTAGACTAGGTTATAATGTATAATAGTGGGTTGTTAGTGATATGTAGATGTTATATTATGTAAAGTAGACTAGGTTATAATGTATAGTAGTGGTTTGTTAGTGATATGTAGATGTTATATTATGTAAAGTAGACTAGGTTATAATGTATAATAGCAGTTTGTTAGTGATATGCAGATCTAGGTCTATACCTCAGCTATAGCCTATATATCATAGATGACCAGCCTAAACCTGTTCAGATCAGTTCACATAATGTTATAGTCCTACCAGTAGCAGGACAGAGAATGTACTGTATATAACCTACATATCATAGATGACCAGCCTAAACCTGTTCAGATCAGTTCACATAATGTTATAGTCCTACCAGTAGCAGGACAGCGAATGTAGCCTAGGCCTGATATTTTTTACAACATTTTCAACGGAGGCCATCAGGTCGGTCGTCATGATAAGCAGTGATGTATTTTTTTTTAGGGAGCATATGTATGTATGTAAATGACGTCAAAATGTATTCAATCAAAGTTTGTACCGACAGATGTATATCTATCTATTGAATAGCCTTTCATTACAGGGCTCTCCGACCCTGTTCCTGGAGCGCTACCCTCCGGTAGGGTTTCACTCCAACCCTGTTCCTGGGGCTTTACCCTCCGGTAGGGTTTCACTCCAACCCTGTTCCTGGGGCTTTACCCTCCGGTAGGGTTTTCACTCCAACCCTGTTCCTGGAGCGCTACCCTCCGGTAGGGTTTCTCTCCAACCCTGTTCCTGGGGCTACCCTCCGGTAAGGGTTTCTCTCCAACCCTGTTTCTGGAGCGCTACCCTCCGGTAGGGTTTCACTCCAACCCTGTTTCTGGAGCGCTACCCTCCGGTAGGTTTTCACTCCAACCCCAGTAGTAACTAACCTGATTTATCTTATAAATCAACTAATTATTTTAATCAGTTGACTAGTTTTGAATAGTAATGAAAACCTACAGAATGGTATCTCTCCAGGAAAAGGATCAGAGAGCCCTGTTTTAGAAGATGGATAAAATCCATCCTCCATTTTGTTTTACTATTCAGCTTCAGCTAACCGTCCTAAAATCTGACTAGAAATGTATATTTTTACTATTCAGCTTCAGCTAACCGTCCTAAAATCTGACTAGAAATGTATATTTTTACTATTCAGCTTCAGCTAACCGTCCTAAAATCTTATTAGAAATGTATATTTTTTGTAACAGTGACGTTACCATTCACCTGGTAATTAAATATAATTTATTTAGAATTGATCAGAATAATTTCTTCGTGTATTCTCAAAGTGAAAGTTCTCCCCAGCACTACACACATGATGATCAGTGATCATAGATCAAACCTAATCTTGACTATTTAATGTCTGATGACGACCTAACTTTATAATAGTTTGTATTTTGCCTCTAGACTTACCAGAGTCTGCTCGTCTTTCCTTCAAATCAATACTTTTACCCGATTTCTAATGTTGCCGAGAAATGTGCGCCACAGTTTCAACATCCATTTTGTAAGTGCATTCGCCTGCAAACTTACTTTCAACTTCATGAGGAAATGACATAACCAGAATTCCTAAACCCAGAGACGCAACATCCCGAGTCTACCGGGACCGCTGGGAAGAAGACTGTAGGAAGTCGACCGATGCCGTGATTCGGGGTTTGAGAAGTCAGAAGTGAAAAATGATTCCTTAGTTGTACATTTTCTCGAAATCTAAAGACACAACCTAGATTCGAGCCAATGAATTAAGTATTTGAATATGTTATTACTCCAACTTCGGGAAAGTGACAAACTGGCACGTTATTATTTTAGTCAAAAATGACTTGATATCGAAGGAGTGGCTTTAACGGACTGCACATGCGCAGTTCTGCGTGAGACGACCGTTATACCCGATAATGTGTTTCTGCGCATGAGTTTAGCAAACCAACGTTGTCATGACATGTGCGTCTGTGTCTAGTTAGTATAAATGTATGTGCATATTACACTATATTACACTTTTGGTGCGGCAGGTAACCTAGTGGTTTTAGCGTTGAGACAGTAACAGGAGCTGACAAGGTAAACATCTGTTGTTCTGCCCTGCAGTTCACCAACTGTTCCCCTGAACAAGGCAGTTATCCCACTGTTCCCCTGAACAAGGCAGTTAACCCACTGTTCCCCTGAACAAGGCAGTTAACCCACTGTTCCCCTGAACAAGGCAGTTAACCCACTGTTCCCCTGAACAAGGCAGTTATCCCACTGTTCCCCTGAACAAGGCAGTTCACCCACTGTTCCCCTGAACAAGGCAGTTATCCCACTGTTCCCCTGAACAAGGCAGTTATCCCACTGTTCCCCTGAACAAGGCAGTTAACCCACTGTTCCCTGGTAGACCGTCATTGTAATAAATAATTTATTCTTAAACTGACTTGCCTAGTTAAATAAAGGTTACTTATTTTTTTAAATATATATATATATATATATATATATATATATATATATATATATATATATATATACAGATAAACTAAGTATGTGGACACCCCTTCAAATTTGTGGATTCGGCTATTTCAGCCACACCTGTTGCTGACAGGTGTATAAAATCGAGCACACAGCCATGCAATCTCCATAGACAAACATTAGCAGTAGAATGGCCTTAATGAAAATCTCAGTGACTTTCAACGTGGCACAGTCATAGGATGCCACCTTTCCACAAAGTCAGTTCATCACATTTCTGCCCTGCTAGAGATTCCCCAGTCAACTGTAAATGCTGTTATTGTATAGTTGAAACATCTAGGAGAAACAACGGCTCAGACACAAAGTGGTAGGCCACACAAGCTCACAGAATGGGGCTGCTGAGGGGTGAAGCACGTCTGTCCTCGGTTGTAACACTCACTATTGAGTGCCAAACTCGGTAGTGAGCCTCAGACCAGGCACATCAAGCTGAAGGACGAGCACAGTCAGAATCTATTTCAAATGGCTCCTTTTGAGCATCTGTAAATACTAAATAAATACCTATTCTGCATTTGAAATAATACCACTTCCGATCGAGAAATCAAACGCGTCCGTGGCAAAATATCATGTGAGAGAGATTAAAGTAGACGGCACGCGTCAAAGTAATTGATTTATGACCCTGCGTCATGATGACGTGTGCATGTCCAAATATGGGCCAAAGGCCCTGCCATCCTGTTCCTGTGGTCACGTGTTAGAGGGTGGGTGTGTGTTATTTTATATCTATATGGCATCCACAAGCACCTAACATAGACAATCACCTAACACAAGCACCTAACATAGACAACCACCCAACACAAGCACCTAACATAGACCCAACACAAGCACCTAACATAGACCCAACACAAGCACCTAACATAGACCCAACACAAGCACCTAACATAGACCCAACACAAGCACCTAACATAGACCCAACACAAGCACCTAACATAGACAATCACCCAACACAAGCACTTAACATAGACCCAACACAAGCACCTAACATAGACCCAACACAAGCACCTAACATAGACAATCACCCAACACAAGCACCTAACATAGACAACCACCCAACACAAGCACCTAACATAGACCCAACACAAGCACCTAACATAGACCCAACACAAGCACCTAACATAGACCCAACACAAGCACCTAACATAGACCCAACACAAGCACCTAACATAGACCCAACACAAGCACCTAACATAGACAATCACCCAACACAAGCACTTAACATAGACCCAACACAAGCACCTAACATAGACCCAACACAAGCACCTAACATAGACAACCACCCAACACAAGCACCTAACATAGACCCAACACAAGCACCTAACATAGACCCAACACAAGCACCTAACATAGACCCCACACAAGCACCTAACATAGACAACCACCCAACACAAGCACCTAACATAGACCCAACACAAGCACCTAACATAGACCCAACACAAGCACCTAACATAGACCCAACACAAGCACCTAACATAGACAACCACCCAACACAAGCACCTAACATAGACAACCACCCAACACAAGCACCTAACATAGACCCAACACAAGCACCTAACATAGACCCAACACAAGCACCTAACATAGACCCAACACAAGCACCTAACATAGACCCAACACAAGCACCTAACATAGACCCAACACAAGCACCTAACATAGACCCAACACAAGCACCTAACATAGACCCAACACAAGCACCTAACATAGACCCAACACAAGCACCTAACATAGACAATCACCCAACAATGACAACACAGGCTACCTAAATATGGTTCCCCATCAGAGACAACGACTAACACCGGCCTCTGATTGAAAACCATATCATGCCAAACACAGAAAAAAGACAAACTAGACATACAGCATAGAATGCCCACTCAGATCACACCCATACCAAACAAAACCTATAAACATACATATCAAACTATGGTCAGGGCGTGACACAAACCTATTGGGAATTCTTGATCAATCAAAATGTACCTGTTTTCTGTATAGAATGACTTGTATACAGATTATATTACAGCTTTTTGTGTTTTGGCTTAGTGGTTGTTTCTTTATTTAACTAGGAAAACTCAACAGTGTGTAAGTCTGAGAAACATTATTGAGCTGGTTGGTTTATTGTTGTTGAAAGCTTGAAATGTACACACATTGAGAAGTGATATTGCAGCAACAGTTTTAAAGTGGGTAATCGTATCATATATATATATATATCCTTGCATGTTTGAATTATAGCTCCTTTAAAGTGTTTTCATCACCGCCTGGTAAACACATTCTTGTAAATTGTCTACGTTGACATTTCTGGTTATGTCTCACACGTAACATAATAATACTAAAGATTATGATAATAATGTTATATTATTTTTATAATAATACATATCTGCAAACCAAATGTGTTTCTGAAAACCCCTTTTTGCATCTTCAATAGTTGTAGATGTTCCAACGTTCGTAGATGATCCTCAGGGGCATATAACAGCCTGGGTTGTTGTAGAGTGGGCATAAGTTCAACACTCCGGAGTCAATGTCCTAGCTTTTGTCTTTTTCATAGCCTGTGAGAGAGAATATATTCCACAGCCTTGGTTTCTAATCATACTTTCTAATCAATAAGCGGGTCAAGTAGACCCTAAGAGGGCAAAAGTTATTGTTTACAAACAGTGTGAATAAAAAAACATTGTTTCATTGTATAAATAGTCTTCATTTTTAAAAACATACATGTAAATGCCTAGAATTAATACCTCTGGTGATTCTGCGCAATGCACTTGGGCCACAGTTGTGCTTTTGTTGTTGGGGTCTGGACTATGTTGTGTGGGGGTGGTGGTTCCCGGGGTTGTTGTCGGGACGTTTAAATTCTCTGTTCTTGGAGTGTTTGGAAAAACGTTCATACAAAAAGACCGAATACTGTCTGTTTCATCGGTTCCTCCGATATCGTTCAGAGTCCCTAATGCATCCAAGTCACCCTATGTGTCCGATGTCCATCATACCTAAAATAAAATACAAAATAAAAAAATAAAAAATCGTTGTCCCCCCTGTTTAAAACACAAATAACTCGTGTTTAATATTACAATAATATCCCGATAATATTCAAACAAAACTTAAAATACATTTTTCACTTACTCAGCTCCCGAAATATCCATTAGGAGGGCTTCACATACTCTGTTATCTGTCCTGGGACTGCTGCCTGGTGTCTTACGAAGTCGTTCAGAGTGCCCACTTAGATTAGAGGGCTTCACAGACTCTGTTATCTGTCCTGGGACTGCTGCCTGTTGTCTTACGAAGTCGTTCAGAGTGCCCACTTAGATTAGAGGGCTTCACAGACTATGTTATCTGTCCTGGGACTGCTGCCTGGTGTCTTACGAAGTCGTTCAGAGTGCCCACTTAGATTAGAGGGCTTCACAGACTCTGTTATCTGTCCTGGGACTGCTGCCTGGTGTCTTACGAAGTCGTTCAGAGTGCCCACTTAGATTAGAGGGCTTCACAGACTATGTTATCTGTCCTGGGACTGCTGCCTGGTGTTTTACGAAGTCGTTCAGAGTGCCCACTTAGATTAGAGGGCTTCACAGACTATGTTATCTGTCCTGGGACTGCTGCCTGGTGTCTTACGAAGTCGTTCAGAGTGCCCACTTAGATTAGAGGGCTTCACAGACTCTGTTATCTGTCCTGGGACTGCTGCCTGGTGTCTTACGAAGTCGTTCAGAGTGCCCACTTAGATTAGAGGGCTTCACAGACTATGTTATCTGTCCTGGGACTGCTGCCTGGTGTCTTACGAAGTCGTTCAGAGTGCCCACTTAGATTAGAGGGCTTCACAGACTATGTTATCTGTCCTGGGACTGCTGCCTGGTGTCTTACGAAGTCGTTCAGAGTGCCCACTTAGATTAGAGGGCTTCACAGACTATGTTATCTGTCCTGGGACTGCTGCCTGGTGTCTTACGAAGTCGTTCAGAGTGCCCACTTAGATTAGAGGGCTTCACAGACTATGTTATCTGTCCTGGGACTGCTGCCTGGTGTCTTACGAAGTCGTTCAGAGTGCCCACTTAGATTAGAGGGCTTCACAGACTATGTTATCTGTCCTGGGACTGCTGCCTGGTGTCTTACGAAGTCGTTCAGAGTGCCCACTTAGATTAGAGGGCTTCACAGACTATGTTATCTGTCCTGGGACTGCTGCCTGGTGTTTTACGAAGTCGTTCAGAGTGCCCACTTAGATTAGAGGGCTTCACAGACTATGTTATCTGTCCTGGGACTGCTGCCTGGTGTCTTACGAAGTCGTTCAGAGTGCCCACTTAGATTAGAGGGCTTCACAGACTATGTTATCTGTCCTGGGACTGCTGCCTGTTGTCTTACGAAGTCGTTCAGAGTGCCCACTTAGATTAGAGGGCTTCACAGACTCTGTTATCTGTCCTGGGACTGCTGCCTGGTGTCTTATGACGTCGTTCAGAGTGCCCACTTAGATTAGAGGGCTTCACAGACTATGTTATCTGTCCTGGGACTGCTGCCTGGTGTCTTACGAAGTCGTTCAGAGTGCCCACTTAGATTAGAGGGCTTCACAGACTATGTTATCTGTCCTGGGACTGCTGCCTGGTGTCTTACGAAGTCGTTCAGAGTGCCCACTTAGATTAGAGGGCTTCACAGACTATGTTATCTGTCCTGGGACTGCTGCCTGGTGTCTTACGAAGTCGTTCAGAGTGCCCACTTAGATTAGAGGGCTTCACAGACTATGTTATCTGTCCTGGGACTGCTGCCTGGTGTCTTACGAAGTCGTTCAGAGTGCACACTTAGATTAGAGGGCTTCACAGACTATGTTATCTGTCCTGGGACTGCTGCCTGGTGTCTTACGAAGTCGTTCAGAGTGCCCACTTAGATTAGAGGGCTTCACAGACTATGTTATCTGTCCTGGGACTGCTGCCTGGTGTCTTACGAAGTCGTTCAGAGTGCACACTTAGATTAGAGGGCTTCACAGACTATGTTATCTGTCCTGGGACTGCTGCCTGGTGTCTTACGAAGTCGTTCAGAGTGCCCACTTAGATTAGAGGGCTTCACAGACTATGTTATCTGTCCTGGGACTGCTGCCTGGTGTCTTACGAAGTCGTTCAGAGTGCCCACTTAGATTAGAGGGCTTCACAGACTATGTTATCTGTCCTGGGACTGCTGCCTGGTGTTTTACGAAGTCGTTCAGAGTGCCCACTTAGATTAGAGGGCTTCACAGACTATGTTATCTATCCTGGGACTGCTGCCTGGTGTCTTACGAAGTCGTTCAGAGTGCCCACTTAGATTAGAGGGCTTCACAGACTATGTTATCTGTCCTGGGACTGCTGCCTGGTGTCTTACGAAGTCGTTCAGAGTGCCCACTTAGATTAGAGGGCTTCACAGACTATGTTATCTGTCCTGGGACTGCTGCCTGGTGTCTTACGAAGTCGTTCAGAGTGCCCACTTAGATTAGAGGGCTTCACAGACTATGTTATCTGTCCTGGGACTGCTGCCTGGTGTCTTACGAAGTCGTTCAGAGTGCCCACTTAGATTAGAGGGCTTCACAGACTATGTTATCTGTCCTGGGACTGCTGCCTGGTGTCTTACGAAGTCGTTCAGAGTGCCCACTTAGATTAGAGGGCTTCACAGACTCTGTTATCTGTCCTGGGACTGCTGCCTGGTGTCTTACGAAGTCGTTCAGAGTGCCCACTTAGATTAGAGGGCTTCACAGACTATGTTATCTGTCCTGGGACTGCTGCCTGGTGTCTTACGAAGTCGTTCAGAGTGCCCACTTAGATTAGAGGGCTTCACAGACTCTGTTATCTGTCCTGGGACTGCTGCCTGGTGTCTTACGAAGTCGTTCAGAGTGCCCACTTAGATTAGAGGGCTTCACAGACTATGTTATCTGTCCTGGGACTGCTGCCTGGTGTCTTACGAAGTCGTTCAGAGTGCCCACTTAGATTAGAGGGCTTCACAGACTATGTTATCTGTCCTGGGACTGCTGCCTGTTGTCTTACGAAGTCGTTCAGAGTGCCCACTTAGATTAGAGGGCTTCACAGACTATGTTATCTGTCCTGGGACTGCTGCCTGGTGTCTTACGAAGTCGTTCAGAGTGCCCACTTAGATTAGAGGGCTTCACAGACTATGTTATCTGTCCTGGGACTGCTGCCTGGTGTCTTACGAAGTCGTTCAGAGTGCCCACTTAGATTAGAGGGCTTCACAGACTCTGTTATCTGTCCTGGGACTGCTGCCTGGTGTCTTACGAAGTCGTTCAGAGTGCCCACTTAGATTAGAGGGCTTCACAGACTATGTTATCTGTCCTGGGACTGCTGCCTGGTGTCTTACGAAGTCGTTCAGAGTGCCCACTTAGATTAGAGGGCTTCACAGACTCTGTTATCTGTCCTGGGACTGCTGCCTGGTGTCTTACGAAGTCGTTCAGAGTGCCCACTTAGATTAGAGGGCTTCACAGACTATGTTATCTGTCCTGGGACTGCTGCCTGGTGTCTTACGAAGTCGTTCAGAGTGCCCACTTAGATTAGAGGGCTTCACAGACTATGTTATCTGTCCTGGGACTGCTGCCTGGTGTCTTACGAAGTCGTTCAGAGTGCCCACTTAGATTAGAGGGCTTCACAGACTATGTTATCTGTCCTGGGACTGCTGCCTGGTGTCTTACGAAGTCGTTCAGAGTGCCCACTTAGATTAGAGGGCTTCACAGACTCTGTTATCTGTCCTGGGACTGCTGCCTGGTGTCTTACGAAGTCGTTCAGAGTGCCCACTTAGATTAGAGGGCTTCACAGACTCTGTTATCTGTCCTGGGACTGCTGCCTGGTGTCTTACGAAGTCGTTCAGAGTGCCCACTTAGATTAGAGGGCTTCACAGACTATGTTATCTGTCCTGGGACTGCTGCCTGGTGTCTTACGAAGTCGTTCAGAGTGCCCACTTAGATTAGAGGGCTTCACAGACTATGTTATCTGTCCTGGGACTGCTGCCTGGTGTCTTACGAAGTCGTTCAGAGTGCCCACTTAGATTAGAGGGCTTCACAGACTATGTTATCTGTCCTGGGACTGCTGCCTGGTGTCTTACGAAGTCGTTCAGAGTGCCCACTTAGATTAGAGGGCTTCACAGACTCTGTTATCTGTCCTGGGACTGCTGCCTGGTGTCTTACGAAGTCGTTCAGAGTGCCCACTTAGATTAGAGGGCTTCACAGACTCTGTTATCTGTCCTGGGACTGCTGCCTGGTGTCTTACAAAGTCGTTCAGAGTGCCCACTTAGATTAGAGGGCTTCACAGACTATGTTATCTGTCCTGGGACTGCTGCCTGGTGTCTTACGAAGTCGTTCAGAGTGCCCACTTAGATTAGAGGGCTTCACAGACTATGTTATCTGTCCTGGGACTGCTGCCTGGTGTCTTACGAAGTCGTTCAGAGTGCCCACTTAGATTAGAGGGCTTCACAGACTATGTTATCTGTCCTGGGACTGCTGCCTGGTGTTTTACGAAGTCGTTCAGAGTGCCCACTTAGATTAGAGGGCTTCACAGACTATGTTATCTGTCCTGGGACTGCTGCCTGGTGTCTTACGAAGTCGTTCAGAGTGCCCACTTAGATTAGAGGGCTTCACAGACTATGTTATCTGTCCTGGGACTGCTGCCTGGTGTCTTACGAAGTCGTTCAGAGTGCCCACTTAGATTAGAGGGCTTCACAGACTATGTTATCTGTCCTGGGACTGCTGCCTGGTGTTTTACGAAGTCGTTCAGAGTGCCCACTTAGATTAGAGGGCTTCACAGACTATGTTATCTGTCCTGGGACTGCTGCCTGGTGTCTTACGAAGTCGTTCAGAGTGCCCACTTAGATTAGAGGGCTTCACAGACTATGTTATCTGTCCTGGGACTGCTGCCTGGTGTCTTACGAAGTCGTTCAGAGTGCCCACTTAGATTAGAGGGCTTCACAGACTATGTTATCTGTCCTGGGACTGCTGCCTGGTGTCTTACGAAGTCGTTCAGAGTGCCCACTTAGATTAGAGGGCTTCACAGACTATGTTATCTGTCCTGGGACTGCTGCCTGGTGTCTTACGAAGTCGTTCAGAGTGCCCACTTAGATTAGAGGGCTTCACAGACTATGTTATCTGTCCTGGGACTGCTGCCTGGTGTTTTACGAAGTCGTTCAGAGTGCCCACTTAGATTAGAGGGCTTCACAGACTCTGTTATCTGTCCTGGGACTGCTGCCTGGTGTCTTACGAAGTCGTTCAGAGTGCCCACTTAGATTAGAGGGCTTCACAGACTATGTTATCTGTCCTGGGACTGCTGCCTGGTGTCTTACGAAGTCGTTCAGAGTGCCCACTTAGATTAGAGGGCTTCACAGACTATGTTATCTGTCCTGGGACTGCTGCCTGGTGTCTTACGAAGTCGTTCAGAGTGCCCACTTAGATTAGAGGGCTTCACAGACTATGTTATCTGTCCTGGGACTGCTGCCTGGTGTCTTACGAAGTCGTTCAGAGTGCCCACTTAGATTAGAGGGCTTCACAGACTATGTTATCTGTCCTGGGACTGCTGCCTGGTGTCTTACGAAGTCGTTCAGAGTGCCCACTTAGATTAGAGGGCTTCACAGACTCTGTTATCTGTCCTGGGACTGCTGCCTGGTGTCTTATGACGTCGTTCAGAGTGCCCACTTAGATTAGAGGGCTTCACAGACTATGTTATCTGTCCTGGGACTGCTGCCTGGTGTCTTACGAAGTCGTTCAGAGTGCACACTTAGATTAGAGGGCTTCACAGACTATGTTATCTGTCCTGGGACTGCTGCCTGGTGTCTTACGAAGTCGTTCAGAGTGCCCACTTAGATTAGAGGGCTTCACAGACTATGTTATCTGTCCTGGGACTGCTGCCTGGTGTCTTACGAAGTCGTTCAGAGTGCCCACTTAGATTAGAGGGCTTCACAGACTATGTTATCTGTCCTGGGACTGCTGCCTGGTGTCTTACGAAGTCGTTCAGAGTGCCCACTTAGATTAGAGGGCTTCACAGACTATGTTATCTGTCCTGGGACTGCTGCCTGGTGTCTTACGAAGTCGTTCAGAGTGCCCACTTAGATTAGAGGGCTTCACAGACTATGTTATCTGTCCTGGGACTGCTGCCTGGTGTCTTACGAAGTCGTTCAGAGTGCCCACTTAGATTAGAGGGCTTCACAGACTATGTTATCTGTCCTGGGACTGCTGCCTGTTGTCTTACGAAGTCGTTCAGAGTGCCCACTTAGATTAGAGGGCTTCACAGACTATGTTATCTGTCCTGGGACTGCTGCCTGGTGTCTTACGAAGTCGTTCAGAGTGCCCACTTAGATTAGAGGGCTTCACAGACTATGTTATCTGTCCTGGGACTGCTGCCTGGTGTCTTACGAAGTCGTTCAGAGTGCCCACTTAGATTAGAGGGCTTCACAGACTCTGTTATCTGTCCTGGGACTGCTGCCTGGTGTCTTACGAAGTCGTTCAGAGTGCACACTTAGATTAGAGGGCTTCACAGACTATGTTATCTGTCCTGGGACTGCTGCCTGGTGTCTTACGAAGTCGTTCAGAGTGCCCACTTAGATTAGAGGGCTTCACAGACTATGTTATCTGTCCTGGGACTGCTGCCTGGTGTCTTACGAAGTCGTTCAGAGTGCCCACTTAGATTAGAGGGCTTCACAGACTCTGTTATCTGTCCTGGGACTGCTGCCTGGTGTCTTACGAAGTCGTTCAGAGTGCACACTTAGATTAGAGGGCTTCACAGACTATGTTATCTGTCCTGGGACTGCTGCCTGGTGTCTTACGAAGTCGTTCAGAGTGCACACTTAGATTAGAGGGCTTCACAGACTCTGTTATCTGTCCTGGGACTGCTGCCTGTTGTCTTACGACGTCGTTCAGAATGCACACTTTTCTTTTTTTAATATATAAATATTCTTGGGTATATGATTATTTGGACTTACGCCTAAAAATGTGTGATCGTGAAGGGCTACGTAAAGGACAGGGCGCCGTTTGCTTCTGAGAATCTACGTCTAACAGTCGCTTCCCAATCACTTATGTCCAGTAGCCTTCAGAAATATCCATTAGGAGGGCTTTACAGACTATGTTATCTGTCCTGGCAGTTAAATATTCGGGCCTTTGGGTTTGCGCTAAAGCCGTGCTAACCGTGTTAAAAATAGACGTTCTGTCCCTAACTTGTTAAAGTACGGAATGAGTTTCGAGAGATATCCTGTATGCAACCACCCCCCTGTATGTTTGCTTTAGACCAAAAGGCTGTGAATTCAAAGAGCCGTTCTGTCAACCGGTTTGTTGGGGTCCTGGTGCTTGATTAGATATCCATGTTTAACCCCGGGCGGTCGGCCGATACCTTGACATGTCATATGCTGGATAGTTCAAACTTTGAATTTCAAACGATTCTCTACAGATGGGACCCCATGTTGAACCCACACAAACAAACCCTTTGTTTTTTTTAAACGCACACACACACACACACTCCTGCTGCTCCGTCACACGCACACTCATGCACGCACCCTGATTTTCAATGTCTTTTTCTTCGCGACAGAGTTGGCTGAAAATGTGAAATACCGTTTCACATAGTTACGGGTGAGATACAGTTTTTTTAAACTCCTTTTATTGAATTCCAAAATATTTCGTACAACCTTTAAGACATGTTTGAATTAAGTAACACAATTTGAATAATATTTAAACATGTATCACGCGTGTTTTATGTAAAAACATTGGAGGCCTGCCGTTGTACATTATACCAAACTTTAATAAACCGTAATGTTCATAACACATCATTGTAGGCAAAGACTGTGTTTAATTTTAAGGACTTAAGACTATGTGTTTAATTTTTTTCAGATATTACAGTTGTCTGCGCCAGACCCTAGCGTGAGAGAAAAGACCGCTCCCCCTTTAGTTAAATGGGTGAGATACATTTTCAAAACCCATGATTTAGTTCTAAATATTTAACACATACATTTTAACACACTTTATAATTCAACATTTTTTACTATTTCTTACAGATATAGGGTCCGGTTAGCCCTGACCATTATCCGTTTACAATTCCCCGTCGCAAAGTCTTTTGCCCGCTCCATCGAAGCTCTGGCCGTTTTCACTCCAGGGATAGATCCGCCTTCTGCCTTGTGGGTCTTGGGAATGTCTCAACGATAACCGAGGCCATCGCCGTAATTGTTCCCGATTTTCGAAAAGACTGTCCAGCTTATTCATCAGTGTTCTGAAAATATGGTAATCGCGCCATTTAAAACTGAACATTATTTGAAAAAAAATTACATCCTTGCATGCTTTGGAAGATACATATGAACTGACCGTTTTCAAAGCATTTGCACTATCAAATTGTTCACATGCTAAAACTGTCACTCTGGAGTCCGGGGTATACGCCATTGAAGCGATTCTTAGGGCCATTAGATCACTTCGGCCACAGACCTGTTCTTCCAACGCATATCCGGGCAGCCTTGAAACACTCAGGGCGCGTTCCATTTGACACAGCGCTAGTCTTATTTTAAGCCATTCTCTCACCCTTAGAGCTGGAGAAAAACTCTCGGGTTCTGCCCGATAAATGGGTTGGGACACGCTGTCTGTGAATATCTTAACCGTAGATTCCTCCGGGCTAAAGATGTAAGACATATGCCCGTCGCTTGTACACAAAAAGCCCTTAAAACATTCGGGAGCCTCACACAAAACATCATCCAGGCTTTTGTAGCCTGTGTGTGTGTGTGTGTGTGTCCAGTGTGTGTGTGTGTCTAGCGTGTGTTTGTGTGTCTAGCGTGTGTGTGTGTGTCTAGCGTGTGTGTGTGTGTGTGTGTGTGTGTCCAATGTGTGTGTGTGTGTCCAGTGTGTGTGTGTGTGTGTCCAGTGTGTGTGTGTGTGTCCAGCGTGTGTTTGTGTGTGTGTGTCCAGCGTGTGTGTGTGTGTGTCCAGCATGTGTGTGTGTGTGTGTGTCCAGCGTGTGTGTGTGTGTGTCCAGCGTGTGTGTGTGTGTGTCCAGCGTGTGTGTGTGTGTCCAGCGTGTGTGTGTGTGTGTCCAGCGTGTGTCTGTCCAGTGTGTGTGTGTGTGTGTCCAGCGTGTGTGTGTGTGTGTGTGTCCAGCGTGTGTGTGTGTGTGTCCAGCGTGTGTGTGTGTGTCCAGCGTGTGTGTGTGTGTGTGTCCAGCGTGTGTGTGTCCAGTGTGTGTGTGTGTGTGTCCAATGTGTGTGTGTGTGTCCAGTGTGTGTGTGTGTGTCCAGTGTGTGTGTGTGTGTGTGTGTCCAGTGTGTGTGTGTGTGTCCAGCGTGTGTTTGTGTGTGTGTGTCCAGCGTGTGTGTGTGTGTGTGTGTCCAGCGTGTGTGTGTGTGTGTGTCCAGCGTGTGTGTGTGTGTGTCCAGCGTGTGTGTGTGTGTGTCCAGCGTGTGTGTGTGTGTCCAGCGTGTGTGTGTGTGTGTGTGTCCAGCGTGTGTGTGTGTGTGTCCAGTGTGTCTGCGTGTGTGTCCAGTGTGTGTGTCCAACGTGTGTGTGTCCAGTTTGTGTGTCCAGTGTGTGTGTGTGTGTCCAGCGTGTGTGTGTGTCCAGCGTGTGTGTGTCCAGTGTGTGTGTGTGTGTGTGTGTCCAGTGTGTGTATGTGTGTGTGTCCAGCATGTGTGTGTGTGTGTCTAGCCTGTGTGTGTGTGTGTGTGTGTGTCCAGTGTGTGTGTGTGTCTAGCGTGTGTTTGTGTGTCTAGCGTGTGTGTGTGTGTCCAGCGTGTGTGTGTGTGTGTCCAGTGTGTGTGTGTGTGTTGTTAGTGTTTCATACTGGAGAGGGAATGCAAATCAACGACGCTGGACAGAGTGGAATCAGGTGTATCAAAGATGCAGTTTATTGGTCAAAGATATCTTATCCTGCAGTTTTACGTGCACGGATCTAGTTCATATAACTCGGCAAGGAGTCAGGTGAAAAAGAGGCCTTATACAAAGGTTACATTCATTTTTATACATAGAATAAAGTAGGTGGAGTCTTGTCATTTTGGTCTTCTGACTGGTCACAAAGGGTTGGAGGCGGGCCTTGCTCTAGCCAGAGCAGAAGCCCCATTGGTGCGCAGCAGAGTCTTGTTCTGAGCACCCGACCAGTAGAGGGGGATGAGATGTGTGTTTATACAAGGAGATATTTGAGAGCAGAGGGGGTCGTGAAAGAAGAGAACAGAGGGGGTCAGTTTTATGGCTGGGTGTATGTGTTCTTGCGATGGAATGTCTTTGTTTCCTGGGGTGGTAAGACAACAGAGCTGAGGGGGAGTAGTTTTATTGCTGGCTGTGTGAGCTAGTTCCTGTTTTAGCAAGGGTACGTAAGATGACTTGAGTCAGGCAGTTTAGCTTAGCGCTGTATAATATATGATCTATGTGTATGAATATTTATATTAATTTATATATTTATATAACAGTGTCCACCGTGTGTGTGTGTGTCCAGCGTGTGTGTGTCCAATGTGTGTGAGTGTGTGTGTCCAGCGTGTGTGTCTCCAGCGTGTGTGTGTGTCCAGCGTGTGTGTGTGTCCAGCGTGTGTGTGTGTGTGTGTCCAGCGTGTGTGTCTCCAGCGTGTGTGTGTGTGTCCAGTGTGTGTGTGTCAATGTGTGTGTGTGTGTGTGTGTGTGCGTGTGTGTGTGTCCAGTGTGTGTGTGTGTGTGTGTGTGTGTGTGTGTGTGTGTGTCCAGTGTGTGTGTGTGTGTGTGTGTGTGTGTGTGTGTGTGTGTGTGTGTCCAGCGTGTGTGTGTGTGTGTGTGTGTGTGTGTGTGTGTGTGTGTGTGCGTGTGTGTGTGTGTCCAGCGTGTGTGTGTGTGTGTGTCCAGCGTGTGTGTGTGTGTGTGTCCAGCGTGTGTGTGTGTGTCCAGTGTGTGTGTGTGTGTGTGTGTGTGTGTTTCATGTTATTATTTCACGGACACTGAGTCACCAACATCCCAAACCCCAAACCCTGGATAGAGGGGCTCAGTGAATGTGGAGGTGAATGTGATCAGGTGGGTCAGTGTGTCAGAGGAGGCTCTATAGAAGGACAGAGTGCCGGCTGGCCAGTCCAGATACACTCCTACTCTGTGGGACCTGGAGGGGCGGACGTCTATGAGAGTCCGATTATTATTGTGCCAGGCAGTGTATCTGTTGTCAGAGCAGAACAGACTCCAGGACTTGTCATTGTATCCAAGCCAACAGTCTTTACCCCCTCCTCTTCCTCTCCTGTTGATTCCTTTATATGTCACTCCTATAACAGCCCCTCCCCCACTCCACTCTACCTCCCAGTAACAGCGCCCAGTCAGACCCTCTCTACACAGCACCTGTTCACAGTCCTCAAATCTCTCTGGGTGATCAGGATACGGCTGCTTCTCTCTCCTCCATGTCACCTTCCTGTTCTCCTCAGACAGAGAGAGGAGTCTGTTTACTGTGTTTGGGTCCAGTGTGAGATAACAGACATCTGATGGATGAAACCAGACACAATATTAGAAATCATCATTCACATTAGAATGTTCACTCACTTTTCACTAATTCATTTAATGTAGATGTTTCTAGGTATCAAAAGGAGAAGTTAAGGTAACTTGAGACTTGTTGAATGATCATATGTTATACTGCATGGTAATATAAAACACACTTATTCACATTAATTACACACACACACACACACACACACACACACACACACACACACACACACACACACACACACATTGTCATATCAACTCTTTGTAGACGTTGGTGTCCCTGATTTCTGCTTCTGTAGAACTACAGCTGATATTTAATATGACCAAGTAAGTAATGATGTTGGTCTTTGACTTTGACTTAACTTGAATTAAGACCACACACACACACACACACACACACACACACACACACACACACACACAGCAAATAACTTTGTCCAAGTGTTGGTCAGAATGTCTGTCTTAACTAGCCTGATAAGTCAAACATGTCTGATATGAACATTGTCATAAACCCTCTACATACTTGAGTTTCTCCAGTCTGCAGTGTGGATCTTCCAGTCCAGCAGAGAGCAGTCTGACTCCTGAGTCTCCTGGGTGATTGTAGCTCAGGTCCAGCTCTCTCAGGTGTGAGGGGTTTAACCTCAGAGCCGAGACCAGAGAAGCACAGCCTTCATCTGTGACTAGACAGCCTGACAGCCTGCAAAGAGTCAAATCATATTAAAATCACACTGCTATTCTTTGGTGGTGAAAAAAGTGCCATTATATATTTTTTTTACATATTCAGATACATCAGCGTCCTGAAACCTGCCATATCTATCTATACGCATAAATTAATGTATCATTATTATAAATTATGAAAGTAAAGTAGAGAGAAACATGTAAATATTTGATTAGACTGACTCTATATTAGACTGACTCTATATTAGACTGACTCTATACTAGACTGACTCTATACTAGACTGACTCTATACTAGACTGACTCTATACTAGACTGACTCTATACTAGACTGACTCTATACTAGACTCACTCTATACTAGACTCACTCTATACTACCCTGACTCTATACTAGACTGACTCTATACTAGACTGACTCTATACTAGACTCACTCTATACTAGACTCACTCTATACTAGACTCACTCTATACTAGACTCACTCTATACTAGCCTGACTCTATGCTAGCCTGACTCTATACTAGCCTGACTCTATACTAGCCTGACTCTATACTAGACTGACTCTATACTAGACTGATTTAGATTGTATTGAGTATACAGTCCACACCATATCTATTTTGACAGTGAAGCTAGCATTTTAAATGTGTCTCTATTCTCCAACATTTTGGATTTGAGGTCAAATGTTTCATATGAGGTGACATTATATAATGTTACCTTTAATTTGAGGGTATTTTCATATATATCTGTTTCACCATTTAGAAGAATAAAAGCACTTTATGTATCTAGTCCCCTTATTTGAAGAAGTCAGAACTATTCTGACCAATTAGTTATAGTGTATTAAAGTAGTCTACAGTTTAGTATTTGGTCCCATATTATTTGAACACAATGACTACATCAAGCCTGTGATTCATCAAGCCATGATTTAGAAAGATCATGAATAAATCATTAATAATAATGAGTGAGAGAGTTAGAGAGACTACAACAAAACATGCTAACCTCTCACCATTACCAATAACAGAGGCTACAACAAAACATGCTAACCTCTTACCATTACCAATAACAGAGGCTACAGCAAAACATGCTAACCTCTCACCATTGCCAATAACAGAGGCTACAACAAAACATGCTAACCTCTCACCATTACCAATAACAGAGGCTACAACAAAACATACTAACCTCTCACCATTACCAATAACAGAGGCAACAACAAAACATACTAACCTCTCACCATTACCAATAACAGAGGCTACAACAAAACATACTAACCTCTCACCATTACCAATAACAGAGGCAACAACAAAACATACTAACCTCTCACCATTTCCAATAACAGAGGATACAACAAAACATGCTAACCTCTCACCATTACCAATAACAGAGGCTACAACAAAACATACTAACCTCTCACCATTACCAATAACAGAGGCAACAACAAAACATACTAACCTCTCACCAATACCAATAACAGAGGCTACAACAAAACATACTAACCTCTCACCATTACCAATAACAGAGGCAACAACAAAACATACTAACCTCTCACCATTACCAATAACAGAGGCTACAACAAAACATACTAACCTCTCACCATTACCAATAACAGAGGCAACAACAAAACATACTAACCTCTCACCATTTCCAATAACAGAGGATACAACAAAACATGCTAACCTCTCACCATTACCAATAACAGAGGCTACAACAAAACATACTAACCTCTCACCATTACCAATAACAGAGGCAACAACAAAACATACTAACCTCTCACCATTACCAATAACAGAGGCTACAACAAAACATACTAACCTCTCACCATTACCAATAACAGAGGCAACAACAAAACATACTAACCTCTCACCATTTCCAATAACAGAGGATACAACAAAACATGCTAACCTCTCACCATTACCAATAACAGAGGCTACAACAAAACATACTAACCTCTCACCATTACCAATAACAGAGGCTACAGCAAAACATGCTAACCTCTCACCATTGCCAATAACAGAGGCTACAACAAAACATGCTAACCTCTCACCATTACCAATAACAGAGGCTACAACAAAACATACTAACCTCTCACCATTACCAATAACAGAGGCAACAACAAAACATACTAACCTCTCACCATTACCAATAACAGAGGCTACAGCAAAACATGCTAACCTCTCACCATTGCCAATAACAGAGGCTACAACAAAACATGCTAACCTCTCACCATTGCCAATAACAGAGGCTACAACAAAACATACTAACCTCTCACCATTGCCAATAACAGAGGCTACAGCAAAACATGCTAACCTCTCACCATTGCCAATAACAGAGGCTACAACAAAACATGCTAACCTCTCACCATTACCAATAACAGAGGCTACAACAAAACATGCTAACCTCTCACCATTACCAATAACAGAGGCTACAACAAAACATGCTAACCTCTCACCATTACCATTAACAGAGGCTACAACAAAACATGCTAACCTCTCACCATTGCCAATAACAGAGGCTAAAACAAAACATGCTAACCTCTCACCATTACCAGTAACAGACTACAACAAAACATACTAACCTCTCACCATTACCAATAACATCAATGTAGAAGTGTTCAGAAACATCTTCTATTCTTACTGACAATACAAGTGAAGTGACTCCAAAATGACAGGACATTATTCACCATTCAGATTCTATTAGGAAAAACATCCAAAACACAACCAAGACAAACTGCAAATGAATTCAACAAGTTAGTAGAATCACAAGCTTGATGTAATCACTGCAGGCATGGAATATGGGACCAAATACTAAACGTATGAATACTTTAAAGAATATATGTGAATATGTCCAAATAATGAAGACCTCTTCAAATGGGAGAACTACAGTGCCTTGCAAATGTATTCATCCCCCTTGGTGTTGTTCCTATTTTGTTGCATTACAACATGTCATTTAAATTTAAATTTGGAATTCATGTAATGGACAAACACAAAATAGTCCAAATTGGTCAAGAGAAATTAAAAAAAGACTTGTTTAAAAAAATTAAAAAACAGAAAAGTGGTGTGTGTATTCCCCACTTTACTATGAAGCCCCTAAATAAGATCTGGTGCAACCAATTACCTCCAGAAGTCACATAATTAGTTACATAAAGTCCACCTGTGTGCAATCTAAGTGTCACATGATCTCAGTGTATATACACCTGTTCTGAAAAGTCCCCAGAGTCGACAACACCACTAAGCAAGGGACACCACCAAGCAAGCGGCACCATGAAGACCAAGGAGCTCTCCAAACAGGTCAGGGACAAAGTTGTGGAGAAGTACAGATCAGGGTTGGGTTATAAAAAAATATCTGAAACACTGAAAATCCAACGGAGCACCATTAAATCCATTATTTAAATAATGGAAAAGAATATGGCACCACAACAAACCTGCCAAGAGAGGGCCGCCCACAAAACTCGCAGACCAGGCAAGGAGGGCATTAATCAGAGGCAACAAAGAGACCAAAGATAACCCTGAAGGAGCTGCAAAGCTCCACAGCGGAGATTAGAGGATCTGTCCATAGGACCACTTTAAGCCGTACACTCCACAGAGCTGGGCTTTACGGAAGAGTGGCCAGAAAAAAAAGCCATTGCTTGAAGAAAAAAATAAGCAAACACGTTTGGTGTTCAACCAAAAGGCATGTGGCAGACTCCCCAAACATATGGAAGAAGGTACTCTGGTCAGATGAGACAAACATTTAGCTTTTTGGCCATCAAGGAAAACGCTATGTCTGGCGCAAACACAACACCTCTCATCACCCCGAGAACCCCATCCCCACAGTGAAGCATGGTGGTGGCAGCATCATGCTGTGGAGATGTTTTTCATCGGCAGGGACTGGGAAACTGGTTAGAATAGAAGGAATGATGGATGGCGCTAAATACAGGGAAATTCTTGAGGGAAACCTGTTTCAGTCTTCCAGAGATTTGAGACTGCTAAAGAAACACTTGAGTGGGAAAAATGTAAATGTCTTGTAATGGTCAAGCACAGACCTCAATCCAATTGAGAATCTGTGGAATGACTTACAGATTGCTGTACACCAGCGGAACCCATCCAACTTGAAGGAGCTGGAGCAGTTTTGCCTTGAAGAATGGGCAAAAATCCCAGTGGCTAGATGTGCCAAGCTTATAGAGACAAACCCCAAGAGACGTGCAGCTGTAATTGCTGCAAAAGATGGATCTACAAAGTATTGACTTTGGGGGGTGAAAAAAAACAATTTAGCATCTTCAAAGTGGTTGGCATGTTGTGTAAATCAGATGATACAAACCCTCAAAAATCCATTTTAATTCCAGGTTGTAAGAAAACAAAAAGGAAACATGCAGAGGGGGGTGAACACTTTTACAAGCCACTGTACATACAGGAAGGGTTTTAATTTCTAAACAGTAAAACATATATGGAAATATATCTCAAATAGAAGGTGACATTCTGTACTGTCATTTTGTACCTAATAAGAAACATTCTATCTCAAATCCAAAATGCTGGAGCACCACATTTAAAACTGTAATCTTCACTGTCCAAACACATATGGTGTGGACTATGTGTGTCTGGTAAACACATGTGGATCTGGTGAACAGTTATCACTTGTTGATCAACTACAGGAATACTGACCTCAGAGTCTCCAGTTTACAGTGGGGATTCCCCAGTCCATCAGAGAGCAGCTTCACTCCTGAATCCTTCAGGTCGTTGTTACTCAGATCCAGCTCTCTCAGGTGTGAGGGGTTTGACCTCAGAGCTGAGACCAGAGAAGCACAGCCTTCCTCTGTGACTCCACAGCCTGACAGCCTGCAAAGAGATCATCATGACTTCACAAACACACTGCTAATTTAACACCAGTAGCGTAGAAGAACAATGGTAGATGCATTTGGTTAATTCTCCCAAACAACATATAGATTCATCTTCCGTCTCCTAGAACTGTATGGTCATTTGGTTATACTAATGTAAACATCAATGCATTTATTCAATATGTTTTTCAACATAACAAGTTTGACCTCTGTCATTGCCAACAAAGGGTATATAACAAAGTATTGAGATAAACTTGTGTTATTGACCAAATACTTATTTTCCACCATAATTTGCAAATTAATTCATAAAAAAATCCTACAATGTGATTTTCTGGATTTTCTTTCTCATTTTGTCTGTCATAGTTGAAGTGTACCTATGATGAAAATTACAGGCCTCTCTCTACTTTTTAAGTGGGAGAACTTGAACAATTGGTGGCTGACTAAATACTTTTTTGCCCCAATGTACATAATTTTCTCCAAACTGAATATTTCTTCCTGATGATTAGTTCTTATATGTCATTTTATTTACTCACAGAGCAGCTCTGGAGGATTTGACCACTGGCAGCAGCCTCAGAAGACCTTCCTCTGATCTGGAGTATTTCTTCAGGTCAAACACATCCAGCTCCTTTTCTGAAGTCAGCAACACAAAGACTAGAGCTGACCACTGTGCAGGTGACAGGTTGGCTTCTGAGAGACTTCCTGATCTCAGGTAGCTTTGGATCTCCTCCACTAGAGAATGGTCATTCAGTTCATTCAGACAGTGGAACAGATTGATGCTCCTCTCTGGAGAGGGATTCTCCCTGATCTTCTCCTTGATGTACTTGATTGTTTCTTCATGGCTCTGTGAGCTGCTTCTTGTCTTTGTCAGTAGACCTCGTAAGTGCTTCTGATTGGACTCCAGTGAGAGGCCCAGAAGGAAGCGGAGGAAAAGGTCCAGGTTTCCTGTCTCACTTTGTAAGGCTTTATCCACAGCACTCCTGTAGAAAGCAACTTTACGCCTTTGTTTGATCCTCACAGAAAAGTTCCTGGACGTTGATTGCAGTTCGTCCATTAGATTCTCATTGTTGTTGATGAATGAGACGAACACATATACAGCAGCCAGAAACTCCTAAATGCTCAGATGAACAAAGCAGTACACCTTGTCCTGGTACAGCACACATTCCTCTTTAAAGAGCTGTGTGCACAATCCTGAGTACACTGAGGCTTCATTAACATCAATGCCAGACTCTTTCAGGTCTTCTTCATAGAAAATCAGATTGCCCTTCACAAGCTGTTGAAAAGCCAGTTTTCCCAGTGACAGAATGCTCTCTTTATTCCAGTGTGGACCTGTCTCTTCTTTCACAAGATACTTTTCATTCTTCTGTTTGGTATGAAACACCACAAGGTGTGTGTACATCTCAGTCAGAGTCTTGGGCATCTCTTCTCTCTTATGTTTCAGCATGTGTTCAAGGACTATTGCAGAAATCCAACAGAAGACTGGAATGTGGCACATGATGTGGAGGCTCCTTGATGTCTTTATGTGTGAGATGATTCTGCTGGCCAGGTCCTCATCACTGAATCTCTTCCTGAAGTACTCCTCCTTCTGTGGGTCATTGAACCCTCGTACCTCTGTCACCTGGTCAATACACCCTGAAGGGATCTTATTGGCTGCTGCAGGTCGGGTAGTTATCCAGAGGAGAGCAGAGGGAAGCAGATTTCCCTTGATGAGATTTGTCAGCAGAACATCCACTGAGGTTGACTCTGTGACGTCACAACAGATCTTGTTCTTCTGGAAGTCTAGGGGCAGTCGGCACTCATCCAGACCATCAAAGATGAACAGAACTTTGTACTTGTCGTAGGAGATTCCTGATGGTTTGGTTTCCATTGAGAAGTGATTGAGAAGTTCAATGAAAGTGTGTTTGTCCCCTTTCATCAAATTCAGCTCCCGAAAAGGGAATGAAAATACAAATTGGACATCCTGATTTTCTTTTCCTTCAGCCCAGTCCAGAATGAACTTCTGCACAGAGACTGTTTTTCCAATGCCAGCAACTCCCTTTGTCAGCACAGTTCTGATACGTTTGTCTTGTCCAGTTAAGGGTGTGAAGATGTCGTTACATTTGATTGCAGTCTCTGGTCTTGCTTGTTTCCTGGTTGTTGTCTCAATCTGTCTCAGCTCATGTTCATTATTGACCTCTCCTGTTCCACCCTCTGTGATGTAGAGCTCTGTGTAGATCTTATTGAGAAGTGTTGGGTTTCCTTGTTGATCGATTCCCTCAAATACACATTGAAACTTCTTCTTTAGATTAGATTTGAGTTCACGTTGGCAAATCACAGCAAGCTCATCTGAATCTAGAAATAACACAGAGGATTTAATATTACGTCTGTTTTAATGTCTACAGTATTGTAGGACTGTAATAAAGTTTTACATTATAATAATGTATTCTCTTTGCTGACTGTATAAATGTGTAATGTTTTCATAACGCATTACAGACCGGTGTGACTGATTATATTATTATTGGTATTATTGATGGTATTATTAATGTTGTCTCTCTCTCTCTCTCTAAATTAATTAATGACCACAACACATCCCTGCTGCTACTTGATGAGGTCACTAGGTGTTGTGTTAAGGCTGCTACAATATCATTGAGTTACACAGCTACTTTAGCTGTACTTTAGCTACAGCTTTTAAATGTTATAAAACATCATTCAACATGAGGCAGACAGATCTTACATTTCTCCAGTGTGTCAGCAAGCTCCTTCTGGTTCATTGTCCTCAGGATGTGCAGTGTGATCTTCAGAGCCCCCTCTCTGGCACTGCTCTCCTGCTGCTCATCTTCAGCATCCACCACTTCCTTATCCTGCTTCTGACTCTCAACGCCTTCTGGGAGTTCTGGACTAAGAATCCTCTTGAACATCTTCAGCTCGTTCTTCACAAATGTCATCATTTTCTCTTCAAGCAACTGAAATAAATCAAGTAAATAAGTTAAGCAAGAGAAGAAATGCTTTCTCATTAACACATTAATGAATGATTGACAGATCAACTTTGCTTGAGGTAAACAAAAACAAAATGTACATAACAGGACCACATACACTGAATATGGAGGCCAGGTCTGTTTGATGACTCTGGGAAGACTGACCACTGAGAATCTCTGACTCTGATCTCTCCTGTTGGTTTCTGTGGACAAAACATGAGATTACATCTCCTCATCCGGGGAGTACACACACACACACACACACACACACACACACACACACACACACACACACACACACACACACACACACACACACACACACACACACACACACACAGGGAATGTGCTGTTTGTTTAATGTTGTTTTAGGACTATGAAAATGGTCAAAATGATTAGCCTATGGATTATGAAGAGGAGAAATGACTAGAGACAGTGTTGTTTAACTCTCTGACCAGGACCCATGAGTTCTTCTTACCTTTGTTCAGTAGAAAAGTCTCCCTCTCTAAACGTTATAGGAGGTTCCATAGACCGGTCACTCTTCATGGACACACAGCTGGGAACAGGGAAGGCTGGTCTCTCCTGCTTGATTGGACTTCAACACAACAGAGACAAACATTACATCTCTCAACTACTCTGAGCTCAGAGAAACATAAGAGTTTCATTCCAAAAAGCTATATATTCATATTCAGAAATGTTCGTAAATTAGCTTTAATTGTTTAAATAAGTTATGTTTATGTTAAGTTATGTTTTTTTGCTAAATAAGATGGCACGTGGGTACCTGCTTCTATAAACCAATGAGGAGATGGCACGTGGGTACCTGCTTCTATAAACCAATGAGGAGATGGCACGTGGGTACCTGCTTCTATAAACCAATGAGGAGATGGCACGTGGGTACCTGCTTCTATAAACCAATGAGGAGATGGCACGTGGGTACCTGATTCTATAAACCAATGAGGAGATGGCACGTGGGTACCTGCTTCTATAAACCAATGAGGAGATGGCACGTGGGTACTGCTTCTATAAACCAATGAGGAGATGGCAAATGGGTAACTGCTTCTATAAACCAATGAGGAGATGGCACGTGGGTACCTGCTTCTATAAACCAATGAGGAGATGGCACGTGGGTACCTGCTTCTATAAACCAATGAGGAGATGGCACGTGGGTACCTGCTTCTATAAACCAATGAGGAGATGGCACGTGGGTACCTGCTTCTATAAACCAATGAGGAGATGGCACGTGGGTACCTGCTTCTATAAACCAATGAGGAGATGGCACGTGGGTACCTGCTTCTATAAACCAATGAGGAGATGGCACATGGGTACCTGCTTCTATAAACCAATGAGGAGATGGCACGTGGGTACCTGCTTCTATAAACCAATGAGGAGATGGCACGTGGGTACCTGCTTCTATAAACCAATGAGGAGATGGCACGTGGGTACCTGCTTCTATAAACCAATGAGGAGATGGCACGTGGGTACCTGCTTCTATAAACCAATGAGGAGATGGCACGTGGGTACCTGCTTCTATAAACCAATGAGGAGATGGCACGTGGGTACCTGCTTCTATAAACCAATGAGGAGATGGCACGTGGGTACCTGCTTCTATAAACCAATGAGGAGATGGCACGTGGGTACCTGCTTCTATAAACCAATGAGGAGATGGCACGTGGGTACCTGCTTCTATAAACCAATGAGGAGATGGCACGTGGGTACCTGCTTCTATAAACCAATGAGGAGATGGCACGTGGGTACCTGCTTCTATAAACCAATGAGGAGATGGCACGTGGGTACCTGCTTCTATAAACCAATGAGGAGATGGCACGTGGGTACCTGCTTCTATAAACCAATGAGGAGATGGCACGTGGGTACCTGCTTCTATAAACCAATGAGGAGATGGCACGTGGGTACCTGCTTCTATAAACCAATGAGGAGATGGCACGTGGGTACCTGCTTCTATAAACCAATGAGGAGATGGCACGTGGGTACCTGCTTCTATAAACCAATGAGGAGATGGCACGTGGGTACCTGCTTCTATAAACCAATGAGGAGATGACACTTGGGTGGGTACCTGCTTCTATAAACCAATGAGGAGATGGCACGTGGGTACCTGCTTCTATAAACCAATGAGGAGATGGCACGTGGGTACCTGCTTCTATAAACCAATGAGGAGATGGCACGTGGGTACCTGCTTCTATAAACCAATGAGGAGATGGCACGTGGGTACCTGCTTCTATAAACCAATGAGGAGATGGCACGTGGGTACCTGCTTCTATAAACCAATGAGGAGATGGCACGTGGGTACCTGCTTCTATAAACCAATGAGGAGATGACACATGGGTGGGTACCTGCTTCTATAAACCAATGAGGAGATTGCACGTGGGTACCTGCTTCTATAAACCAATGAGGAGATGGCACGTGGGTACCTGCTTCTATAAACCAATGAGGAGATGGCACGTGGGTACCTGCTTCTATAAACCAATGAGGAGATGGCACGCGAACTGCGTCACAAATAGAACTGACTTCTAGACGCTTGTTGGCGCGCGAGAGCAGTGTGTCATTTTTAATAACGAAATGAATTTAGCGACGCGAGCGTTGTAGTCAGTCTGTCAGCCCCGCTAAAAGGCTGGTGTCGTTACTCTGCCTTCTCCGGGGGCATGTTGAGGTAAATTTACTAACCGGGAGGGTTGAATGATGTAATTTATTAGAGGGCTGGAAGACGCACTCTCGAGGTTGTTTACTCGCAATATCAGATATTAAGATGATTTTTTATAATGAATGTATACTGAGGTTGAGGTTCTGACTAGTGATTATTTACCTGGGATTCAATACCTGCTATAGTTACTTTTTTTCTCACCCAAAAGCAACACAGCCCTAATAGGAGATATACAGCTAACTAAAGTAATAAGTGACCATTTTAGAAAATAATGGGACATATAGTCTGTGGTTGCATGCTATTTTATGTCAATCATATTGCTGCTTGTAGCCTATAAGTGATGCTTCGTGGTCATATGCTGCCGTCTAATGGACATTTTGCAATTACAAGTTATTAATTCACCTACAGACATTGGTGGGGCAGCTGAGAAATAAAGTGTATTTTTCTGGTTAATTCCTTAGATCTCAAATCTACCCCACCTTTCACACGCCAATTGCTGGACTTTCACATAGAGGTCGCTAGATCACCCAGTTCAAAACACATTTGAGAAATAAAACATGTGGCTTGTTGATCAAGTGTTCTGCCTTGCAATAATAAATATAATACAATAACAAAACAAAAACAGCAAAATGCTGAGACAGGTTTTGATTAACAAAATAATCTAAATTATATTTAGTACTATAATGGTATTTACTAACATAATATTATTACTAAAACAGTTTCTAAAATAATTAAGATTAATGGTCATGCTAAAATAGGTAATACGTAGGGTTAGATGCTGATGTAAAAAGGGCTTTATAAATACATTTGATTGATTGTGAGGTTTAGGGATTTTAAGGTAAAAAACAGTATGGGTTTATAGGTCTCTTGCTCCTCCCTGTGGCCTTCCGTGGGTACTACATAACTAATTCACGACACCTGCTAGGCTCATAATCTGAGGTAGCAACTGCATCAGATCTACAAATCAATGAGCTAGACCTGTCCATTTGTTTTCTAACTCAGTGAAACAGCGCAGCTTTCACTCAATTCGATGCCTACGAACGAACATTTCGATGCATTTCAAATTACCCAGCAGCCATTTAGAAACAACAAAAAGTGTTATTTCTTAATTAAAAAATGTCTTCTGGCTGTTTAAATTGGCCACGTCTTCAAAAAGAGGACAGGGACATACGTTTTGGTTAGGTGGTATACTGTATACTCAGACACTTCCTAACCTCCTATAAAGGGATCTATATATATTATATATATACTGTATACTCAGACACTACCTGACCTCCTATAAAGGGATCTATATATATTCTATATATACTGTATACTCAGACACTTCCTAACCTCCTATAAAGGGTTCTATATATATTCTATATATACTGTATACTCAGACACTTCCTAACCTCCTATAAAGGGATCTATATATACTGTATACTCAGACACTTCCTAACCTCCTATAAAGGGTTCTATATATATTCTATATATACTGTATACTCAGACACTTCATAACCTCCTATAAAGGGTTCTATATATATTCTATATATACTGTATACTCAGACACTTCATAACCTCCTATAAAGGGTTCTATATATATTCTATATATACTGTATACTCAGACACTTCATAACCTCCTATAAAGGGTTCTATATATATTCTATATATACTGTATACTCAGACACTTCATAACCTCCTATAAAGGGTTCTATATATATTCTATATATACTGTATACTCAGACACTTCATAACCTCCTATAAAGGGTTCTATATATATTCTATATATACTGTATACTCAGACAGTAAAAACAACAAGGTTATGCATGCCAACATATTAGGCAATAATTAAGAGTAGGCTAAATGATTGTGTCATGCTAAAATTCCAGTGTGTTTGCTGGTGCGACATCCACATATCACAGTCAAATATGCAGGATACAAACATTTCATTCTAGCTATATAGCGTTTTGCAAAACAAAAATTCATACACAAAAATCTATGAATTAAAATCTGAAAACAACAATATTTTACAGACACATGAAGGTTCCCATAAACAATAATTTCTAATGCAAAATAACAAAAAACATTGTGGATAAAACGTTTTAGAAACAAACTATAAGTTCTTAAACAATATTGTCATCTCACCTCTTAGTTTTGGTATCATGTTCCCCTGAAAGACTCATTTTAGAGGCAGGGCCCCCCTCCTCTCTCTGCCCAGAGAGACGCATTTTAGGGGCAGGGACCTCCTCCTCACTCTTCCCAGAGAGACTCATTTTAGAGCACTGTCCCCTAAACAGAGATCCAACATGTTGGTTGTGGTTAACACAGTGACAACTAAACAGAGATCCAACATGTTGGTTGTGGTTAACACAGTGACAACTAAACAGAGATCCAACATGTTGGTTGTGGTTAACACAGTGACAACTAAACAGAGATCCAACATGTTGGTTGTGGTTAACACAGTGACAACTAAACAGAGATCCAACATGTTGGTTGTGGTTAACACAGTGACAACTAAACAGAGATCCAGCATGTTGGTTGTGGTTAACACAGTGACAACTAAACAGAGATCCAACATGTTGGTTGTGGTCAACACAGTGACAACTAAACAGAGATCCAACATGTTGGTTGTGGTTAACACAGTGACAACTAAACAGAGATCCAACATGTTGGTTGTGGTTAACACAGTGACAACTAAACAGAGATCCAACATGTTGGTTGTGGTTAACACAGTGTCAACTAATTATTGAAGGTCAATTGTTCTATTGTATTCATTATCTCTTAGAAATAAAACATTTACTAACAGACACATCCAAACAGTCAGGTGATTTAATGCATCACATGAATATGTAGTTGTGATTGATATTGTTCACCTTTTATCCATCTAGTGGAACTAACAATAATAATATTAATAATAATATTAATAATAATAACAATAACAACAATATAATATATAATAATAATAATAATGTGTCACTTTCTCTTATAATAATTTCTCTCATTCTAGTGTGTTGCTTTGTTCAACAGGTATGATATTATGATGCTGTTACTGAATTCAGTTCATAATATTAATGTTAAGAAAAGTCTGTTCAGTGGTTTCATACCAAATTACACAGGAAGCAGGAGCTCATTGGAATTTAGAAAACAACAAATGTTCTGATATTCTGAAAGACGACTTACAATTTATACATAAAACATACACAAATTGTAAAATAACCAGAATATAGGAATATATGAACAACATGTTCCCTAACCCTAACCCAGTTAGCGCCATTTTGTATGATTGAACTGTCACGTAGCTGGTGAAATGGACTGTTAGATCTGAGTGTTTTACTGTCATTCACTATACTAAAATAACACCAGACATTTAATGTCTCTACACACTTTACAATAATCCCTGGGAAGAGTCTTACCTTGTAGCCTGAATTCACAACCAGAACATGTCAAGTCATTGAGATATTTTCCTTTGTGCTGAGAAAGAAACGTTGGGAACAGTTTATTCACCTCCCCAATGTCAAGAACCTGTGTGTCATTTTAGTTACTGATTCACTTTGTATTCAAGCCATAGGGTTTAGACAATCACTGTGTAGCTACTGCTTTCCTGCAGTCAGATTACCTAGTGACCTCGAAGATGGAATGTTATTCATATTTTTTATAATTAATAAACATGAATTGTTTTTTAAGGCTGAAAATCCGGTGTTTCTCTGCCAAATGGTGTTGTTATATTTCAGTCTTCTGTGATGTATATAAAGTGTAATAATGGGATACAACTCAACATGTAATACATTTCAACTCCATATCTGACATGGTACAGGTGTCTTCTTTCATTAAGCCCAGAACCATGTGTTTGTGGTGATACCTTTGTCTCAAAGTAGATTTGTTTAATTAAGACTTCCAACAAACACTGTGTGACCCTGATTCAGACCACTGCATTTCAAGGTTAATCATTAATAACAACACTGTGTGACCCTGATTCAGCCCACTGCATTTCAAGGTTAATCATTAAAAACAACACCGTATGAACAACTAGCAGTCTCCAGGACCAGTGATTCAAGTCAGAGTTTCTGTCCCAAAGTGGCACCCTATTCCCAATAGAGTACACTACTTTGAACAGAGCTCTATGACACCCTATTCCCTACATAGTGCACTACTTTTGACCAGAGCTCTATAACACCCTATTCCCTACATACTGTAGTGCACTACTTTAGACCAGAGATTTATAACACCCTATTCCCTACATAGTGCACTACTTTTGATCAGAGCTCTATAACACCCTATTCCCTACATAGTGCACTACTTTGCCCAGAGCTCTATAACACCCTATTCCCTACATACTGTCACGGCCGATGCTGGTAGAAGACTAAGGTGCAGGGTGGAGAGCGTACGTTTGTCGTACAAATGTCACCAACAAAACAACAAATGAAAACAACAGTGAAGCTTACAGGGCAAAGAGCCACTAACAAAGTTAACTTCCCACACTGAAAGGAGGGAAAGGGCTGCCTAAGTATGGTTCCCAATCAGAGACAACGATAGACAGCTGTCCCTGATTTTATTTATACATTTATTTTTATTTCACCTTTATTTAACCAGGTAGGCAAGTTGAGAACAAGTTCTCATTTACAATTGCGACCTGGCCAAGATAAAGCAAAGCAGTTCGACAGATACAACGACACAGAGTTACACAAACATACAGTCAATAATACAGTATAAACAAGTCTATATACGATGTGAGCAAATGAGGTGAGAAGGGAGGTAAAGGCAAAAAAGGCCATGGTGGCAAAGCAAATACAATATAGCAAGTAAAACACTGGAATGGTCGTTTTGCATTGGAAGAATGTGCAAAGTAGAAAAAAAAATAATGGGGTGCAAAGGAGCAAAATAAATAAATTAATTAAATACAGTTGGGAAAGAGGTAGTTGTTTGGGCTAAATTATAGGTGGGCTATGTACAGGTGCAGTAATCTGTGAGCTGCTCTGACAGTTGGTGCTTAAAGCTAGTGAGGGAGATAAGTGTTTCCAGTTTCGGAGATTTTTGTAGTTCGTTCCAGTCATTGGCAGCAGAGAACTGGAAGGAGAGGCGGCCAAAGAAAGAATTGGTTTTGGGGGAGACTAGAGAGATATACCTGCTGGAGCGTGTGCTACAGGTGGGAGATGCTATGGTGACCAGCGAGCTGAGATAAGGGGGGACTTTACCTAGCAGGGTCTTGTAGATGACATGGAGCCAGTGGGTTTGGCGACGAGTATGAAGCGAGGGCCAGCCAACGAGAGTGTACAGGTCGCAATGGTTGGTGACAAAACAGATTGCACTGTGATAGACTGCATCCAATTTGTTGAGTAGGGTATTGGAGGCTATTTTGTAAATGACATCGCCAAAGTCGAGGATTGGTAGGATGGTCAGTTTTACAAGGGTATGTTTGGCAGCATGAGTGAAGGATGCTTTGTTGCGAAATAGGAAGCATATTCTAGATTTAACTTTGGATTGGAGATGTTTGATATGGGTCTGGAAGGAGAGTTTACAGTCTAACCAGACACCTAAGTATTTGTAGTTGTCCACGTATTCTAAGTCAGAGCCGTCCAGAGTAGTGATGTTGGACAGGCGGGTAGGTGCAGGTAGCGATCGGTTGAAGAGCATGCATTTAGTTTTACTTGTAGTTAAGAGCAATTGGAGGCTACGGAAGGAGAGTTGTATGGCATTGAAGCTTGCCTGGAGGGTTGTTAACACAGTGTCCAAAGAAGGGCCAGAAGTATACAGATTGGTGTCGTCTGCGTAGAGGTGGATGAGAGACTCACCAGCAGCAAGAGCGACCTCATTGATGTATACAGAGAAGAGAGTCGGTCCAAGAATTGAACCCTGTGGCACCCCCATAGAGACTGCCAGAGGTCCGGACAGCAGACCCTCCGATTTGACACACTGAACTCTATCAGAGAAGTAGTTGGTGAACCAGGCGAGGCAATCATTTGAGAAACCAAGGCTGTCGAGTCTGCCGATGAGGATGTGGTGATTGACAGAGTCGAAAGCCTTGGCCAGATCAATGAATACGGCTGCACAGTAATGTTTCTTATCGATGGCGGTTAAGATATTGTTTAGGACCTTGAGCGTGGCTGAGGTGCACCCATGACCAGCTCTGAAACCAGATTGCATAGCAGAGAAGGTATGGTGAGATTCAAAATGGTCGGTAATCTGTTTGTTGACTTGGCTTTCGAAGACCTTAGAAAGGCATGGTAGGATAGATATAGGTCTTTAGCAGTTTGGGTCAAGAGTGTCCCCCCCTTTGAAGAGGGGGATGACCGCAGCTGCTTTCCAATCTTTGGGAATCTCAGACGACACGAAAGAGAGGTTGAACAGGCTAGTAATAGGAGTGGCAACAATTTTGGCAGATAATTTTAGAAAGAAAGGGTCCAGATTGTCTAGCCCGGCTGATTTGTAGGGGTCCAGATTTTGCAGCTCTTTCAGAACATCAGCTGAACGGATTTGGGAGAAGGAGAAATGGGGCAGGCTTGGGCGAGTTGCTGTTGGGGGTGCAGTGCTGTTGACCGGGGTAGGCGTAGCCAGGTGGAAAGCATGGCCAGCTGTAGAAAAATGCTTATTGAAATTCTCAATTATGGTGGATTTATCAGTGGTGACAGTGTTTCCTATCTTCAGTGCAGTGGGCAGCTGGGAGGTGTTCTTATTCTCCATGGACTTTACAGTGTCCCAGAACTTTTTTGAGTTAGTGTTGCAGGAAGCAAATTTCTGCTTGAAAAAGCTAGCCTTGGCTTTTCTAACTGCCTGTGTATAATGGTTTCTAGCTTCCCTGAACAGCTGCATATCACGGGGGCTGTTCGATGCTAATGCAGAACACCATAGGATGTTTTTGTGTTGGTTAAGGGCAGTCAGGTCTGGGGAGAACCAAGGGATCTGTTCCTGGTTGAAAATGTCTTGAATGGGGCATGTTTATTTAAGATGGTTAGGAAGGCATTTAAAAAAAATATCCAGGCATCCTCTACTGACGGGATGAGATCAATATCCTTCCAGGATACCCCGGCCAGGTCGATTAGAAAGGCCTGCTCGCTGAAGTGTTTCAGGGAGCATTTTACAGTGGTGAGTGGAAGTCGTTTGACTGCTGACCCATTACGTATGCAGGCAATGAGGCAGTGATCGCTGAGATCTTGGTTGAAGACAGCAGAGGTGTATTTAGAGGGGAAGTTGGTTAGGATGATATCTATGAGGGTGCCCGTGTTTAAGGCTTTGGGGAGGTACCTGGTAGGTTCATTGATAATTTGTGTGAGATTGAGGGCATCAAGTTTAGATTGTAGGATGGCTGGGGTGTTAAGCATGTTCCAGTTTAGGTCGCCTAGCAGCACGAGCTCTGAAGATAGATGGGGGGCAATCAGTTCACATATGGTGTCCAGAGCACAGCTGGTGGCAGAGGGTGGTCTATAGCAGGCGGCAACGGTGAGAGACTTGTTTTTAGAGAGGTGGATTTTTAAAAGTAGAAGTTCAAATTGCTTGGGTACAGACCTGGATAGCAGGACAGAAATCTGCAGGCTATCTTTGCAGTAGATTGCAACACCACCCCCTTTGGCAGTTCTATCTTGTCTGAAAATGTTGTAGTTTGGAATTAAAATTTCAGATTTTTTTGTGGTCTTCCTAAGCCAGGATTCAGACACAGCTAGAACATCCGGGTTGGCAGAGTGTGCTAAAGCAGTGAATAGAACAAACTTAGGGAGGAGGCTTCTAATGTTAACATGCATGAAACCAAGGCTATTACGGTTACAGAAGTCGTCAAAAGAGAGCACCTGGGGAATAGGAGTGGAGCTAGGCACTGCAGGGCCTGGATTCACCTCTACATCGCCAGAGGAACATAGGAGGAGTAGAATAAGGGTGCGGCTAAAAGCAATAAGAATTGGTCGTCTAGAACGTCTGGAACAGAGAGTAAAGGGAGGTTTCTGGGGGCGATAAAATAGCATCAAGGTATAATGTACAGACAAAGGTATGGTAGGATGTGAATACAGTGGAGGTGAACCTAGGTATTGAGTGATGAAGAGAGAGATATTGTCGCTAGAAACATCATTGAAACCAGGAGATGTCATTGCATGTCTGGGTGGTGGAACTAATAGGTTGGATAAGGTATAGTGAGCAGGACTAGAGGCTCTACAGTGAAATAAACCAATAAACACTAACGAGAACAGCAATGGACAAGACATATTGACATTAAGGAGAGGCATGCTAAGTCGAGTGATCAAAAGTGTCCAGTGAGTGGAGAGGTTGGTTGGGGGGCACGGCGATTTAGACAGCTAGCCAGGCCATCGGTCACAAGCTAGCATAAGATGGAGGTCTGTTATTAGCCACCTCTTGCGTTCCGTCAGTAGATTAGTGGGGTTCCGTGTGGTAGAGGGGATTAATCCAAATCACACAACAACAACAAAAATAAAAACAATAGATATAGTTATAGAGGCCCAAGAAGAAAACATAATAATAATAAAAATAAATAAATTGTCAGATTGTCTATTCAGATAGCAGCCGGTAAGACAGCTAACGGTTAGCAGGCCGCAGATGGGCATTCAGGTAACGTCGCGACGGAGGAGCCAGCCGGATAACTGCTTCGGGTAGATAACGTCGGCAGTCCAGTTGTGAAGGCCCGGTGGGGCTCCGCGTAGGCAGTAAAACGGGTCCGGATAGGTGACTGCAGCCCAGGAGTGATTGATGGAACTCAGGAGTGATTGACGGAGCTGGCTAGCTCCGGAATAATTGATGTTTGCTCCGGAATCGACAAAAGCCGATAGTCACACGGATAGCAGCTAGCTAGCTGTGAGATCCAGGTATGAATGTCCAGAGAGCAGTTGAAATCCAGGGACATGGAGAGAAAAATTGGTCCGGTATGTTCCGTTCCGAGCCCCGCTGTGCCGTACAAAACTGGCGAAAGATTTTCGAGCTAAAGGATAGCTGATGACCACAAACCGTGGTTAGCTGAATACTAACGATTTGCCAGTAAAGAAGCTAACTAGCTTCTGAACTAGCTTCTGATTAGCTTCTGGATTAGCTTCTGGGCTAGCTTCTGGCTAGCTCCTGGCTAGCTTCTGGCTAGTTTCTGGCTAGCTTCTTGGAGGATTACAGATTTGAGGTAAATAATACTTTTTTATAAATATCAATTGGTGAGGCGGGTTGCAGGAGAGTGTTTTGAAGATGAGTTGATGGAAAATAGAAATAAAATGTATGTGAAAAAAGTTGTAAATATATATATATATATATACGGGACACGACAAGACGAGGACAAAAGACGTCTGAACTGCTATGCCATCTTGGGAGTTTTTCTGATTTTTTTGATTGAGAACCATACCTGGCCAAAACATAGAAATAAAGAAACACAGAAAACAAAACATAGAATGCCCACCCCACATCACACCCAGACCAAACCAATTAGAGACATAAAAACATGGTGACATGACATGTTTGACATGTTTGACATGACATGATATGACATGGTGTGATTAAAGAAACATACAGGAACTCAAATCCTTCTGTTCACCTGATTTAGAATTCCTCACAATCAAATGTAGACCGCATTATCTACCAAGAGAATTCTCTTCGATTATAATCACAGCCGTATATATCCCCCCCCAAGCAGACACATCGATGGCTCTGAACGAACTTTATTTAACTCTTTGCAAACTGGAAACCATTCATCCGGAGGCTGTAGCTGGGGATTTTAACAAGGCTAATCTGAAAACAAGACTCCCTAAATTTTATCAGCATATCGATTGCGCAACCAGGGGTGGAAAGACCTTGGATCATTGTTACTCTAACTTCCGCGACGCATATAAGGCCCTGCCCCGCCCCCCTTTCGGAAAAGCTGACCACGACTCCATTTTGTTGATCCCTGCCTACAGACAGAAACTAAAACAAGAGGCTCCCACGCTGAGGTCTGTCCAACGCTGGTCCGACCAAGCTGACTCCACACTCCAAGACTGCTTCCACCACGTGGACTGGGACATGTTTCGTATTGCGTCAGACAACAACATTGACGAATACGCTGATTCGGTGTGTGAGTTCATTAGAACGTGCGTTGAAGATGTCGTTCCCATAGCAACGATTAAAACATTCCCTAACCAGAAACCGTGGATTGATGGCAGCATTCGCGTGAAACTGAAAGCGCGAACCACTGCTTTTAATCAGGGGAAGGTGTCTGGTAACATGACCGAATACAAACAGTGCAGCTATTCCCTCCGCAAGGCTATCAAACAAGCTAAGCGTCAGTACAGAGACAAAGTAGAATCTCAATTCAACGGCTCAGACACAAGAGGCATGTGGCAGGGTCTACAGTCAATCACGGACTACAGGAAGAAATCCAGCCCAGTCACGGACCAGGATGTCCTGCTCCCAGGCAGACTAAATCACTTTTTTGCCCGCTTTGAGGACAATACAGTGCCACTGACACGGCCTGCAACGAAAACATGCGGTCTCTCCTTCACTGCAGCCGAGGTGAGTAAGACATTTAAACGTGTTAACCCTCGCAAGGCTGCAGGCCCAGACGGCATCCCCAGCCGCGCCCTCAGAGCATGCGCAGACCAGCTGGCCGGTGTGTTTACGGACATATTCAATCAATCCCTATACCAGTCTGCTGTTCCCACATGCTTCAAGAGAGCCACCATTGTTCCTGTTCCCAAGAAAGCTAAGGTAACTGAGCTAAACGACTAGCACTCACTTCCGTCATCATGAAGTGCTTTGAGAGACTAGTCAAGGACCATATCACCTCCACCCTACCTGACACCCTAGACCCACTCCAATTTGCTTACCGCCCAAATAGGTCCACAGACGATGCAATCTCAACCACACTGCACACCGCCCTAACCCATCTGGACAAGAGGAATACCTATGTGAGAATGCTGTTCATTGACTACAGCTCGGCATTCAACACCATAGTACCCTCCAAGCTCGTCATCAAGCTCGAGACCCTGGGTCTCGACCCCGCCCTGTGCAACTGGGTACTGGACTTCCTGACGGGCCGCCCCCAGGTGGTGAGGGTAGGCAACAACATCTCCTCCCCGCTGATCCTCAACACTGGGGCCCCACAAGGGTGCGTTCTGAGCCCTCTCCTGTACTCCCTGTTCACCCACGACTGCGTGGCCACTCACGCCTCCAACTCAATCATCAAGTTTGCGGACGACACAACAGTGGTAGGCTTGATTACCAACAACGACGAGACGGCCTACAGGGAGGAGGTGAGGGCCCTCGGAGTGTGGTGTCAGGAAAATAACCTCACACTCAACGTCAACAAAACTAAGGAGATGATTGTGGACTTCAGGAAACAGCAGAGGGAACACCCCCCTATCCACATCGATGGAACAGTAGTGGAGAGGGTAGCAAGTTTTAAGTTCCTCGGCATACACATCACAGACAAACTGAATTGGTCCACTCACACAGACAGCATTGTGAAGAAGGCGCAGCAGCGCCTCTTCAACCTCAGGAGGCTGAAGAAATTCGGCTTGTCACCAAAAGCACTCACAAACTTCTACAGATGCACAATCGAGAGCATCCTGGCGGGCTGTATCACCGCCTGGTACGGCAACTGCTCCGCCCTCAACCGTAAGGCTCTCCAGAGGGTGGTGAGGTCTGCACAACGCATCACCGGGGGCAAACTACCTGCCCTCCAGGACACCTACACCACCCGATGTCACAGGAAGGCCATAAAGATCATCAAGGACATCAACCACCCGAGCCACTGCCTGTTCACCCCGCTATCATCCAGAAGGCGAGGTCAGTACAGGTGCATCAAAGCTGGGACCGAGAGACTGAAAAACAGCTTCTATCTCAAGGCCATCAGACTGTTAAACAGCCACCACTAACATTGAGTGGCTGCTGCCAACACACTGACACTGACTCAACTCCAGCCACTTTAATAATGGGAATTGATGGGAAATGATGTAAATATATCACTAGCCACTTTAAACAATGCTACCTTATATAATGTTACTTAACCTACATTATTCATCTCATATGCATACGTATATACTGTACTCTATATCATTGACTGTATCCTTATGTAATACATGTATCACTAGCCACTTTAAACTATGCCACTTTGTTTACATACTCATCTCATTTGTACATACTGTACTCGATACCATCTACTGTATCTTGCCTATGCTGCTCTGTACCATCACTCATTCATAAATCCTTATGTACATATTCTTTATCCCCTTACACTGTGTACAAGACAGTAGTTTTGGAATTGTTAGTTAGATTACTTGTTGGTTATTACTGCATTGTCGGAACTAGAAGCACAAGCATTTCGCTACACTCGCATTAACATCTGCTAACCATGTGTATGTGACAAATAAAATTTGATTGATTTGATTTGAAAAAGGATGACTGAGTGTTATCCAGTCTTCTCTCTCTCTCTATCTGCCACAATGACAGGAATGTTTTGTGACCATGAATGTAAGAATGGCAAACTAACAAAACAGTTTATTTTTCTTCCTCTAGTGGTAGGTTGTGATAATGTCTGTAGTGTCTCCCTGTCTCTCTTCGCTCCTCTCTTCGTCTCCACACTCCCAAATCTCTCACAAACATAGACTCTGACCTGTCCAATGAACCAAACTGGTTCTCTCTCTCTCTCTCACTCTCTCTCTCTCTCACTCTCTCTCTCTCTCACCCCTCTCCCCTCTCTCTCTCTCTCTCTCTCTCACTGTGTAGACCTGCCAGGCTGTTAGGTTAATGGACCATGGAAACCTACTGAGAATCTGTCATACAGAGAGAGATACAAATGAACATGATTAATACTAAAAATACACTAAAACGTGTTGAACTAATTTCCATGTATGTTGTTCTGTTTCTGTTTACAGGACCAGAAATGGGGTTCAATTGGGTCAATACAGTCAGAGAATTAACTATATATCCTAAACCTTATTCTATAGTCAATACAGTCAGAGAATTATCTATATATCCTCAACCTTATTCTATAGTCAATACAGTCAGAGAATTAACTATATATCCTCAACCTTATTCTATAGTCAATACAGTCAGAGAATTAACTATATATCCTAAACCTTATTCTCAAGTCAATACAGTCAGAGAATTATCTATATATCCTCAACCTTATTCTATAGTCAATACAGTCAGAGAATTAACTATATATCCTCAACCTTATTCTCAAGTCAATACAGTCAGAAAATTAACTATATATCCTAAAACTTATTCAATAGTCCATACAGTCAGATAATTAACTATATATCCTCCAACCTTATTCTCAAGTCCATCCACATGCTGGCTTCAACCCAACCCAACACTAACCTAACCCTAACTCTAAACCATCCCTAACCCTAACCCAACCCAACACTAACCTAACCCTAACCCTAAACCAACCCTAACCCAATCCTAAGCCAACCCAACACTAACCTAACCCTAAACCAACCCTAACCCAATCCTAACCGAATCCTAACCTAACCCTAACCCAACTCTATCCTTAACCCTATCCCAACCCTAAACCTAACCATAAACCAACCCCAACTCTAACCCTAACCCAACCCTAACCTTAACACCAACCCAACCCAACCCTAACCCAACCCAACCCAACACTAACCTAAACCTAACCCAACCCTAACCCAAACCCAACTCTATCCTTAACCCTAACCCAACCCTAAACCTAACCCAACCATAACCCAACCCCAACTCTAACCCTAACCCAACCCTAACCTTAACACCAACCCAACCCTAACCCAACACTAACCCAACCCTACCCTAACACAACCCAACCCAACACTAACCTAAACCTAACCCAACCCTAACCCAAACCCAACTCTATCCTTAACCCTAACCCAATCCTAACCCAACCCAACACTAACCTAACTCTAAACAACCCTAACCCAATCCTAACCCAAACCAACCCAACCCTAACCCAACCCTAACCCTAACACAACTCAATCCTTAACCCTTACCCAACCCTAACTCAACCCTAACCCTAACACCACCCCAAACCCTAACCCAACCCTAACCCCAACCTAACTCAACCCTAACCCAACTCTATCCTTAACCCTAACCTAACGCTAACCCAACCCCAACTCTAACCCCTACCCTAACCCTAACCCTATCCTTAACCCTAACCCAACCCCAACTCTAACCCCTACCCTAACCCTAACCCTAACCCAACCCCAACTCGAACCCTAACCCCAACCCTAACACCAAACCAACCCTAATCCAACACTACCTCTAACCCTAACCCAACTCTATCCTTAACCCTAACCCTAGCTTCAACCCAACCCTATTCAAAACCCTAGCCCTATCCTTAACCCTAACGCAACACTAACACCAACCCAAACCCTAACCCAACCCTAACCCAACCCTAACCCAACTCTATCCTCAATACTAACCCAACCCTAACCCTAACCCTAACAGGAGCTTTCAGTGGTTCTATGGTTGGTTCAGATAGATATGTGTTCTGTACCTCATTATAGACCCATGTGTGGTTGGTTCAGATAGATGTGTATTCTGTACCTCATTATAGACCCATGTGTGGTTGGTTCAGATAGATATGTATTCTGTACCTCATTATAGACCCATGTGTGGTTGGTTCAGATAGATGTGTATTCTGTACCTCATTATAGACCCATGTGTGGTTGGTTCAGATAGATGTGTATTCTGTACCTCATTATAGACCCATGTGTGGTTGGTTCAGATAGATGTGTATTCTGTACCTCATTATAGACCCATGTGTGGTTGGTTCAGATAGATGTGTATTCTGTACCTCATTATAGACCCATGTGTGGTTGGTTCAGATAGATGTGTATTCTGTACCTCATTATAGACCCATGTGTGGTTGGTTCAGATAGATGTGTATTCTGTACCTCATTATAGACCCATGTGTGGTTGGTTCAGATAGATGTGTATTCTGTACCTCATTATAGACCCATGTGTGGTTGGTTCAGATAGATATGTATTCTGTACCTCATTATAGACCCATGTGTGGTTGGTTCAGATAGATATGTATTCTGTACCTCATTATAGACCCATGTGTGGTTGGTTCAGATAGATATGTATTCTGTACCTCATTATAGACCCATGTGTGGTTGGTTCAGATAGATATGTGTTCTGTACCTCATTATAGACCCATGTGTGGTTGGTTCAGATAGATATGTATTCTGTACCTCATTATAGACCCAAGTGTGGTTGGTTCAGATAGATATGTATTCTGTACCTCATTATAGACCCATGTGTGGTTGGTTCAGATAGATATGTATTCTGTACCTCATTATAGACCCATGTGTGGTTGGTTCAGATAGATGTGTTCTGTACCTCATTATAGACCCATGTGTGGTTGGTTCAGCTAGATGTGTATTCTGTACCTCATTATAGACCCATGTGTGGTTGGTTCAGATAGATATGTGTTCTGTACCTCATTATAGACCCATGTGTGGTTGGTTCAGATAGATATGTATTCTGTACCTCATTATAGACCCATGTGTGGTTGGTTCAGATAGATGTGTATTCTGTACCTCATTATAGACCCATGTGTGGTTGGTTCAGATAGATGTGTATTCTGTACCTCATTATAGACCCATGTGTGGTTGGTTCAGATAGATGTGTATTCTGTACCTCATTATAGACCCATGTGTGGTTGGTTCAGATAGATGTGTATTCTGTACCTCATTATAGACCCATGTGTGGTTGGTTCAGATAGATGTGTATTCTGTACCTCATTATAGACCCATGTGTGGTTGGTTCAGATAGATATGTATTCTGTACCTCATTATAGACCCATGTGTGGTTGGTTCAGATAGATATGTATTCTGTACCTCATTATAGACCCATGTGTGGTTGGTTCAGATAGATATGTATTCTGTACCTCATTATAGACCCATGTGTGGTTGGTTCAGATAGATATGTGTTCTGTACCTCATTATAGACCCATGTGTGGTTGGTTCAGATAGATATGTATTCTGTACCTCATTATAGAACCAAGTGTGGTTGGTTCAGATAGATATGTATTCTGTACCTCATTATAGACCCGTGTGTGGTTGGTTCAGATAGATATGTATTCTGTACCTCATTATAGACCCATGTGTGGTTGGTTCAGATAGATGTGTTCTGTACCTCATTATAGACCCATGTGTGGTTGGTTCAGATAGATGTGTTCTGTACCTCATTATAGACCCATGTGTTGTTGGTTCAGCTAGATATGTATTCTGTACCTCTTTATATACACATATGTCAGCATTGTAAAGAATGTCAAGTCTAGAATGTAACACATACACACAAATGTGTAGGAATGTCACACACGCACACACAGTTTGGGATACAACAACTGTCTCACAACAGTTCCTCTGTATTACAGCCCCACTCTGTGGTTAAGATCAGTATTGAGGCTCTGTAAATCAGGCCAGTTTGGAGAGGATTAATTAAATATTATTTCAAAGTTTTTATTAATAAGAATTTAGACAAAAAAGCTGCAAATTGCCTTTGAACAGAAAGGGCACACGTACAAGACCCACGTCACTAGCGTTGTTAAAATAATTTTACAACACTAACAACCAGGCTATACAGTAGTAGAATGACTGATACAAAGCACTATTTAATAACAACAACCAGGCTATACAGTAGTAGAATGACTGATACAAAGCCACATTTAATATCAACACTAACAACCAGGCTATACAGTAGTAGAATGACTGATACAAAGCACCATTTAATAACAACAACCAGGCTATACAGTAGAAGAATGACTGATACAAAGCACCATTTAATATCAACAACCAGGCTATACAGTAGTAGAATGACTGATACAAAGCACCATTTAATATCAACACTAACAACCAGGCTATACAGTAGTAGAATGACTGATACAAAGCACCAGTTAATAACAACAACTAGGCTATACCGTAGTAGAATGACTGATACAAAGCACCAGTTAATAACAACAACTAGGCTATACCGTAGTAGAATGACTGATACAAAGCACCATTAATATCAACAACCAGGCTATACAGTAGTAGAATGACTGATACAAAGCACTATTTAATAACAACAACCAGGCTATACAGTAGTAGAATGACTGATACAAAGCACCATTTAATGACAACACTAACAACCAGGCTATACAGTAGTAGAATGACTGATACAAAGCACCAGTTAATAACAACAACTAGGCTATACCGTAGTAGAATGACTGATACAAAGCACCATTAATATCAACAACCAGGCTATACAGTAGTAGAATGACTGATACAAAGCACTATTTAATAACAACAACCAGGCTATACAGTAGTAGAATGACTGATACAAAGCACCATTTAATGACAACACTAACAACCTGGCTATACAGTAGTAGAATGACTGATACAAAGCACTATTTAATAACAACAACCAGGCTATACAGTAGTAGAATGACTGATACAAAGCGCCATTTAATATCAACACTAACAACCAGGCTATACAGTAGTAGAATGACTGATACAAAGCACCAGTTAATAACAACAACCAGGCTATACAGTAGTAGAATGACTGATACAAAGCACTATTTAATAACAACACTAACAACCAGGCTATACAGTAGTAGAATGACTGATACAAAGCCACATTTAATATCAACACTAACAACCAGGCTATACAGTAGTAGAATGACTGATACAAAGCACTATTTAATAACAACAACCAGGCTATACAGTAGTAGAATGACTGATACAAAGCACCATTTAATATCAACACTAACAACCAGGCTATACAGTAGTAGAATGACTGATACAAAGCCACATTTAATAACAATACTAACAACCAGGCTATACAGTAGTAGAATGACTGATACAAAGCACTATTTACTAACAACAACCAGGCTATACAGTAGTAGAATGACTGATACAAAGCACCATTTAATAACAACAACCAGGCTATACAGTAGTAGAATGACTAATACAAAGCACTATTTAATAACAACAACCAGGCTATACAGTAGTAGAATGACTGATACAAAGCACTATTTAATAACAACAACCAGGCTATACAGTAGTAGAATTACTGATACAAAGCACTATTTAATAACAACACTAACAACCAGGCTATACAGTAGTAGAATGACTGATACAAAGCACCATTTAATAACAACAACCAGGCTATACAGTAGTAGAATGATGTTAAAGGAATTAAATTACTCTATGTTTTAATACCCAATTAAAATTTAACACTCTGTCAATTCATAAGGATTTGTAAGACCCTTATTCTATAATAATAGACAGAGCCCAGTCTTAAAGTCAAACAGCAGAGTTTATTCACGAGAGTACTGAACACAATACAGGTTACCACAGGTTATAAACTGAAAATGACGTCATTAGTTCCAGTACCAACCCGTGCCATCTCCGTTCCAGTACAAAGGATGTATCTCAAGCCTTCCCACATCCGTCTCACTACCAATTGAATATAATTTACGACTGAGCCAAGGTTTTCCGGTGTAGATAAGCATTCTAGCCAGTCTGAAGATATTGTTCATTCATTTGTACCAAGGAACAGACAGTCATTGTTCTAACTCTTGACGACATTCACACACATTATATTCAGTACTGGGATAAATAAAGAAAATCATACATATACAACAACATAATAGTATTCTGATTAGTACATATACAGTAACATAATAGTATTCTGATTAGTACGTATACAGTAACATAATAGTATTCTGATTAGTACATATACAGTAACATAATAGTATTCTGATTAGATACATATACAGTAACATAATAGTATTCTGATTAGATACATATACAGTAACATAATAGTATTCTGATTAGATACATATACTGTAACATAATAGTATTCTGATTAGTACATATACAGTAACATAATAGTATTCTGATTAGTACATATACAGTAACATAATAGTATTCTGATTAGTCAGTCCTGATTGAAATGTATACATAATTAGTCATTATAGATAAAAATTCCCTTAACATATCCACCCTTTGATTAAATATTATACATCCAATCACATGTAGTTATATTGTAATATTAAAAAGCCTATTTCTATTTTTATTAGAGATATTTCTTGTCATCAAAACATCACCTAAACATAACCCACTACTTGCATTCGCCATGACTGTTTCTCAGGCCTACATCAGAATCATAACTCTTGTTATCAGGATTTTCGTTACAATCTTCATAAAAAAAACAGTCTAATATTGAAACAGGATACAACCTAGCTCCCTACACATCAAAAATGGTCTCCTCAAACATAAATTCCCCGCAAATGAAGGATCCAGATTCGTCCACTTGTTCTGTAGACATGCATTCAGCACTCCACGGGTCAGAACCTGGAATCGGCTGGTACCTCACCATATATTGTCATCGATTTCTCCAGAGTCCTGGAAATAAGGCCTCATACACAGGGAATTAGACAACAGCCACATAAAACTAAAACAGTCACATCAGGTGAATGTAGCCCATAACACAGTGATCATAATATTTTTCCAATTTCCAAACGTACTATCAAACCAAGTAGTCAGATAAGTATCAACCCCAGAGTTTTCTGCCAAACCGTGAGCCAGGGTGGTCAAACCAGCTGAGGCTTCGGTCACTGATTCGTCCGGAGCTGTGTTATTTGGGATGTAAGTACAACACATGGTCCCGAAAATCACGCATACTCCTCCCTTTTCAGCCAATAACATATCTAATGCAATTCTATTCTGCCAAGCCATCAGGCTGGTTGCTTCAGTCTGTTCTGCCAAACCTTTAATAGCATCTCTGGTATAATTGATAAAGCGCTGTTGAATATAATAAATGTAATTAATCCAGTCCACGTTCTTATTGAGAGTAGACCACCAGGAAATGCTTAACTCTAATGCTGCTACGATCTGATTTCTTGCTTTGAACTCGTCTGGTATCCCCAGTAGAACCTCAACGTTATCAATATATACTCTCTCTTCAAAAGACCCAGATGGAGTACTTATTTTCTCCCGTTTGGCTAACGTCATGTCTTAGTGTTGAATGAGTGTGAAAGGCATTCCCAAATGTACAAGGGAGCATAATCCTGTCCAATCTGCCGGTAAAACCTGGCCCTGACATCATTCCCCCACACAACCTCCAGATGTCAGCCCTGGCCCACTTTACCTTATTCAAACAGCCTGTCAAATTAGACATGGTCTCGTCAGTGGTAATATTCTCTGTCCAATTGCAGGTACTAACTTCCCCTACATATTTCCCAAGAGTACTGTACCGGGCCAAACGGTAATAATCTCCTCCGGTCACTGTAAAGGGAGGAAGTCTTGATTTAAAGGGGAACCTGTGGATATAAATAGTGCAAATCAATGTAATTGTCATTATCTGGCATTCCTGCTTTCGTGAACAGCTTTACCATACTGGCCTAACCTCCTCTACCCGGAACTGTACTAGGGTGTTGACTGAAAACTGGTCATATCCAACATACAATAATCCTAGATCCTCTTTCATTACTTTTTAAAGGGTAAGGCGTATCTTTATGCAATACATCCCTCTCTCCGGATTACAGTCAAAAACTCTCACCTTCACTATACTCCACCTCCTTCCATACTGGGTAAGTAGATTCATATAGCCCTCTCTCTCCCTATGAGCTATGACCTGTCCCCACGACCCACATGGGGACCTGCACCGATATATACCGTAATGGCTCAGAGTCCTAGACTGCCATGTAGTTAAAGACCCCATTTGGTCTATATAAAACTCCATTGAGAGATCCTTCCCAACCTCTACTCCAACTTCCTGTCTACCCAGATCTAGGGATCTCTTATGCTTGTTTGGAACAAAATCCTCATTGTCTAAACCATGGGTAAATTACCACTCTCCGCATACTCAGGTGGGACGTGCTGTATCAGGAATATGGCCCCCACGAGAAGACAGCTCAGACGAACAGCCCTCCGATGAAGCCCCACCCTTTTCCCAGAAAATATATCACCAGCAAGAGGCCAAGACTTCACTTCTATGAACGCTCACAGCTGGGGAAAAATCGGGAATCTTCAATAGTAGTTTGACCCCCGCACCCTAAAAGGTTTGCGGTTCCTCTCCTACGTCTGTGATTGTTCGACAGTGTCAGTGTGTCCTACCCTCCCACAATGTGTGATACGCACCCCAGGAACTCTTTCAGCTATCCTCACCACGAAGGAAGTCACCAGGAGTGCTTGGTATGGTCTCCCCAACAGGCTTCAGGGACCGGATTGAGTGACCTCACCTGTAATGCATAAAATCCTGGACATACAGGCTTGGTTAACAAACAGTTTCTCATATGTTTTATCTGATTCTATCTTTAACTTCTATGCCTATTTGTTAGCTACATTTTTTAAAATGTATTATTAGTTTATTATCCAATAGGCCACTAAGTGTCCTATCCTAGACCACAAACTTACCCATCCCCCTTTTGATACCTGGCTCTGCCCAGGTAACAACCTTATCTACCCTAAATAATGACTAGTAATGACTAGTAGGATTAGTAAATTATCCTTATGTTCTGACATTATCATGTATGTCCAATTCTCCCTTGGGCATCCATTAGGGGCGGCAGGGTAGCTTAGTGGTTAGAGTGTTGGAGTAGTAACCAGAAGGTTGCAAGTTCAAACCCCCAAGCTGACAAGGTACAAATCTGTCGTTCTGCCCCTGAACAGGCAGTTAACCCACTGTTCCTAGGCTGTCATTGAAAATAAGAATCTGTTCTTAACTGACTTGCCTAGTTAAATAAAGATTTTAAAAAATCAATCCTGTACCAATTCTCTGTCAAGTGTCTTATCTACTTTAAGAAGTATCTGTGCTACTTATATATTCTTAAATATATAAACAGTAATTCCTTTCTCTCCTATCTCTCAAATACCACTAAGCGTCTCACTGACTTTATCTAAAATCATTGATTTTTGACTATATTAGTAATATCAGCTTCCATTCGGGTTCTTTGTCTGAGTCAGATTTTGGACGCCTCCCTTCCATTCTCTTTGTTCTCCTATAACGGTAATCTCCCGTTAGTTCTGACACTTCCTTTGAGGAATTTCTATCCATCCTTACCGTTACTTAGCTATGGTATTTAATCACTTATCTATGCCTTTCTATATTTAATTTTACATTCTATGTGCGTGTATTTCTATGAATCTGCTATTTACCGTTACTTAGTTACTTTAGTTGCTTTTCTGTCTGACTATGTGTGTGTCTCTTTAAAGATAATCAGTATGTATTTCTCCTTTTTGGAAACCACGTCTATAGATGACTTTTGATCGGACATTACATTTCACCAGTAGGATATTCTCCTTGGGACTTTCAACGTTAATATCTCATATCTCACTACTCTAAACTAAGTTAACCTCATCCTTTGATATTAATTTCTTTCAGCATTGTACAGGTTCAATTAGTCTGTTCGCCTAGAATTACCCTGCCTTCTCACCAAGCCAAATTTATCCTCACCTGTTATATATATATCTTATCTGCTACTTCTTGATAGTCAGACTACTTCCCATATACAGATAGACTCAGGTTAAAACTTTATTTAGGTATATTTTTTGAATTAATGGCTATCCTATTTGTACGGAACAAGCGTCCTAATTCCCCAATGCGTACTATATCTCTCCTTTAATAACCTTCCGGGTGGCAAAACCAGGATTTATTAAGCTCTAGTTTATTTATGGTAGTGCACCTTACCACAGGTCAATTTCAGACCTGTTTCCTTCCTATCGATTTAGGTTAAAACCCAAGGTAGAAACCCATTTTATTTGTTCAGAATATTTAAGCACCGATCATTGATTCAATCCAAACTCCTTTAGAACATGAATCAAAAATATATCCTAAATAATCCCTCCCAAATTCGAGAATAAAGGCTACTGACCTGCTGCCCTGTTCGTTTGGATCTAGTCACCACCCCTGTCTTCTGGGGTGTATACCGGCCTGTTTTTTTTAAACCTCAATTCAGAGGCCAGGTCTTAACTAACGTGCACGATTTTAACGGCGTACGACCTCCAGATGGCAGGGACGGATATTTAGATCCGGCTCGAAGGACCAATTTGTTAAAGGAATTAAATTGCTCTATGTTGTAATACCCAATTAAAATTAAACACTCTGTCGATTCATAAGGATTTGTAAGACCCTTATTCTATAATAATGGACAGAGCCCAGTCTTAAAGTCCAACAGCAGAGTTTATTCACGAGAGTACTGAACACGATACAGGTTACCACAGGTTATAAACTGAAAATGACGTCATTAGTTCCAGTACCAACCCGTGCCATCTCCGTTCCAGTACAAAGGATGTATCTCAAGTCTTCCCACATCTGTCTCCCTACCAATTTAATATAATTTATGACTGAGCCAAGGTTTTCCGGTGTAGATAAGCATTCTAGCCAGTCTGAAGATATCGTTAATTCATTCCTACCCAGGAACAGACCGTCATTGTTCTAATCCTCGATTCATTCACACACATTATATTCAGTACTGGGATCAAGAATTAAAACTCATACATATACAGTAACATAATAGTATTCTGATTAGTTACATATACAGTAACATAATAGTATTCTGATTAGTACATATACAGTAACATAATAGTATTCTGATTAGTACATATACAGTAAAATAATAGTATTCTGATTAGTACATATACAGTAACATAATAGTATTCTGATTAGTCAGTCCTGATTGTAATGTATACATAATTAGTCATCATTGATAAAAAAAATCCCTTAACCTCTTGAACCTCTGGGGGCAGTATTTCATTTTTGGATGAAAAACGTTCCCGTTTTAAAAAAGAAATTTTGTCACGAAAAGATGCTCGACTACGCATATAATTGACAGCTTTGGAAAGAAAACACTCTGATGTTTCCAAAACTGCAAAGATATTGTCTGTGAGTGCCACAGAACTGATGCTACAGGCGAAACCAAGATGACATTTCAAACAGGAAAGTCCCCAGATTTTGAATGCAATGTGTTCCAATGACTCCTTATATGGCTGTGAATGCGCAAGGAATGAGCCTACACTACACTCGTTTCCCCAAGGTGTCTACAGAATTGTGACGTATTTGTAGGCATATCATTGGAAGATTGACCATCAGAGACTACATTTACAAGGTGTCCGCCTGGTGTCCTCCGTCAAAATTATTGCGTAATCTCCAGCTGCATGGACGTTTCCATTTGGTTCAGAAGAGAAAGGCAACTGCCACGAATGATTTAGCATCGAATAGATATGTGAAAAACACCTTGAGCATTGATTCTAAACAACGTTTGCCATGTTTCTGTCGATATTATGGAGTTAATTCTGAAAAAAGTTTGCGTTGTAATGACTGAATTTTCGGGGTTTTTTCTTAGCTAAACGTGATGAACAAAACGGAGCGATTTCTACTACACAAATAATATTTTTGGAAAAACTGAACATTTGCTATCTAACTGAGAGTCTCCTAATTGAAAACATCCGAAGTTCTTCAAAGGTAAATTATTTTATTTGAATGCTTTTCTTGTTTTTGTGAAAATGTTGCCTGCTGAATGCTAGGCTTAATGCTATGCTAACTATCAATACTCTTACACAAATGCTTGTGTAGCTATGGTTGAAAAGCATATTTTGAAAATCTGAGAAGACAGTGTTGTTAACAAAAGGCTAAGCATGTGGGCCAATATATTTATTTCATTTCATTAGCGATTTTCAAAAATAGTTAACGTTGCGTTATGGTAATGAGCTGGAGGCTATAATTACGCTCCCGGATACGGGATTGCTCGTCGCAAGAGGTTAACAGGTTGGAAGCAGGGATTGATCTCTGTTCTCAGGTGGAAAGTTGTATGAGACGTACCAGGAAGTGTCACCACGACACCAAGGCTCTGCACAGGAAATCAGACACGTACCAGGAAGTGTCACCACTCCACCAAGGCTCTGCACAGGAAATCAGACACGTACCAGGAAGTGTCACCACTCCACCAAGGCTCTGCACAGGAAATCAGACACGTACCAGGAAGTGTCACCACTCCACCAAGGCTCTGCACAGGAAATCATCATATTAATGGTTGATGGCAGTGGGGAACCAAACCGTAGAGTTCAGTCTGCTTGTCCACAGACTGCTTTCAGGTACGGACACAAACATTTCATATTTGGTCATTTGGGCGAAGTGTCTGTTTAAAACAGGGCTGGAAGAAAATGCTGCTCTCCAGGAGGGTTGGCCAGCCGAACTGTTTCCCAGGTGTTTGAATATTTTCTTGTTATAAATATTAATTTAAAAAAATCATCCATCCTTCAAGAAAAATTTAATGATGTTACATGCCTCCTAACGGAGGGAGGTGCAGGAATCAGGAACACCTTACCACTGCTACACCTGGTTATCAGCAGAGTCCCAACATCTTACCACTGCTACACCTGGATATCAGCAGAGTCCGAACAGCTGTCCCAACACCTTACCACTGTTACACCTGACTATCAGCAGAGTCCCAACACCTTACCACTGTTACACCTGACTATCAGCAGAGTCCCAACACCTTACCACTGCTACACCTGGCTATCAGCAGAGTCCCAACACCTTACCACTGTTACACCTGACTATCAGCAGAGTCCCAACACCTTACCACTGCTACACCTGGCTATCAGCAGAGTCCCAACACCTTACCACTGCTACACCTGGCTATCAGCAGAGTCCCAACACCTTACCACTGTTACACCTGACTATCAGCAGAGTCCCAACACCTTACCACTGCTACACCTGGCTATCAGCAGTGTCCCAACACCTTACTGGCAGCGAAACAGGTCTTTCAGCCTCATTTACTGCCTTTAAAAACATATCTGATATGGCTTAAACAAATGTGGTTTCTAATGACAATTGAGATGTACAATCTATGGCATAAGGGGACCACAAGCGGATAAGAGGCAATCTGTAATTTTGCTTAAGACATTAATGAGCGAGCGGACGGACGTAGTCACTATAACTATTTGTTTAGCATTTTTTAAATGTACAGCGACAGAATTCATAATGTGGGCCGTTCTTACAGTGTTCTCCCTGCACACCAAGTCAGAACAGTAGGATAAATAACGGGGGCATATAAGCAGACAATGAAAGCTCTTACAATATTCAATGATTACATTTCTCTAAAACAGGTTACATGCTACATGTGCACCACCAAGTCAGAACAGTAGGTGTAATTAAGAGGGGTAAAAAGACTGAATTATTAGGGTGAGGCACATGGGCTACTAACATCTTACTACACAACATACACTTAGTATTACTTTCTTAGCTACGGTATACATATCTCCCTGACATATTACATCATTTATGCAGCAGCATAGAAAACAGTTTTGGACTCACCTTGTTGTGCTGTGCTCACTTGAACAGGAAGTTGGCACGGCCGTTGGCACGGTCCTTCGTGGGGAAAATTTTGTCATCAAAGCCTGGAATTTTCTGGATTTATGGTGCTTTCAAAACAACTGGAACTCGGAAAAAACAAGGTCAAATCATGATGAGGTCATTGAGCTTCAGGTCGTTTCTCTAGAAAGAGGATTTACAATTCAGAGTTGGATGACCGTTCAACACGTGGTTAAATTTCCAACTTGTTGTGTTTATGTCCAATGGCCGATGAGCACCGATATGTTTTGTCTATTATTTCTCATCATATGATTTGCCAGTAGATTTTCGACTTGATTCATGATGATGACTGTCTAGCTTGCTAGCTAAGATTTTGAAGGTATGATGTTGACATGATCAGTCCAATCAAAGCTACTGCACATATGTGATTTGACGTCATTTTATCTGTGGCCAATGACTTTGAGCCTTCTTGGATGGGCATTTCTAATGTAACTCTATGGCAACACCCAAGGGTCTAGAATTCTCGAGGTCTCCCCTTGGACTTGGAGGTGACGTAGTTTCCCCATGGGTGACAGAACACTGAGTCAATCAAAGCGCAACGCTTGTATTTTCTGCTGTCTTGCCCCACCACCACTAAAAAGCACTGAGCTGGGCTGAAACACCTGCATTTGTTTAGTTGCCTTACTCAAGAAATCAAAAAAGCAACAATGTTTCTATAGAGCTGTATTAATTCAGTGATATATATATTATAAAACATTACATTGTTTGCAAACTGATATGTGTCACGTATTAATGCCAAAATAACATGCAAAACAAGCAAGCCACATTTTTGGGTGGGATTTGATTTATATTGGTAAAGATTTGGGGCTCATAACAGCTCCACCCTGAATCACTGCACCCATAATTGACTCGTTGAGAGCCCTGCGATAATGAGGCTGGTCGACCCCACACTCTTGAGTGTTGGGCCAAGAGCTCTGACATACAGAAACCAACAGAGGTATCATAGAGTAAACCTATTAATGCTTAGTCATGGCTGGTTCCACCACAACTGACTCAATGTGTCGAACCAACACATATCTAGTGGATGAGGTGGCCAACTAGTCAGAATCCTCTGTGTTCTCTTAGGAGAACCAAGAACTGTTGGTTCTTAGAATAGAGGATGAGGAGAGACTTTGTTCGGAACAGACAAGATGTGCACAGCCGTGGTGAATTAGGTACAGAGTTATGTGAAAACAACAATTTACACAACCAGAGTAACACGATTGTACACACCTATCATTTATATTAACCTTAAAGTAATGCTACTACATATTTTTCATTCATAGAGAGGTTTACACACTAGAGAGATATTCATACCAAACACCCTGGATAGAGAGGTTTACACACTAGAGAGATATTCATACCAAACACCCTGGATAGAGAGGTTAACGCACGAGAGATATTCATACCAAACACCCTGGATAGAGAGGTTTAAACACTAGAGAGATATTCATACCAAACACCCTGGATAGAGAGGTTTACACACTAGAGAGATATTCATACCAAACACCCTGGATAGAGAGGTTTACACACTAGAGAGATATTCATACCAAACACCCTGGATAGAGAGGTTTACACACTAGAGAGATATTCTACATTGCTGCTCCATTGTGTCTTACTGAACATGACCGTGATTAGAGTGAAACACCATGTTGTGTTTGACACAGGGACACTGAGGAGTCTTCATACCAAACCCTAAACCCTGGATAGAGGGGCTCAGTGAATGTGGAGGTGAATGTGTACAGGTGGGTCAGTGTGTCAGAGGAGACTCTGTAGAAGGACAAAGTGCCGGCTGGCCAGTCCAGATACACTCCTACTTTGTGGAAGCTGGAGGGGCGGACGTCTATGGCAATGGGATTATTATTGTGACAGGCAATGTAACTGTTGTCATAGCAGAAAAGAGTCCAGGACGTGTCATTGTATCCAAGACAAAAGTCATTAGCCCTTCCTTTCCTGCTGATTCCTTTATATGTTACTCCTATATCAACCCTTCTCCCACTCCACTCTACCTCCCAGTAACAGCACCCAGTCAGACCCTCTCTACACAGCACCTGTTCATAGTTCTCAAATCTCTCTGGGTGATCAGGATACGACTGCTCCTCTGACCTCAGTGTCACTTTTCTGTTCTCCTCAGACAGAGAGAGGAGTCGGTATACTGTGTTTGGGTCCAGTGTGAGATCACAGACATCTGATGGATGAAACCAGACACAATATTAGAAATCATCATCATTCACATTAGAATGTTAACTCACTTTTCACAAATTCATTTAATGTAGATGTTTCTAGGTATCAAAAGGAGAAGTTAAGGTAACTTGAGACTTGTTGAATGATCATATGTTATACTGTATGGTAATATAAAACACACTTATTCCCATTAATTACACACACACACACACACACACACACACACACACACATTTCTTATGTATCACGAACATGCCACACACACATTGTCAAACAACTCTTTGTAAACTTTGGTGTCCCTGATTTCTGCTTCTGTAGAACTACAGCTGATATTTAATATGACCAAGTAAGTAATGATGGTGGTCTTTGACTGAACTTGAATTAAGACTTATTCTTAGTCATATTCTTCACAGCAGTCAACACTCACATTTTCTAAGCCCAGGTTTCATTGTGTACTCTCCACCATGTTCCACACTGTAGCGGTAAGCAGAAGAACAGACAGTAATTTAGAGACACACGGGAACTCACACACACAAAGACACACACACACACACACACACACACACACACGCACACACACACACACACACACACACACACACACACACACACACACACAAACAGTCAGGATATAACTTTGTCCAAGTGGTGGTCAGAATGTTTGTCTTCACTAGCCCGATAAGTCAAACATGTCTGATATGAACATTGACATAAACCCTCTACATACTTGAGTTTCTCCAGTCTGCAGTGTGGATCCTCCAGTCCAGCAGAGAGCAGCTCCACTCCTGAATCCTTCAGGTCATTGTAGCTCAGGTCCAGCTCTCTCAGGTGTGAGGGGTTTGACCTCAGAGCTGACACCAGAGAAGCACAGCCTTCCTCTGTGACTAGACAGCGTGACAGCCTGCAAATAGTCAAATCATATTAAAACCACACTGATATTCTTTGGTGGTGAAAATAGTGGCAGTATATTTTTTCAACATATTCAGATATATCTGTGTCCTGAAACCTGACATATCTATTCATAAAATAGTGTATCACCATAAAAAATTACAAATGATCAAAGTATTGCCTGCAGATAGTAAGATGTGTAGTACAAATATTATAGTAGACTGACCAGACCAGTTTAAAAAGCAGTATCAGTCAGAAGACAGACAGTGAGGTATCAGATTTAGATTGTATTGATGATGAGTGGAGTACTTTTCTGTCTAAGAGAGTAGATAACATGTTTCTAAACTATAATAAAATAATCCTGATGATGCCATGATTAAGAAAAATCATGAAAGAATCATGAATAATAATGAGTGAGAAAGTTACAGAGGCTACAACAAAACATGCTAACCTCTCACCATTACCAATAACAGAGGCTACAACAAAACATGCTAACCTCTCACCATTACCAATAACAGAGACTACAACAAAACATACTAACCTCTCACCATTACCAATACCAGAGGCTACAACAAAACATGCTAACCTCTCACCATTACCAGTAACAGAGGCTACAACAAAACATGCTAACCTCTCACCATTACCAATAACAGAGACTACAACAAAACATCGTAACCTCTCACCATTACCAATAACAGAGACTACAACAAAACATGCTAACCTCTCATCATTACCAATAACAGAGGCTACAACAAAACATGGTAACCTCTCACCATTACCAATAACAGAGGCTACAACAAAACATGCTAACTTCTCACCATTACCAATAACAGAGGCTACAACAAAACATGTTAACCTCTCACCATTACCAATAACAGAGACTACAACAAAACATGCTAACCTCTCGCCATTACCAATAACAGAGGTTATAATAAAACATGTTAACCTCTCACCATTACCAATAACAGAGGCCACAATAAAACATCCTAACCTCTCATCATTACCAATAACAGAGGCTACAACAAAACATGCTAACCTCTCACCATTACCAATAACAGAGGCTACAACAAAACATGCTAACCTCTCACCATTAACCTCAAATAAAAGGTGACATTCTAAAATCTAAAATCCAAAATGCTGGAGAACAGCACCAAATGTAAAACTGTAAGCTTCACTGTCCAAACACATATGATGTGGACTATGTTTGTCTGGTAAACACATGTGGATCTGGTGAACAGTTATCACTTGTTAACCAACTACAGGAATACTGACCTCAGAGTCTCCAGTTTACAGTGGGGATTCCCCAGTCCAGCAGAGAGCAGTTTCACTCCTGAATCCTTCAGGTCATTGTTACTCAGATCCAGCTCTCTCAGGTGTGAGAGATTTGACCTCAGTGCTGAGACCAGAGAAGCACAGCCTTCCTCTGTGACTCCACAGCCTGACAGCCTGCAAAGTGTCAAATCATATTAAAATCACACTTGTCATGACGTTGACCTATTGGGGGAGATTTATGACCCCCATAAATACCTGTCCCCTTCTTCCTCTCTCTACTCTACCGATGTGACTATTGAAAACCCCTTTGTTAACATAGAGAGTCTGGGAACATCAAAAGGTGGGAAATGGAACCCTATTTCGGAACTCCAATCAGTTGAAAATATGCGCTGGTACTTAATGAATATGATGTCAGATCAGTTAGCGTCTGAGACATTACTACTGATGATAGGACAATATAAACCTTATCTTGGAAGGTCTACACATTCTAGTTATCAGATTCACATGGAATTGTTGTGTAATTGAAATGTTTAAATATTAATCTATTTGTGAAAGATGAAATGCAATTTTACCTTCTAAATGAGAGAATTGGTTTTCATGAGTGAACTATGCTCAACTCAGTGGCCCCGCCCATGTGAACAGACATCGGTTGTAAACTATGAAACACGGCCCTCTCTCCCAACCCTATATAAGCCCCTTTACGAAAATGCTACTTTCTGTTCCGAGGACGTTAGGGCGACGGTCCTACGTTAAAAGGGCTCAGATAATAACCTATTGAAATTAGCATCGAATTCCAACGTGAAGATGATGGTCAACATGCCAAAAGGATGAATTTCGACTATACCAGTCAGAATATAGCATAAGCTTAAAGTATGACAACTTTGTATGAACTTTGAACTCTTATTCACTAAAGAAGTGCTACCCTCTTCCCCCGCTAAACGTGGACTAGGAGAGGACGGACAGAGTATCCATTCTACCACGCTAAAGTTCACCACGAGGCATTCTTCAGAGGACCAGAGATCCATGCTGGACCACCCGGCCTTCCATCTATGAACAACCGATCGATGCGCAGCTCAGAGTAAATATTTATTCCATTTTCCTTTTTCAAATGGGCAGGTATTTAGAATGCATAAGATACTGTATTTGCGATAGCATTTTATGGCCCATTAGAGACACAAAACCTTTTTGCTCCTCAGTCTTCCCGCTCTTTCACTCAAACCCAACTCCCTTTCTTTGTGTAACCAGCCATCATTTTGGTTCCGTCCGCTAGGGACGTTTTCCTTTATGACATCACTTGTAATCAATGTATGATCCATTCTGTGTAGATGTAATTCTGTGTGATTATTTAGGTATAATATTAATTACAGATAAATTATTTTATAGAATAGCATGTTATATAACTTAATCCGGCAGAGCCAAAGACACGACACACTGATATACTTTGGTGGTGAAAGTAGAGTGGCAGTATATTTTTAAACATATTCAGATATCATTGTCCTGAAACCTGCCACATCTATTCATAAATTCATGTATCATTATTAGAAATGACTAATTATCATAATATTACTTGTAGAGAGGAAAATGTATCGTACAAATATTTGAGTAGACTGACCAGACCAGTTTAAAAAGCAGCGTCAGTCAAAAGACAGACAGTGAGGTATCAGATTTAGATTGTATTGAGTATACAGTCCACACCATATCTATTTAGACAGTGAGGTATCAGATTTAGATTGTATTGAGTATACAGTGTTCACTCAAAATGACACAACAGCTATTTTCCAGTTGAACAACGTTTACTAAACTGTATTACCACAATACATGGTTACTATGACACTCAAATCAAAATCAAATCAAATCAAATTTTATTTGTCACAAATCAAATTTATTTGTCACATACACATGGTTAGCAGATGTTAATGCGAGTGTAGCGAAATGCTTGTGCTTCTAGTTCCGACAATGCAGTAATAACAAGTAATCTAACTAACAATTCCAAAACTACTGTCTTGTACACAGTGTAAGGGGATAAAGAATATGTACATAAGGATATATGAATGAGTGATGGTACAGAGCAGCATAGGCAAGATACAGTAGATGGTATCGGGTACAGTATGTACAAATGAGATGAGTATGTAAACAAAGTGGCATAGTATAGTATAAAGTGGCTAGTGATACATGTATTACATAAGGATACCGTCGATGATATAGAGTACAGTATATACGTATGCATATGAGATGAATAATGTAGGGTAAGTAACATTTATATAAGGTAGCATTGTTTAAAGTGGCTAGTGATATATTTACATCATTTCCCATCAATTCCCATTATTAAAGTGGCTGGAGTTGAGTCAGTGTCAGTGTGTTGGCAGCAGCCACTCAGTGTTAGTGGTGGCTGTTTAACAGTCTGATGGCCTTGAGATAGAAGCTGTTTTTCAGTCTCTCGGTCCCAGCTTTGATGCACCTGTACTGACCTCGCCTTCTGGATGATAGCGGGGTGAACAGGCAGTGGCTCGGGTGGTTGATGTCCTTGATGATCTTTATGGCCTTCCTGTGACATCGGGTGGTGTAGGTGTCCTGGAGGGCAGGTAGTTTGCCCCCGGTGATGCGTTGTGCAGACCTCACTACCCTCTGGAGAGCCTTACGGTTGAGGGCGGTGCAGTTGCCATACCAGGCGGTGATACAGCCCGCCAGGATGCTCTCGATTGTGCATCTGTAGAAGTTTGTGAGTGCTTTTGGTGACAAGCCGAATTTCTTCAGCCTCCTGAGGTTGAAGAGGCGCTGCTGCGCCTTCTTCACGATGCTGTCTGTGTGAGTGGACCAATTCAGTTTGTCTGTGATGTGTATGCCGAGGAACTTAAAACTTTCTACCCTCTCCACTACTGTTCCATCGATGTGGATAGGGGGGTGTTCCCTCTGCTGTTTCCTGAAGTCCACAATCATCTCCTTAGTTTTGTTGACGTTGAGTGTGAGGTTGTTTTCCTGACACCACACTCCGAGGGCCCTCACCTCCTCCCTGTAGGCCGTCTCATCGTTGTTGGTAATCAAGCCTACCACTGTTGTGTCGTCCGCAAACTTGATGATTGAGTTGGAGGCGTGCGTGGCCACGCAGTCGTGGGTGAACAGGGAGTACAGGAGAGGGCTCAGAACGCAACCTTGTGGGGCCCCAGTGTTGAGGATCAGCGGGGAGGAGATGTTGTTGCCTACCCTCACCACCTGGGGGCGGCCCGTCAGGAAGTCCAGTACCCAGTTGCACAGGGCGGGGTCGAGACCCAGGGTCTCGAGCTTGATGACGAGCTTGGAGGGTACTATGGTGTTGAATGCCGAGCTGTAGTCGATGAACAGCATTCTCACATAGGTATTCCTCTTGTCCAGATGGGTTAGGGCAGTGTGCAGTGTGGTTGAGATTGCATCGTCTGTGGACCTATTTGGGCGGTAAGCAAATTGGAGTGGGTCTAGGGTGTCAGGTAGGGTGGAGGTGATATGGTCCTTGACTAGTCTCTCAAAGCACTTCATGATGACGGATGTGAGTGCTACGGGGCGGTAGTCATTTAGCTCAGTTACCTTAGCTTTCTTGGGAACAGGAACAATGGTGGCCCTCTTGAAGCATGTGGGAACAGCAGACTGGTATAGGGATTGATTGAATATGTCCGTAAACACACCGGCCAGCTGGTCTGCGCATGCTCTGAGGGCGCGGCTGGGGATGCCATCTGGGCCTGCAGCCTTGCGAGGGTTAACACGTTTAAATGTCTTACTCACCTCGGCTGCAGTGAAGGAGAGACCGCATGTTTTCGTTGCAGGCCGTGTCAGTGGCACTGTATTGTCCTCAAAGCGGGCAAAAAAGTTATTTAGTCTGCCTGGGAGCAAGACATCCTGGTCCGTGACTGGGCTGGGTTTCTTCCTGTAGTCCGTGATTGACTGTAGACCCTGCCACATGCCTCTTGTGTCTGAGCCGTTGAATTGAGATTCTACTTTGTCTCTGTACTGGCGCTTAGCTTGTTTGATAGCCTTGCGGAGGGAATAGCTGCACTGTTTGTATTCGGTCATGTTACCAGACACCTTGCCCTGATTAAAAGCAGTGGTTCGCGCTTTCAGTTTCACACGAATGCTGCCATCAATCCACGGTTTCTGGTTAGGGAATGTTTTAATCGTTGCTATGGGAACGACATCTTCAACGCACGTTCTAATGAACTCGCACACCGAATCAGCGTATTCGTCAATGTTGTTATCTGACGCAATACGAAACATCTCCCAGTCCACGTGATGGAAGCAGTCTTGGAGTGTGGAGTCAGCTTGGTCGGACCAGCGTTGGACAGACCTCAGCGTGGGAGCCTCTTGTTTTAGTTTCTGTCTGTAGGCAGGGATCAACAAAATGGAGTCGTGGTCAGCTTTTCCGAAAGGGGGGCGGGGCAGGGCCTTATATGCGTCGCGGAAGTTAGAGTAACAATGGTCCAAGGTCTTTCCTCCCCTGGTTGCGCAATCGATATGCTGATAAAATTTGGGGAGTCTTGTTTTCAGATTAGCCTTGTTAAAATCCCCAGCTACAATGAATGCAGCCTCCGGATAAATTGTTTCCAGTTTGCAGAGAGTTAAATAAAGTTCGTTCAGAGCCATCGATGTGTCTGCTTGGGGGGGGATATATACGGCTGTGATTATAATCGAAGAGAATTCTCTTGGTAGATAATGCGGTCTACATTTGATTGTGAGGAATTCTAAATCAGGTGAACAGAAGGATTTGAGTTCCTGTATGTTTCTTTCATCGCACCATGTCACGTTAGTCATAAGGCATAAACCCCCGCCCCTCTTTTTACCAGAAATATGTTTTTTCCTGTCTGCGCGATGCGTGGAGAAACCTGTTGGCTGCACCGCTTCGGATAGCGTCTCTCCAGTAAGCCACGTTTCCGTGAAGCAAAGAACGTTACAGTCTCTGATGTCCCTCTGGAATGCTACCCTTGCTCGGATTTCATCAACCTTGTTGTCAAGAGACTGGACATTGGCAAGAAGAATGCTAGGGAGTGGTGCGCGCTGTGCCCGTCTCCGGAGTCTGACCAGAAGACCGCCTCGTTTCCCTCTCTTTCGGAGTCGTTTTTTTGGGTCGCTGCATAGGATCCACTCCGTTGTCCTGTTTGTAAGGCAGAACACAGGATCCGCGTCGCGAAAAACATATTCTTGGTCGTACTGATGGTGAGTTGATGCTGATCTTATATTCAGTAGTTCTTCTCGACTGTATGTAATGAAACCTAAGATGACCTGGGGTACTAATGTAAGAAATAACACGTAAAAAAACTAAAAACTGCATAGTTTCCTAGGAACGCGAAGCGAGGCGGCCATCTCTGTCGGCGCCGGCCGACAGAGTGTCCATCAACACTGACACTCCCAGGTGTACTAATAATAGAGTGATATCACCGCAGTAACAGAAATATAGGGGGACTTAAAACATGAACTTGACACACAGTCCAAACAACATCTATTTTGACAGTGAAACTAATATTGTAAATGAATGAAAGCACTTTGTGTATCCAGTTTGAATACGTCAAAAGTATTCTGACCAATTCTATTAAAGTAGTCAAACATTTTGTATTTGTTCCCAAACTCGTTGGCTGCATTTGCAGTTTGTTTTGGTTGTGTTTTGGGTTACGTTTCGCCCAATAATAAAATGGTGGATGATGAGTGGATTAATCTTCTGTCTAAGTGAGTAGATACCATGTTTCTAAACACAACTAAATTAATCCTGATGATGCCATGATTAATACAAATAATGAAAAACGTTACAGAGGCTACAACAAAACATACTAACCTCTCACCATTACAAATAACAGAGGCTACAACAAAACATACTAACCTCTCACCATTACCAATAACAGAGGCTACAACAAAACATGCTAACCTCTCACCATTACCAATAACAGAGACTACAACAAAACATGCTAACCTCTCACCATTACCAATAACAGAGGCTACAACAAAACATGCTAACCTCTCACCATTACCAATAACAGAGACTACAACAGAACATGATAACCTCTCACCATTACCAATAACAGAGGCTACAACAAAACATGCTAACCTCTCACCATTACCAATAACAGAGGCTACAACAGAACATGCTAACCTCTTACCATTACCAATAACAGAGGCTACAACAAAACATGCTAACCTCTCACCATTACCAATAACAGAGGCTACAACAGAACATGCTAACCTCTCACCATTACCAATAACAGAGGCTACAACAGAACATGCTAACCTCTCACCATTACCAATAACATAGGCTACAACAAAACATGGTAACCTCTCACCATTACCAATAACATAGGCTACAACAAAACATGCTAACCTCTCACCATTACCAATAACAGAGGCTACAACAGAACATGCTAACCTCTCACCATTACAAATAACATAGGCTACAACAAAACATGGTAACCTCTCACCATTACCAATAACATAGGCTACAACAAAACATGGTAACCTCTCACCATTACCAATAACAGAGACTACAACAAAACATGCTAACCTCTCACCATTACCAATAACAGAGGCTACAACAAAACATGCTAACCTCTCACCATTACCAATAACAGAGGCTACAACAAAACATACTAACCTCTCACCATTACTAATAACAGAGGCTACAACAAAACATGCTAACCTCTCACCATTACCAATAACAGAGGCTACAATAAAACATACTAACCTCTCACCATTACCAATAACAGAGGCTATAACAAAACATGCTAACCTCTCACCCTTACCAATAACAGAGAATACAACAAAACATGCTAACCTCTCACCATTACCAATAACAGAGGATACAACAAAACATACTAACCTCTCACCATTACCAATAACAGAGGCTACAACAAAACATGCTAACCTCTCACCATTACCAATAACAGAGGGTGTTTGATCTTTGTGTCTCTGTAACTTTCTCATTCATCATCATAGTAGCATCCACATGAATGTAGAAGTGTTCAGAAACATCTTCTATTCTTACTGACAATACAAGTGAAGTGACTCCAAAATGATAGGACATTATTCACCATTCAGTTTCTATTAGGAAAAATATAATCTAAAACACAACCAAGACAAACTGCAAATGAATTCAACAAGTTAGTAGAATCACAAGCTTGTGATGTAAATCACACAAGTGTGATGTAATCACTGCAGGAATGGAATATGGGACCAAACACTCAACTTTTGACTAAATTAGTTTGTACAATTAAGACTAAACGGTAAAATATATATGTATGAACAGCTTTAAATAAAAGGTGACATTCTGTACTGTAACCTAATTGTCACGACTTCCGCCGAAGTTGGCTCTCCTGCCTGTTCGGGCGGTGCTCGGCGGTCGTCGTCACCGTCCTACTAGCCACTACCGATCCCTTTTTCGTTTGTCTGTTGGTTTTCTCTTATTAGTTTCACCTGTGTGTATTTTAGTTTAATTAACATCCTTATATGTAGTAGGTTGTCCCGCCCTTGTTTTGTGCGGGATTGTTTGTATTCATGTGTTTGGTGGAATACGTGTGTGTTATTTTCTCCGGTCTATTTTTGATCCTGTGTTGGATTATTTCACCCTGTATGTTGGGTTGACCATGTTTTTTGTGCGCCGGAGAATAAACTGTCGAATCACTGAAACCTGCTCTCTGCGCCTGATTCCACCCACCTTGAGTTAACGTGACAGAATCCCGCACCAATTGTGGTCGACGAGGGCACACGTCAGACCGGTGCTGGAGGAACTCGTCTGGGAGTCGGGAGGACAGGCGGAGCACTGCTCGATCACCCCAGGTGAGTAAGCACCAGACTCACCCAGAGCTTCCTGTCAGTCATGTGTATGTATTAACTTCTTTCCCTGGGTTTTTTCCCTCTCTACAGCATAAGGCGCTAGTCGATTCAGGCGCAGCTGGGAATTTCTTGGATCGTGGAATTGCGTTAAGGCTAGGGATTCCCCTGGTGTCGTTAGACCTACCTTTCCCCGTGCACTCCTTAGATAGTCGACCATTAGGGTCAGGAGTAGTTAGGGAGGCTACGGTGCCGCTGGACATGGTAACGCAAGGGGATCATAAGGAGCAGATTAGTCTGTTCCTTATAGATTCACCTGCGTTTCCAGTGGTGTTGGCGGTTCCCTGGTTAGCTCAACACAATCCGGTGATTTCCTGGCGACAGGGGGCTCTTAAGGTCAGAGGAGTGTTCAAGTAGGTGTAGAGGAGTTGCCATTGGTGCGACTACGGTGGAGAGTCCAGACCAAGTTTCCACCGTGCGCATTCCCTCTGAATATGCCGATTTGGCTATCGCCTTCAGTAAAAAGAAGGCGACCCAATTACCACCTCATCGTCGAGAGGACTGCGTGATAAACCTTCTGGAGAACGCTGCACTTCCTAGGAGTCACGTGTATCCATTGTCCCAGGAGGAGACGGTAGCAATGGAAACATATGTTGCTGAATCGCTGAGACAGGGGTACATTCGGCCCTCTGCATCACCCGTCTCTTCGAGCTTCTTTTTTGTGAAGAAGAAAGATGGAGGTCTGCGTCCGTGCATTGATTATAGAGGTCTAAATTCCATCACAGTGGGGTTTAGTTACCCACTACCTCTCATCGCTACGGCGGTGGAATCATTTCACGGGGCGCGCTTCTTCACAAAACTGGACCTGAGGAGCGCGTATAATCTGGTGCGTATCCGGGGAGGAGATGAGTGGTAGTGTACATTGATGACATCTTGATCTATTCTGCCACACGCGCGGCGCATGTGTCTCTGGTGCGTAAGGTACTTGGGCGACTGCTGGAGCATGACCTGTATTGCAAGGCGGAGAAATGTGAGTTTTTCAAACAGTCCGTTTCCTTCCTGGGTTATCGTATTTCCACCTCCGGGGTGGTGATGGAGGATGACCGCGTTACAGCCGTGCGTAATTGGCCGACTCCGACCACGGTGAAAGAGGTGCAGCGAGTTTTAGGGTTTGCCAATTACTACCGGAGGTTTATCCGGGGTTTTGGTCAGGTGGCTGCTCCCATCACCTCACTGCTGAAGGGAGGACCGGTGCGCTTGCGCTGGTCAGCAGAGGCGGGCAGAGCCTTCACTCGTTTGAAGGAGCTGTTCACCAATGCGCCCGTGTTGGCGCATCCGGACCCCTCTTTAGCGTTCATAGTGGAGGTGGATGCGTCCGAGGCTGGGGTCGGAGCCGTGCTGTCCCAACGCTCGGGCGTGCCACCCAAGCTTCGCCCGTGTGCTTTCTTTTCGAGCAAGCTCAGCCCAGCGGAGCGAAACTATGATGTGGGGGACCGGGAGTTGTTAGCTGTAGTCAAGGCTCTGAAGGTGTGGAGACATTGGCTTGAGGGGGCTAAACACCCTTTTCTCATCTGGACTGACCATCGTAATCTCGAGTATATCCGGGCAGCGAGGAGACTAAATCCACGTCAGGCTAGATGGGCCATGTTTTTTACCAGGTTCCGGTTTACCCTCTCATACCGGCCAGGCTCCCAAAACACCAAGGCCGACGCGCTGTTCCGCCTCTATGATACCGAGGAGCGGCCCGTTGAGCCAACTCCCATCATTTCACCGTCATGTCTCGTGGCACCGGTGGTATGGGAGGTGGACGCGGAGATAGAGGAGGCCTCACGGTCAGAGCCGGCCCCCCCTAACTGTCCAGTGGGGACTCAGTACGTGCCGAGGGGGGTCCGGGACAAGCTGATTCGGTGGGCTCATACTCTCCCCTCCTCGGGTCATCCTGGCATCGAGAGGACAGTGCGGAGTCTGAGAGGGAGATACTGGTGGCCCACGCTAGCTAAAGACGTGAGATTTTATGTCTCCTCCTGCTCAGTGTGTGCTCAGAGCAAGGCTCCTCGGCACCTGCCTAGAGGGAAATTACAACCCCTCCCCGTTCCACAACGGCCGTGGACACACTTATCGGTGGACTTTCTTACCGAACTTCCCCCGTCCCAGGGAAGTACTACGATCCTGGTCGTTGTGGATCGGTTTTCTAAGTCCTGTCGTCTCATCCCGTTGCCCGGTCTCCCTACGGCCCTGCAGACTGCTGAGGCCTTGTTTACCCATGTCTTCCGGCACTATGGGGTGCCTGAGGACATTGTTTCTGATCGGGGTCCCCAATTCACGTCCAGAGTATGGAGGGCGTTTATGGAGAGACTGGGGGTCTCGGTCAGCTTAACCTCAGGTTTTCACCCCGAGAGTAATGGGCAGGTGGAGTGCGTAAACCAAGATGTGGGCAGGTTTCTGCGGTCCTATTGCCGGGACCGGCCTGGTGAGTGGGCAAGGTATGTTCCCTGGGCTGAACTAGCTCAGAACTCCCTACGCCACTCCACAACTAACTTGTCCCATTTTGAGTGTGTGTTAGGTTACCAGCCGGTCCTGGCCCCATGGCATCAGAGCCAGACCGAGGCTCCTGCGGTGGAGGAATGGGTACAGCGCTCCAAGGACACCTGGAAAGCCGTTCAGGACTCACTACGGTTAGCGGGAGAACGGCAGAAGAGGAGCGCTGACCAGCACCGCAGTGAGGCCCCCGTGTTTGCACCGGGGGACAGGGTCTGGCTCTCGACCCGAAACCTGTCCCTCCGCCTGCCCTGTCGGAAGCTGGGGCCGCAGTGTTTGGGGCTGTTCAAAGTCCTGAGGAGAATAAACGAGGTGTGTTACAGGTTACAACTTCCTAGGTATTACCGTGTTAACCCCTCGTTTCATGTGTCTCTCCTCAGGCCGGTGGTGGCTGGTCCCCTGCAAGAAGAGGTCTGAGGTCCCTCCGCCCCCCCTGGACATCGAGGGGTCCCCGGCGTACACAGTTCGGGGCATTCTGGATTCGAGACGCCGGGTGGGGGGCCTACAGTACCTCGTGGACTGGGAGGGGTACGGTCCGGAGGAGGGATGCTGGGTTCCGGTGAGGGACATTTTGGACCCTTCTCTCCTGAGAGATTTCCACCGCCTCCACCCGGATCGCCCAGCACCTCGTCCTCCGGGTCGTCCTCGAGGACGGTGGCGGCGCGCTGCGGGGGCCGCGCGTCAGGGGGGGGGCACTGTCACGACTTCCGCCGAAGTTGGCTCTCCTGCCTGTTCGGGCGGTGCTCGGCGGTCGTCGTCACCGTCCTACTAGCCACCACCGATCCCTTTTTCGTTTGTCTGTTGGTTTTGTCTTATTAGTTTCACCTGTGTGTATTTTAGTTTAATTAACATCCTTATATGTAGTAGGTTGTCCCGCCCTTGTTTTGTGCGGGATTGTTTGTATTCATGTGTTTGGTGGAATACGTCTGTGTTATTTTCTCCGGTCTATTTTTGATCCTGTGTTGGATTATTTCACCCTGTATGTTGGGTTGACCGTGTTTTTTGTGCGCCGGAGAATAAACTGTTGAATCACTGAAACCTGCTCTCTGCGCCTGATTCCACCCACCTTGAGTTAATGTGACACTAATATGAAACATTCTATCTCAATTTTTATTTATTTTATTTATTTCACCTTTATTTAACTAGGTAGGCTAGTTGAGAACAAGTTCTCATTTGCAACTGCGACCTGGCCAAGATAAAGCACAGCAATTCGACACAGACAACAACACAGAGTTACACATGGAATAAACAAAATATACAGTCAATAACACAGTAGAACAAAAAGAAAAAAAGGTCTATATACAGTGAGTGCAAATGAGGTAAAATATGGGAGTTAAGGAAATAAATAGGCCATGCTGGCAAAGTAAATTACAATATAGCAATTAAACAGTGGAATGGTAGATGTGCAAAAGATGGATGTGCAAGTAGAGATACTGTGGTGCAAAAGGAGCAAAATAAATAAATAAATAAAGTATGGGAGAGAGGTAGGTAGATAGATGGGATGTAGACAGATGGGCTATGAACAGGTGCAGTGATCTGTGACCTGCTCTGACAGCTGGTGCTTAAAGCTAATGAGGGAGATATGAGTCTCCAGCTTCAGTGATTTTTGCAGTTCGTTCCAGTCAGTGGCAGCAGAGAACTGGAAGGAAAGGCGACCAAAGTAGGAATTGGCTTTGGGGGTGACCAGTGAGATATACCTGCTGGAGCGCGTGCTACGAGTTATATGCTGCTATGGTGACCAGCGAGCTGAGATAAGGCAGGGGTTTACCTAGCAGAGACTTGTAGATAACCTTTAGCCAGTGGTTTTGGCGACGAGTATGAAGCGAGGGCCAGCCAACGAGAGCGTACAGGTCGCAATGGTGGGTAGTGTATGGGGCTTTGGTGACAAAACGGATGGCACTGTGATAGACTGCATCCAGTTTGTTGAGTAGAGTGTTGGAGGCTATTTTACAGATGTCATGGCCGAAGTCGAGGATCGGTAAAATGGTCAGTTTTACGAGGGTATGTTTGGCAGCATGAGTGAAGGATGCTTTGTTGCAAAATAGAAAGCCGATTCTAGATTTAATTTTGGATTGGATATGCTTAATATGAGTCTGGAAGGAGAGTTTACAGTCTAGCCAGACACCTGGGTATTTGTAGTTATCCACGTATTCTAAGTCAGAGCCGTCCAGAGTAGTGATGCTGGATGGGCGGGCAGGTACGGGCAATGATCGGTTGAATAGCATGCATTTAGTGTTATTTGCATTTAAGAGCATTTGGAGGCCACAGAAAGACAGTTGTATGGCATTGAAGCTCATCTGGAGGTTTGTTAATAACAGTGCCCAAAGAAGGGCCAGAAGTATACGGAATGGTGTCGTCTGCGTAGAGGTGGATCAGGGAATCCCCAGCAGCAAGAGCGAAATCATTGATGTATACAGAGAAGAAAGTCGGCCTGAGAATTTAACCCTGTGGCACCCCCATAGAGACTGCCAGAGGTCCGAACAACAGGCCCTCCAATTTGACACACTGAGCTCTATCAGAGAAGTAGTTGGTGAACCAGGCGAGGCAATAATTTGAGAAACCAAGGCTGTTGAGTCTGCCAATAAGAATGTCCTGATTGACACAGTCGAAAGCCTTGGCCAGGTCGATAAATGCACAGTAATGCACAGTAATGTTTCTTATCGATGGCGGTTATGATATCGTTTAGTACCTTGAGCGTGGCTGATGTGCACCCGTGACCGGCTCGGAAACCAGATTGCACAGAGGAGAAGGTACTGTGGGATTCGAGATGGTCAGTGACCTGTTTGTTAACTTGGCTTTCGAAGACCTCAGAGATGAAGGTTAGGATGGATATAGGTCTGTAGCAGTTTGGGTCTAGAGTGTCTCCCCCTTTGAAGAGGGGGATGAGCGTGGCAGCTTTCCAATCTTTTGGAATCTCAGACGATACAAATGAGAGGTTGAACAGGCTAGTATTAGGGGTTGCAACAATTTTGGTAGATAATTTTAGAAGGAGAGGGTCCAGATTGTCTAGCCCGGCTGATTTGTAGGGGTCCAGATTTTGCAGCTCTTTCAGAATATCAGCTATCTGGATATGGGTGAAGGAGAAATGGTGGGGGCTTGGGCGGGTTGCTGTGGAGGGTGCCGGGCAGTTGACCGGGGTAGGGGTGGCCAGGTGGAAATCATGGCCAGCCGTAGAGAAATGCTTATTAAAATTCTCAATTATAGTGGATTAGTCGGTTGTAACAGTGTTTCCTAGCCTCAGAGCAGTGGGTAGTTGGGAGGAGGTGCTCTTATTCTCCATGGACTTTACAGTGTCCCAGAACTTTTTTGAGTTTGTACTGAAGGATGCAAATTTCTGTTTAAAAAAGCTAGCCTTAGCTTTCCTAACTGCCTGTATATGTTGGTTCCTATATTCCCTGAAAAGTTGCATATTACGGGGGGTATTCAATGCTAATGCAGAACGCGACAGGATGTTTTTGTGCTGGTCAAGGGCAGACAGGTCTGGAGTGAACCAAGTGCTATATCTATTCCTGGTTCTACATTTTTTGAATTGTCATGCCTCTTTAAGATGGTGAGGAAGGCACTTTTAAATAATAACTAGGCATCCTCTACTGTCGGGATAAGGTCAATTAGAAACCCCGGCCAGGTCGATTAGAAAGGCCTGCTCACAGAAGTGTTTTAGGGAGCGTTTGACAGTGATGAGGGGTGGTCTTTTGATCGCAGACTCATTACGGATGCCGACAATGAGGCAGTGATCGCTGAGATCTTGGTTGAAAACAGCAAAGGTGTATTTGGAGGGCAAGTTAGTTAGGATGACATTTATGAGGGTGCCCGTGTTTACGGATTTGGGGTTACAGTGGGGCAAAAAAGTATTTAGTCAGCCACCAATTGTGGGCAGAGGGGGGCAATCAATTCACATATGGTGTCCAGAGCACAGCTGGGGGCAGAGGGGGGTCTATAGCAAGCGGCAAGGGGAGAGACTTGTTTCTGGAAAGGTTCATTTTTAGAAGTAGAAGCTCGAATTGTTTGGGTACAGACCTGGATAGTAAGACAGAACTCTGAAGGTTATCTTTTCAGTAGATTGCAACACCGCCCCCTTTGGCAGTTCTATCTTGTCTGAAAATGTTATAGTTAGGGATGGAAATGTCAAGGTTTTTGGTGGTCTTCCTAAGCCAGGATTCAGACACGGCTAGGACATCCGGATTGGTGGAGTGTGCTAGGGCAGTGAATAAAACAAACTTAGGGAGGAGGCTTCTAATGTTAACATGCATGAAACCAAGGCTTTTACGGTTGTAGAAGTCAACAAATGAGAGAGCCTGGGGGATGGGAGTGGAGCTAGACACTGCAGAACCTGGATTAACCTCTACATCACCAGAGGAACAGAGGAGGAGTGGGATAAAGGCTAAAGGCTAAAGGCTAACAGAACTGGATGTCTAGTACGTTCAGAACAGAGAGTAAAAGGAGCAGGTTTCTGGGCACGGTAGAATATATTCAAGGCATAATGTACAGACAAAGGTACAGTAGGATGTGAATACAGTGGGAGCAAACCTGTGCATATAGTGATAATGAAAGAGATATTGTCTCTAGAAATTGCATTTAAACCAGGTGATGTAACTGCGTGTGTGGGAGTGGGAACTAAATTGTTAGCCGAGGCGTGTTGAGCAGTGCTAGAGGCTCTACAGTGAAATAAAACAATTGTTACAAACCAAAACAGCAATGGACAAGGCATGGTGACGTTAGGGAGAGGCATGCATAGCCGGGTGATCATACGAGTCCAGTGCTTCAGGAAACTAGCGGCACGGGGCTAGCAGGCTAACAGAAAGGCCTTAGAGGGATGACGCAACAGAGGAAAGTCTGTTGTGCCACCCTCGTGCAGTTACATCAGTGGACGGATCAGCAGGGCTCCGTGTGGTAAACCAGGCCAGTTGGCAAAATATGTATAGTGGCCAAAGAAATATGTCCGAAGGGCCTCTTACAACAGCAGCTCAATGTGCGTCAGCTATCAGGTCGAAGATTAGTGGCTGTGCGTTCAGTTAAGCTGCTATAATTCCAGATGAAAAAAAAGTATATATATATATTTTTTTTTTAAATAGGTTCAGAGCTTGGAATCAGGAGATATGGAGAAGAATAAGTCAGACTAGCTATGGTTTGAGTCGCGCTGTACAGACTGGCGAGAGTTGTCCGGGATAAAGGTAGTTGATGACCGTTAGCTGGCTAGTTAGCTGGCTAGTTAGCTGGCTAGTTAGCTGGCTAGTTAGCTGGCTAGTTTATGTTGGAGAGATTCCAGTAATAAAAAGATAAAAGGTAAAGAAAAATCCGTTAGAGAAAAAGCAGGTCCACACCACATTGGGTGAGGTGGTTGCAGGAGAGTATTTTGAAGTAACGGTTTAGAAAAATATAAAAGATATGTTAAGAAAAAGCTACAAAAATATATATACATGGGACACGACAAGACGAAGGACAAAGACGTCTGACTGCTACGCCATCTTGGATCCAAAACGCTAGAGAATACCACCGATTTTAAAACTGTTAGCTTCCAAACACATATGGTGCGGAATATGTGTGCCTGGTAAACACATGTGGATCTGGTGAACAGTTATCACTTGTTGACCAACTACAGGAATACTGACCTCAGAGTCTCCAGTTTACAGTGGGGATTCCCCAGTCCAGCAGAGAGCAGATTCACTCCTGAATCCTTCAGGTCATTGTTACTCAGATCCAGCACTCTCAGGTGTGAGGGATTTGACCTCAGAACTGAGACCAGAGAAGCACAGCCTTCCTCTGTGACTCCACAGTCTGACAGCCTGACAAAGAGATCATCATGACTTCACAAACACACTGTTCATTTAACACCAGTAGTGTAGAAGGACAATGGCAGATGGCAGATGCATTTGGTTTATTCTCTCAAACAACACATAGATTCATCTTCCGTCTCCTAGAATTGAATGGTCATAATGTTATACTAATATGAAAATCAATGCATTTATTCAATATGTTTTTCAATATAATATTATATACACTTTAATACATATTTCTCTAAACTGAATATTTATTCCTTATGATTAGTACTTAAATGTAAGTTTATTTACTCACAGAGCAGCTCTGGAGGCTTTGACCACTGGCAGCAGCCTCAGAAGACCTTCCTCTGATCTGGAGTATTTCTTCAGGTCAAACACATCCAGTTCCTTTTCTGAAGTCAGCAACACAAAGACCAGAGCTGACCACTGTGCAGGTGACAGGTTGGCTTCTGAGAGACTTCCTGAGCTCAGGTAGCTTTGGATCTCCTCCACTAGAGAATGGTCATTCAGTTCATTCAGACAGTGGAACAGATTGATGCTCCTCTCTGGAGAGAGATCCTCCCTGATCTTCTCCTTGATGTACTTGACTGTTTCTTCATGGCTCTGTGAGCTGCTTCTTGTCTTTGTCAGTAGACCTCGTAAGTGCTTCTGATTGGACTCCAGTGAGAGGCCCAGAAGGAAGCGGAGGAAAAGGTCCAGGTTTCCTGTCTCACTTTGTAAGGCTTTATCCACAGCACTCTTGTAGACAGTAACTTCAGGCTTGTCACTTGTTTGCGATTTGGCCATTAGATTCTCATTGTTGTTGATGAATGAGAGGAACACATATACAGCAGCCAGAAACTCCTGAATGCTCAGATGCACAAAGCAGTACACCTTGTCCTGGTACAGCACACATTCCTCTTTAAAGAGCTGTGTGCACAATCCTGAGTACACTGAAGCTTCATTGACATCAATGCCAGCCTCTTTCAGGTCTTCTTCATAGAAAATCAGATTGCCATTCACAAGCTGTTGAAAAGCCAGTTTTCCCAGTGACAGAATGCTCTCTTTATTCCAGTGTGGACCTGTCTCTTCTTTCCCAAGATACTTTTCATTCTTCTGTTTGGTATGAAACACCACAAGGTGTGTGTACATCTCAGTCAGAGTCTTGGGCATCTCTTCTCTCTTATGTTTCAGAATGTGTTCAAGGACTATTGCAGAAATCCAACAGAAGACAGGAATGTGACACATGAGGTGGAGGCTCCTTGATGTCTTTATGTGTGAGATGATTCTGATGGCCAGGTCCTCATCACTGAATCTCTTCCTGAAGTACTCCTCCTTCTGTGGGTCATTGAACCCTCGTACCTCTGTCACCTGGTCAACACACCCTGAAGGGATCTTATTGGCTGCTGCAGGTCGGGTAGTTATCCAGAGGAGAGCAGAGGGAAGCAGATTTCCCTTAATGAGATTTGTCAGCAGAACATCCACTGAGGTTGACTTTGTGACGTCACAACAGATCTTGTTCTTCTGGAAGTCTAGGGGCAGTCGGCACTCATCCAGACCATCAAAGATGAACAGAACTTTGTATTTGTCGTAGTTGGAGATTCTTGATTGTTTGGTTTCCATTGAGAAGTGATTAAGAAGTTCAATCAAAGTGTGTTTGTCCTCTTTCATCAAATTCAGCTCCCGGAAAGGGAATGAAAATACAAATTGGACATCCTGATTTGCTTTTCCTTCAGCCCAGTCCAGAATGAACTTCTGCACAGAGACTGTTTTTCCAATGCCAGCGACTCCTTTTGTCAGCACAGTTCTGATAAGTTTGTCTTGTCCAGTTAAGGGTTTGAAGATGTCGTTACATTTGATTGCAGTCTCTGGTCTTGCCTGTTTCCTGGTTGTTGTCTCAATCTGTCTCAGCTCATGTTCATTATTGACCTCTCCTGTTCCACCCTCTGTGATGTAGAGCTCTGTGTAGATCTTATTGAGGAGTGTTGGGTTTCCTTGTTTAGCGATCCCCTCAAATACACATTGAAACTTCTTCTTTAGATTAGATTTGAGTTCACGTTGGCAAATCACAGCAGGGTCATCTGAATCTAGAAATAACACAGAGGATATTAATATTACGTCTGTTTTAATGCCTACAGTATTGAAGGACTATTATAAAGTTTTAAATTATAATAATTTATTATCTTAACTGACTGTATAAATGTGTGAATGATTTCATAATGCATTACAGACTGGTGTGACTGATTATATTATTATTGATATTATTGATGGTGTTATTAACGTTCTCTCTCTCTCTAAATTAATCACCACAACACATCCCTGCTGCTACTTGATGAGGTCACTAGGTGTTGTGTTAAGGCTGCTACAATATCATTGAGTTACACAGCTACTTTAGCTGTACTTTAGCTACAGCTTTTAAATGTTATAAAACATAATTCAACATGAGGCAGACAGCTCTTACATTTCTCCAGTGTGTCAGCAAGCTCCATCTGGTTCATTTTCCTCAGGACGTGCAGTGTGATCTTCAGAGCCCCCTCTCTGGCACTGCTCTCCTGCTGCTCATCTTCAGGGTCCACCACTTCCTTATCCTGCTTCTGACTCTCAAAGCCTTCTGGGAGTTCTGGACTAAGAATCCTCTTGAACATCTTCAGCTCGTTCTTCACAAATGTCATCATTTTCTCTTCAAGCAACTGAAATAAATCAAGTAAATAAATAAGTTAAGCAAGAGACTAAATGCTTTCTCATTAACACATTAATGAATGATTGACAGATCAACTTTACTTGAGGTAAACAAAAACAAATGTATATAACAGGACCACATACATTGAATATGGAGGCCAGGTCTGTTTGATGACTCTGGGAAGACTGACCACTGAGAATCTCTGACTCTGATCTCTCCTGTTGGTTTCTGTGGACAAAACATGAGATTACATCTCCTCATCCAGGGAGTACACACACAGACACACACACACACACACACACACACACACACACACACACACACACACACACACACACACACACACACACACGGAGGGAATGTTGTGTTTGTTTAATATTGTTTTAGGACTATGCAAATGGACAAAATGATTAGCCTATGGATTATGAAAACAACAACAATAAATGGGAAAATGGGAGAGGAGAAATGACTAGAGACAGTGTTGTTTAACTCACTGACCAGGACCCATGAGTTCTTCTTACCTTTGTTCAGTAGAAAAGTCTCCCTCTCTAAAGGTTAGAGGTTGAACCATAGACCAGTCACTCTTCATGGACACACAGCTGGGAACAGGGGAGGCTGGTCTCTTCTGCTTGATTGGACTTCAACACAACAGAGACAAACATTACATCTCTCATCTACTCTGAGCTCAGATGGGGAAACATAAGAAGAGTTTCATTCCAAAACGCAATATCTCACTTTTCGGAAATGTTCGTAAATTAGCTTTTATTGTTTAAAGGAATTAGGAAAGAGATTGGTGTGTTTTATCACTATCTAATCATGGCATGGGGTTGTTCAATGTCAGACATGTATTTGTTTAAAATCTATCACTTGATGGTATCAATTCAAAGAGACAAATAATCATGTGGTTTTGCTGAATGCTAAATATCTGCCTCACTCTCAAATGTTTCTGGCCGGCTCGATTCGGTCTCATTTAGCAACATTTGAAATGTTGTTTTCCAGATTGGATAAAAGTAGAGACTGAGGGCTAGATAATGCTATATCAGACACTACAGATGAGGAACAATGGGAAAGTAATTCTGCTTTGAACGTTGATGAACTTGTAACCTCACTTTTGAGAAAATGTCCGTTGAAAGTTTTGGTATCTACTGGAGACCTCTTCTTTGTCTACAGGGCTGCTACTTTGGCAGATAATGTCACCCATCTAAATAAATAATTATATATATAATTAACTAAATGTATGGTGTTTTTGGTTTGTCAGGTGCATTGTTTGTTATACTATACATTGTTATTTTATTGTTGTTAGTGGGAAAATGAACTAGAAAATGTCATATTTCGCAATTCTGAGTAATTACTACTTTAGTAAGGAATTACACATTATTCAGTACTACTGCAGTTGCTACATAATTCCAATAGATGGCAGCATTAGACCACAAATGACATTTCAGAAGATCAGTTTCTCCCTGGATACACCACTACTCCCCTCACAGGAAAACTCCTGTGTGCTTCTTTCTGTCCCTTTCCACACTGCTAACACAAGAGGGCTTCTTTCTGTCCCTTTCCACACTGCTAACACAAGAGGGCTTCTTCCTGTCCCTTTCCACACTGCTAACACAAGAGGGCTTCTTCCTGTCCCTTTCCACACTGCTAACACAAGAGGGCTTCTTCCTGTCCCTTTCCACACTGCTAACACAAGAGGGCTTCTTCCTGTCCCTTTCCACACTGCTAACACAAGAGGGCTTCTTTCTGTCCCTTTCCACACTGCTAACACAAGAGGGCTTCTTCCTGTCCCTTTCCACACTGCTAACACAAGAGGGCTTCTTCCTGTCCCTTTCCACACTGCTAACACAAGAGGGCTTCTTCCTGTCCCTTTCCACACTGCTAACACAAGAGGGCTTCTTCCTGTCCCTTTCCACACTGCTAACACAAGAGGGCTTCTTCCTGTCCCTTTCCACACTGCTAACACAAGAGGGCTTCTTCCTGTCCCTTTCCACACTGCTAACACAAGAGGGCTTCTTCCTGTCCCTTTCCACACTGCTAACACAAGAGGGCTTCTTCCTGTCCCTTTCCACACTGCTAACACAAGAGGGCTTCTTCCTGTCCCTTTCCACACTGCTAACACAAGAGGGCTTCTTCCTGTCCCTTTCCACACTGCTAACACAAGAGGAAGGACTCAAAAAGCATTTAACAGATTACTGTGAAGTAATATAATTATGATTCATGTTTATTATTATCTGTTTTTATGCTCATGTTTTGAATTATTGTTATACTTCATTACTATAATGATTATTAATAAGCCTGAACATTAATTCAGTCACTTCTTGCTGAGAAAAACGTATTTTCCATGTCATTGTCAAATTCATCAACCAGCAGAGACCCACTCTGCCTTCTCACTACAGTAGCCAACTCAGCCCCACTATAAAGGTTGTGTCGTCAGCAGCAGCGAGCATCCTTCCTTCTCGCGAAAGTGAGGGCCATGTTGAAGTAAATTTACTAAACGCGAGGGATTCATGATGTACTTTATTGGTGTCTTCTCTATTCCGAGGCTGTTTTGTCCCAATATGAGATATTAAGTAAGAACATATTTTATAATGCATCTAAGGTTGAGGTTGAGCTTGATATACTATATATATATATATACTATATACTAAGGTTGAGGTTGATATACTATATATATATACTATATACTAAGGTTGAGGTTGAGGTTGATATACTATATATATATATATATACTATATACCAAGGTTGTATACTAAGGTTGAGGTTGATATACTATATATATATACTATATACTAAGGTTGAGCTTGATATACTATATATATATATACTATATACTAAGGTTGAGGTTGATATACTATATATATATACTATATACTAAGGTTGTATACTAAGGTTGAGGTTGAGGTTGATATACTAAGGTTGAGGTTGAGGTTGATATACTATATATATATATATATATATATATATATATATATATATATATACTATATACTAAGGTTGTATACTAAGGTTGAGGTTGAGGTTGTATTCTAAGGTTGAGGTTGAGGTTGTATACTAAGGTTGAGGTTGAGGTTGAGGTTGATATACTATATATATATATTTTATACTAAGGTTGTATACTAAGGTTGAGGTTGAGGTTCTGACTAGTGATTATTTACCCGGGGTTCAATACCTGCTATAGTCACTTTTTTTCTCTCCCAAAAGCAACACAGCCCTAATAGGAGATATATAGCTAACTAAAGTAATGAGTGACCATTTTAGAAAATCATGGGACATGTAGTCTGTGGTTGCATGCTATTTTATGTCCATCATATTGCTGCTTGTAGCCTATAACTGATGCTTCGTGGTCCATCATATTGCTGCTTGTAGCCTATAACTGATGCTTCATGGTCCATCATATTGCTGCTTGTAGCCTGTAGCCTGTAACTGATGCTTCGTGGTCTTATGTCTACAGGAAATATTTAGCAATTAAACATAATTAATTCACGGACAGACATTGGTGGGGCAGCTGAGAAATAAAGTGTATTTTTCTGGTTAATTCCTTAGGTTAGATTCAAACCTGCCCCACCTATCCCACGCCAATTGCTAGACTTTCACATAGAGGTTACTTGGTCACCCAGTTCAAACCACATATGAAAAATAAAACACGTGGCTTGTTGATCAAGTGTTCTGCCTTGCAATAATAAATATAATAAAATAACAAAACAAAAACACTAAAATGCTGAGACAGGTTTTAATGAACAAAATAATCAAAATGCTATTTAGTACTATAATGGTATTTACTAACATAATATTATTACTAATATAGTTTGTAAAAGTTTTCTAGCTAACCTACCCTAGAATTAGGGTTAAAGCTAAAATAGGTAATAAATCATATAATAATAATAATAATAATAAGTCACTGTCTGTTAAGGTAGTTCTAGACAGTACAACAACAATAATAATAATAAGTCACTGTTTATTAAGGTAGTTATAGACAGTACAGAAACACAAGGCCATGTCTCACAATAATATAATAATAGATTATACCTAGGGTTAGGGCTAAAATAGGTAAGGTTAGAGTTTCTCTATAACACTTTGTGACATCTGCTGATGTAAAAAGGGCTTTATAAATACATTTGATTGATTGTTAAGTTTGTGGATTTTAAGACAAAAACAGTATGGGTTTATAGCTCTCTTGCTCCTCCCTGTGGCCTTCTGTGGGTACTACATATCTCATTCACAACACCTGCTAGGCTCATAATCTGAGGTAGCAACTGCGTCAGTTCTACAAATCAATGAGCTACACCTGCCCATTTGTTTTCTAACTCAGTGAAACTGCGCAGCTTTCACTCAATCCGATGTCTACAAACGAACATTTCAATGCATATCAAATTACCCAGCAGCCATTTAGAAACAAAATGTTGTCAGAAAATGTATAATCTTCTGTTAAAAATGTATTCTGTCTGTTTTATATTCGGCCACGTCTTGAAAAAGAGGACTGTAATAATAGTAATAATAATTTGATAAAGATATACCCATCTAAAATCTATTAACTGATTATCCGAGAACAGTAATATTTAAGGTAACCATAAGCAACCATTTCTGATGAAAAAACAACTGTGAACATTTTGGAAATGAACAAATATAAATTATTTCAAAAAGTGTTATCTCACCTGTTAGCTTTGGTGTGATGTTCCCCAGAGAGACGACTTTTAGAGGCAGGGACCCCCTCTCTCTCCCCAGAGAGACTCATTTTAGAGGCAGGTTCCTCTTCTCTCTCTCCAGAGAGGCTCATTTTAGAGGCAGGGACCCCCTCCTTACTCTCCCCAGAGAGACTCATTTTAGAGGCAGGGACCCCATCCTCTCTCTCCCCAGAGAGTCTCATTTTAGAGGCAGGGCCCCCCTCCTCTCTCTCCCCAGAGAGACTCATTTTAGAGGCAAGGCCCCCCTCCTCTCTCTCCCCAGAGAGACTCATTTTAGAGGCAGGGCCCCCCTCCTCTCTCTCCCCAGAGAGACTCATTTTAGAGCACTGACCCCTAAACAGAGATCCAACATGTTGGTTGTGGTTAACACAGTGACAACTAAACAGAGATCCAGCATGTTGGTTGTGATTAACACACTGACCCCTAAACAGAGATACAACATGTTGGTTGTGGTTAACACAGTGACAACTAAACAGAGATTCAACATGTTGGTTGTGGTTAACACAGTGACAACTAAACAGAGATCCAACATGTTGGTTGTGGTTAACACAGTGACAACTAAACAGAGATCCAACATGTTGGTTGTGGTTAACACAGTAACAACTAAACAGAGATCCAACATGTTGGTTGTGGTTAACACAGTAACAACTAAACAGAGATCCAACATGTTGGTTGTGGTTAACACAGTAACAACTAAACAGAGATCCAACATGTTGGTTGTTGTTAACACAGTGACAACTAAACAGAGATCCAACATGTTGGTTGTTGTTAACACAGTGACAACTAAACAGAGATCCAGCATGTTGGTTGTGGTTAACACAGTGACAACTAAACAGAGATCCAACATGTTGGTTGTGGTTAAAACAGATCCACAATAATTCTTGAATGTCAATTGTTCTCATTTATTAATTATCTCTAATAAAACATT
>NC_092158.1:96140381-96330381 GCF_045791955.1 Oncorhynchus clarkii lewisi | reverse complement strand
GATCTGAGGGGGAAATCATTGATCCATTCAGAAAGGTTTTTTGCAACAAGTAAGAGATTTTATATTATGTAAAGTAGACTAGGTTATAATGTATAGTAGTGGGTTGTTAGTGATATATAGATGTTATATTATGTAAAGTAGACTAGGTTATAATATATAGTAGTGGTTTGTTAGTGATATGTAGATGTTATATTATGTAAAGTAGACTAGGTTATAATGTATAGTAGTGGGTTGTTAGTGATATGTAGATGTTATATTATGTAAAGTAGACTAGGTTATAATGTATAGTAGTGGGTTGTTAGTGATATGTTATATTATGTAAAGTAGACTAGGTTATAATGTATAGTAGTGGGTTGTTAGTGATATATAGATGTTATATTATGTAAAGTAGACTAGGTTATAATGTATAGTAGTGGGTTGTTAGTGATATGTTATATTATGTAAAGTAGACTAGGTTATAATGTAAAGTAGTGGGTTGTTAGTGATATGTAGATGTTATATTATGTAAAGTAGTATAGGTTATAATGTATAGTAGTGGGTTGTTAGTGATATGTAGATGTTATATTAAGTAAAGTAGACTAGGTTTATAATAGTTTGTAGGTAGCCTAGACCTAACCTAATAATAGTTTGTAGGTAGCCTAGACCTAACCGTATAATAGTTTGTAGGTAGTCTAGACCTAACCTTATAATAGTTTGTAGGTAGCCTAGAACTAACCTTATAATAGTTTGTAGGTAGCCTAGACCTAACCTTATAATAGTTTGTAGGTAGCCTAGACCTAACCTTATAATAGTTTGTAGGTAGCCTAGACATAACCTTATAATAGTTTGTAGGTAACCTAGACCTAACCTTATAATAGTTTGTAGGTAGCCTAGACCTAACCTATAATAGTTTGTAGGTAGCCTAGACCTAACCTTATAATAGTTTGTAGGTAGCCTAGACCTAATCTTATAATAGTTTGTAGGTAGTCTAGACCTACAGTACGAGAGTCTGTCCATCTTTCCTACATTCCAACACATTTATTTAATGTTACAGAGAAATATGTGCCACAGTTTCATCAGCCATTTTGTAACTGCGTAGGCTACAAACATACGTCTAATTTCATATGAGGAAATCACATAACTTACAGTCACTGGTGCAGCCGCCTGTTTTCTTGCATATGAAGTAGCTTTCATAGACAACTCATTCAACCAGCCTAAACAACAGTAAATAAAAGATGTCAAATGGTCAAAAGTGAATCCTGATAGAGTCATATACATTAGAGAGAGGTATATATATCCTGATAGAGCCATATACATTAGAGAGGTATATATATCCTGATAGAGTCATATACATTAGAGAGAGGTATATATATCCTGATAGAGTCATATACATTAGAGAGAGGTATATATATCCTGATAGAGCCATATACATTAGAGAGATGTATATATATCCTGATATAGCCATATACATTAGAGAGTGGTATATTATATATAAGTATTTGATACATCAGAAAAGCAGAACTTAATATTTGGTACAGAAACCTTTGTTTGAAATTACAGAGATCATACGTTTCCTGTAGTTCTTGACCAGGTTTTGCACACACTGCAGCAAGGATTTTGGCCCACTCCTCCATACAGACCTTCTCCAGATCCTTCAGGTTTCGGGGCTGTCGCTGGGCAATACGGACTTTCAGCTCCCTCCTAAGATTTTCTATTGGGTTCAGGTCTGGAGACTGGCTAGGCCACTCCAGGACCTTGAGATGCTTCTTACGGAGCCACTCCTTAGTTGCCCTGGATGTGTGTTTTGGGTTATTGTCATGCTGGAAGACCCAGCCACGACCCATCTTCAATGCTCTTACTGAGGGAAGGAGGTTGTTGGCCAAGGTCTCCCGATACATGTCCCCATCCATCCTCCCCTCAACACAGTGCAGTCGTCCTGTCCCCTTTGCAGAAAAGCATCCCCAAAGAATGATGTTTCCACCTCCATGCTTCACGGTTGGGATGGTGTTCTTCGGGGTTGTACTCATCCTTCTTCTTCCTCCAAACACGGCGAGTGGAGTTTAGTCCAAAACGCTCTATTTTTGTCTCATCAGACCACATGACCTTCTCCCATTCCTCCTCTGGATCATCCAGATGGTCATTGGCAAACTTCAGACGGGCCTGGACATGCGCTGGCTTGAGCAGTGGGACCTTGCGTGTGCTGCAGGATTTTAATCCATGACGGCGAAGTGTATTACTAATGGTTTTCTTTGAGACTGTGGACCCAGCTCTCTTCAGGTCATTGACCAGGTCCTGCCGTGAAGTTCTGGGCTGACCTTTCACCTTCCTCATGATCATTGATGCCCCACGAAGTGAGATCTTGCATAGAGCCCCAGACCGAGGGTGATTGACCGTCATCTTGAACTTCTTCCATTTTCTAATAATTGCACCAACAGTTGTTGCCTTCTCACCAAGCTGCTTGCCTATTGTCCTGTAGCCCATCCCAGCCCTGATGTCCTTACACAGCTCTCTGGTCTTGGCCATTGTGGAGAGGTTGGAGTCTGTTTGATTGAGTATGTGGACAGGTGTCTTTTATACAGGTAACGAGTTCAAACAGGTGCAGTTAATACAGGTAATGAGTGGAGAACAGGAGGGGATCTTAAAGAAAAACGAACAGGTCTGTGAGAGCCGGAATTAATTACTTAAAAATCATACAATGTGATTTTCTGGATTTTTGTTTTAGATTCCGTCTCTCACAGTTGAAGTGTACCTATGATAAAAATGACAGACCTCTTCATGTTTTGTAAGTAGGAAAACCTGCAAAATTGGCAGTGTATCAAATACTTGTTCTCCCCACTGTATATCCTGATAGAGCCATATACATTAGAGAGAGGTATATTGCTCCAGATGTTGGATCTTAATTTGAGCCAGTTTGCTACAGCAGGAGAATAATCATGCTGAAACAGGACATGTGCAGTATTAAGTAGATTACCATCTGGCACATGAAGACTAAAGGACCATGGCCACCTGGTCCATAAAGACTAAAGCACTATGCTGTGGCCCTAAACAACTGGCCACCTGGCCCATAGAGACTAAAATACTATGCTGTGGCCCTCACCAACTGGCCACCTGGCCCATAGAGACTAAAGGACTATGCTGTGGCCCTCACCAACTGGCCCCCTGGCCCATAGAGACTAAAGGACTATGCTGTGGCCTTCACCAACAGGCCATCTGGGACATAGAGACTAAAGGACCATGCTGTGGCCCTCACCAACTGGCCATCTGGTCCATAGGGACTAATGGACTATGCTGTGGCCCTCACCAACTGGCCATCTGGCCCATAGAGATATGAGGACAATGTTGTGGCCCTCACTACCCGGCCACCTGGCCCATAGATACTAAAGGACTATGCTGTGGCCCTCACCAACTGACCATCTGGCCCATAGAGACTAAAGGACTATGCTGTGGCCCTCACCAACTGGCCACCTGGTCCATAGAGACTACATGACTATGATGTGGCCCTCACCAACTGGACATCTGGCCCATAGAGACTAAAGAACTATGCTGTGGCCCTCACCAACTGGAAACCTGGCCCATAGAGCCTAAAGGACTATGCTGTGGCCCTCACCAACTGGCCACCTGGCCCATAGAGACAAAAGGACTGTGCTCTGGCCCTCACCAACTGGCCATCTGGCCCATAGAGACTAAAGGACTATGCTGTGGCCCTCACCAACTGGCCACCTGGCCCATAGAGACAAAAGGACTATGCTGTGGCCCTCACCAACTGGCACCTGGCCCATAGAGACTAAAGGACTATGCTGTGGCCCTCACCAACTGGCCATCTGGCCCATAGAGACGAAAGGACTATGCTGTGGCCCTCACCAACTGGCCACCTGGCCCATAGAGACTAAAGGACTATGTTGTGGCCTTCACCAACTGGCCATCTGGCACATAGAGACTAAAGGACTATGCTGTGGCCCTCACCAACTGGCCACCTGGTCCATAGAGACTAAAGGACTATGTTGTGGCCCTAACCAACTGGACATCTGGCCCATAGAGACTAAAAGACTATGCTGTGGCCCTCACCAACTGGCCATCTGGCCCATAGAGACGTGAGGACTATGTTGTAGCCCTCACTACCCGGCCACCTGGTCCATAGAGACTAAAGGACTATGTTGTGGCCCTCAACCAACTGACCATCTGGCCCATAGAGACTAAAGGACTATGCTGTGGCCCTCACCAATTGGCCACCTTGTCCATAGAGACTACATGACTATGATGTGGCCCTCACCAACTGGACATCTGGCCCATAGAGACTAAAGAACTATGCTGTGGCCCTCACCAACTGGCCACCTGGCCCATAGAGCCTAAAGGACTATGCTGTGGCCCTCACCAACTGGCCATCTGGTCCATAGAGACTAAAGGACTATGTTGTGGCCCTAACCAACTGGACATCTGGCCCATAGAGACTAAAAGACTATGCTGTGGCCCTCACCAACTGGCCATCTGGCCCATAGAGACGTGAGGACTATGTTGTAGCCCTCACTACCCGGCCACCTGGTCCATAGAGACTAAAGGACTATGTTGTGGCCCTCAACCAACTGACCATCTGGCCCATAGAGACTAAAGGACTATGCTGTGGCCCTCACCAATTGGCCACCTTGTCCATAGAGACTACATGACTATGATGTGGCCCTCACCAACTGGACATCTGGCCCATAGAGACTAAAGAACTATGCTGTGGCCCTCACCAACTGGCCACCTGGCCCATAGAGTCTAAAGGACTATGCTGTGGCCCTCACCAACTGGCCACCTGGCCCATAGAGACTAAAGGACTATGCTGTGGCCCTTACCAACTGGCCACCTGGCCCATAGAGACTAAATGACTATGCTGTGGCCCTCACCAACTGACCATCTGGCCCATAGAGACTAAAGGACTATGCTGTGGCCCTCACCAACTGACCATCTGGCCCATAGAGACTAAAGGACTATGCTGTGGCCCTCACCAACTGGCCACCTTGTCCATAGATACTACATGACTATGATGTGGCCCTCACCAACTGGACATCTGGCCCATAGAGATTAAAGAACTATGCTGTGGCCCTCACCAACTGGACACCTGGCCCATAGAGACTAAATGACTATGCTGTGGCCCTCACCAACTGGCCACCTGTCCCATAGAGACTAAAGGACTATGCTGTGGCCCTCACCAACTGGCCATCTGGCCCATAGAGACTAAAGGACTATGCTGTGGCCCTCACCAACTGGCCACCTGGTCCATAGAGACTCAAGGACTATGCTGTGGCCCTCACCAACTGACCAACTGGCCCATAGAGACTAAAGGACTATGCTGTGGCCCTCACCAACTGACCAACTGGCCCATAGAGACTAAAGGACTATGCTGTGGCCCTCACCAACTGGCCACCTAGCCCATAGAGACTAAAGGACTATACACTCTATGCTGTGGCCCTCACCAACTGGCCATCTGGCCCATAGAGACTAAAGGACTATGCTGTGGCCCTCACCAACTGGCCACCTGGCCCATAGAGACTAAAGGACTATGCTGTGGCCCTCACCAACTGGCCACCTGGCCCATAGAGACTAAATAACTATGCTGTGGCCCTCACCAACTGGCCATCTGGCCCATAGAGTCTAAAGGACTATGCTGTGGCCCTCACCAACTGGCCACCTGGCCCATAGAGACTAAAGGACTATGCTGTGGCCCTCACCAACTGGCCACCTGGCCCATAGAGACTAAATAACTATGCTGTGGCCCTCACCAACTGGCCATCTGGCCCATAGAGTCTAAAGGACTATGCTGTGGCCCTCACCAACTGGCCACCTGGCCCATAGAGACTAAAGGACTATGCTGTGGCCCTCACCAACTGGCCACCTGGCCCATAGAGACTAAATAACTATGCTGTGGCCCTCACCAACTGGCCATCTGGCCCATAGAGACAAAAGGACTATGCTGTGGCCCTCACCAACTGGCCACCTGGCCCATAGAGACTAAAGGACTATGCTGTGGCCCTCACCAACTGGCCACCTGGCCCATAGAGACTAAATAACTATGCTGTGGCCCTCACCAACTGGCCATCTGGCCCATAGAGTCTAAAGGACTATGCTGTGGCCCTCACCAACTGGCCACCTGGCCCATAGAGACTAAAGGACTATGCTGTGGCCCTCACCAACTGGCCATCTGGCCCATAGAGTCTAAAGGACTATACACTCTACGCTGCAAACCACATCAAGCCATCTCTGAACTGTACACAAAATAACTGAACTATACTGCATTAGCTCTCTGTTCATCTCTCTTAGATATATTTATACTGATACTGTAAATGTGGACTGTATATCAACTGTATAGCCACTGTACTGTATATCAACTGTATATCTTAAATATATGTATACTGTACTGTATATCAACTGTATAGCCACTGTACTGTATATGTGTATATCCACTGTTTATTCTCTTATAGCTCTATGCTCACTACCTAGTTGTGTATATCCACTGTTCATTCTCTTATAGCTCTATGCTCACTACCTAGTTGTGTATATCCACTGTTCATTCTCTTATAGCTCTATGCTCACTACTTAGTTGTGTATATCCACTGTTCATTCTCTTATAGCTCTATGCTCACTACTTAGTTGTGTATATCCACTGTTCATTCTCTTATAGCTCTATGCTCACTACCTAGTTGTGTATATCCACTGTTCATTCTCTTATAGCTCTATGCTCACTACTTAGTTGTGTATATCCACTGTTCATTCTCTTATAGCTCTATGCTCCCTCTACCTAGTTGTGTATATCCACTGTTCATTCTCTTATAGCTCTATGCTCACTACTTAGTTGTGTATATCCACTGTTCATTCTCTTATATCTCTATGCTCACTATCTAGTTGTGTATATCCACTGTTCATTCTCTTATAGCTCTATGCTCCCTCTACCTAGTTGTGTATATCCACTGTACTGTATATGTGTATATCCACTGTTCATTCTCTCATAGCTCTATGCTCACTACCTAGTTGTGTATTGTGTTGTAGGGAAACTTAGTGTAAACTCTTCTGTCTGTATTCTGTCTCTAAATGCTGTCTATCACTAGCAGCACCATATCACCAAGGAAAATTGTGTACAGAGGTAAGATCTTAATTTGTCACCCCACACTGCAGAATAACTGCAATGCAAGAAATGTAAAACTTGTAATGTATCTCTGAACTATCACTAGCAGCACCATATCAACTTGTAGTGTATCTCTGAACTATCACTAGCAGCACCATATCAACTTGTAGTGTATCTCTGAACTATCACTAGCAGCACCATATCAACTTGTAATGTATCTCTGAAATATCACTAGCAGCACCATATCAACTTGTAGTGTATTTGAGATTTAAAAAGGCTTCTGAAGTTTGTAATTTCCATTTAGAAATTTCAGACTTGAGTTTCCCTAACAAAAAATGTATCAAACCCTACAAAAATGTCCTTTAATTATAATTCACATAAGAATTCACATTTCCTTTTGCTGCAGGAATATTTTCCTGCTGTAGTAAACTGGCTCAAATTGAGATCCTACATCTGTATAATGCAAATGTACTTGGTGAATAAAGGTGATTGTGATTCTACAAAGGTTGAGTCTCTAGATTCCCTTGCTGCTCTGGAGAAATAATGACATGGTTGTCATGGTGATTTAAACTGGGACTGGTAATCTCCCAACTCTAAGACAGGGACTGGTTATCTCCCAACTCTGAGACAGGGACTGGTTATCTCCCAACTCTGACCCCAGAAGACAACTCTAAATCAACACTTATTGATATTATGCAAAAACACTTTCCATCATATTATTGTGTCTCTATGTTCAATGGATGTTGGGCAGCCTGTGGTATTAATATTGTAGTGTTAACCCAGTATCAGTATAAACAGCCTGTGGTATTAATATTGTAATGTTAACCCAGTATCAGTATAAACAGCCTGTGGTATTAATATTGTAATGTTAACCCAGTATCAGTATAAACAGCCTGTGGTATTAATATTGTAATGTTAACCCAGTATCAGTATAAACAGCCTGTGGTATTAATATTGTAGTGTTAACCCAGTATCAGTATAAACAGCCTGTGGTATTAATATTGTAGTGTTAACCCAGTATCAGTATAAACAGCCTGTGGTATTAATATTGTAGAGTTAACCCAGTATCAGTATAAACAGCCTGTGGTATTAATATTGTAGTGTTAACCCAGTATCAGTATCAATAGGGTTAACCCAGTATCAGTATCAATAGGGTTAACCCAGTATCAGTATCAATAGGGTTAACCCAGTATCAGTATCAATAGGGTTAACCCAGTATCAGTATAAATAGTGTTAACCCAGTATCAGTATAAATAGTGTTAACCTAGTATCAGTATCAATAGTGTTAACCCAGTATCAGTATCAATAGGGTAAACTCAGTATCAGTTTAAATAGTGTTAACCCAGTATCAGTATCAATAGGGTTAACCCAGTATCAGTATAAACAGTGTTAACCCAGTATCATTATAAATAGTGTTAACCCAGTATCAGTATCAATAGTGTTAACCCAGTATCAGTATAAATAGGGTTAACCCAGTATCAGTATGAATAGTGTTAACCCAGTATCAGTATAAACAGGGTAAACTCAGTATCAGTTTAAATAGTGTTAACCCAGTATCAGTATAAACAGTGTTAACCCAGTATAAATAGTGTTAACCCAGTATCAGTATAAATAGGGTTAACCCAGTATCAGTATAAACAGTGTTAACCCAGTATAAATAGTGTTAACCCAGTATCAGTATGAATAGTGTTAACCCAGTATCAGTATAAACAGGGTAAACTCAGTATCAGTTTAAATAGTGTTAACCCAGTATCAGTATAAACAGTGTTAACCCAGTATAAATAGTGTTAACCCAGTATCAGTATAAATAGGGTTAACCCAGTATCAGTATAAACAGGGTTAACCCAGTATAAATAGTGTTAACCCAGTATCAGTATAAATAGTGTTAACCCAGTATCAGTATAAATAGGGTTAACCCAGTATCAGTATCAATAGTGTTAACCCAGTATCAGTATAAATAGGGTTAACCCAGTATCAGTATAAACAGGGTTAACCCAGTATAAATAGTGTTAACCCAGTATCAGTATAAATAGTGTTAACCCAGTATCAGTATAAATAGTGTTAACCCAGTATCAGTATCAGTATAAATAGTGTTAACCCAGTATCAGTATCAATAGTGTTGACCCAGTATCAGTATAAACAGCGTTAACCCAATATCAGTATCAGTATAAATAGTGTTAACCCAGTATCAGTATAAATAGTGTTAACCCAGTATCAGTATAAATAGTGTTAACCCAGTATCAGTATCAATAGGGTTAACCGAGTATCAGTATAAACAGTGTTAACCCAGTATCAGTATCAGTATCAATAGTGTTAACCCAGTATCAGTATAAATAGTGTTAGCCCAGTATCAGTATCAATAGTGTTAACCCAGTATCAGTATAACTAGTGTTAACCCAGTATCAGTATCAATAGTGTTAACCCAGTATCAGTATAAATAGTGTTAACCCAGTATCAGTATCAATAGTGTTAACCCAGTATCAGTATAAACAGTGTTAACCCAGTATCAGTATAAATAGTGTTAACCCAGTATCAGTATCAATAGTGTTAACCCAGTATCAGTATAAACAGGGTTAACCCAGTATCAGTTTAAATAGTGTTAACCCAGTATCAGTATAAACAGGGTTAACCCAGTATCCGTATCAATAGTGTTAACCCAGTATCAGTATAAATAGTGTTAACCCAGTATCAGTATCAATAGGGTTAACCCAGTATCAGTATAAATATGTTAACCCAGTATCAGTATCAATAGGGTTAACCCAGTATCAGTATAAACAGGGTTAACCCAGTATTAGTGTCAGGATTCTCCCCTTGTAGCCTGAATTCACAACCAGAACATGTCAAGTCATTGAGATATGTTCTGTTCTGCTGAGAGAGCACCTTCCTGTTGACTAGCACTCTGTATATTCTGATGGGTGAGGCCTGAGCTGGAATGTGAAGCTAACTGAATCTGGCTAACTTTAGAAAACCAGTATATCTAGCTAGTATCATAGTTTACCCCCCAGGCTACGTTCAGGTTTCAGCATCAGGCAGGTATCAACATGCCAAGTCGTAGGCAACAGCTTGGGTTGTATTCATTAGTTTACTCCTCAGCCAACAGTTTTAAAATGTTGCATAAACAGTTTACTCCAAACGCTGTACAGCGTGACCTAAATGGATTCTGTTGCCAAACGTTTTGCTACGGTTGGCACTAATGAATACACACAACCTGTTTTGAGGAAGTGTTATTTGTTGTTAGGCTTTCCACAATATTTATTTGTCTCTCTTTCACACAACTGAGTGAAAAGAATGATAACAAGAAAAAAAATGTGTTTGCTGCTTGTTGAGTTTTCTGAAGAAAATCCTATAGACCTATGATACAGTAGGAGATCACCCTGGTCTATAGACCTATGATACAGTAGGAGATCACCCTGGTCTATAGACCTATGATACAGTAGGAGATCACCCTGGTCTATAGACCTATGATACAGTACACTCTTAGAATAAAGAGTTCCAAACGGGTCCTCCGGCTGTCCCCATACGAGATTATTTTGGGTTCCAGGAGAACCCTTCTGGCTTCCATGTAGAACCCTCTGTGGAAAGGGTTCTTCATTGAACCCAAAAGGGTTCTACCTAGTACCAAAAAGTGTTCTACAAAGGGTTATCCTATGGGGACAGCCAAAAAAACCTTTCAGATTCTAGATAGTGTATGAGCGATCACCCTGGGGCACACAGATGGGCACAGAACAAATTCACCCCACGCATCTAATTTATATCAAACGTTTTAAGGAGAGTAGGACTATTGTAACACTGTCCACCAAAAATATAGTCAACTATATGAATACACATAACAATATCATCAACAATATGAATACACATAACAATATCATCAACTATATGAATACACATAACAATATCATCAACTATGTGAATACACATAACAATATCATCAACGATATGAATACACATAGCAATATCATCAACTATATGAATACACATAACAATATCATCAACTATATGAATACACATAACAATCGTTGTCTTACCTTTTATCTCTCAATAGAAACAGAGTCGGAATGATCATTCGGTCGTCGAAAGTTGCTTTTGTTTGCTCTGCTCATTTACATATCAGGTTCTGCCTGTTCTCTCTCCCACTCCCTCTCTCTTTACAGCTCTTACAATGTGCCTTGGAATACATTCTACAACTGTCTGGAACTCTATTGGAGGGATGTGACATCATTATTCCACAAGAAATTCCATCATTTGGTGTTTTGTTGATGGTTGTGTTCAATTGTGTTGAGACCTGGTGACTGAGACGGCCATGGCATATTGTGAAACATCAGCAAGTTCAGCAGTCTTCATCACTGAAGCTCCTGCCAAATGTGCCCCAGCAAACACCAATCGTTAAGCTCTTCCCGAGCAGGGTCGCAGTCTCTCCTGGTTGCAGCTCCTCTCTCCCCAGGGGTAGCAGCTCCTCTCTCTCACCAGGGGTAGCAGCTCCTCTCTCCCCAGGGGTAGCAGCTCCTCCCAGCTCCTCTCACCCCAGGGGTAGCAGCTCCTCTCTAACCAGGAGTAGCAGTTCCTCTCTCACCAGGGGAAGCAGCTCCTCTCTCCCCAGGGGTAGCAGCTCCTCTCTCCCCATGGATAGCAGCTCCTTTCTCCCAGGGGTAGCAGCTCCTCTCTCCCTGGGGGAAGCAGCTTCTCTTTCCCCTAGGATTTGAAGACATTGGTGGCTTAGCCCATAGGCAGTAGGGGGGTCCGGGACGGAATTTCAACAGCTTAATCCATGAATATAACACCAGTGTTTTGTCAAAAACCCTCAACAACTTCAAACATGGACTCTGACCTGTCCAATGAGCCAAACTTTCTCTCTCCATCACATCCTATTCTTCTGTTGCTGTCTCTGTGTCTTGTCTGGTGTCTCTCTCTATCATATCCTATTCTTCTGTTGCTGTCTCTGTGTCTTGTCTGGTGTCTCTCTCCATCATATCCTATTATTCTGTTGCTGTCTCTGTGTCTTGTCTGGTGTCTCTCTCTATCATATCCTATTCTTCTGTTGCTGTCTCTGTGTCTTGTCTGGTGTCTCTCTCCATCATATCCTATTATTCTGTTGCTGTCTCTGTGTCTTGTCTGGTGTCTCTCTCTATCATATCCTATTCTTCTGTTGCTGTCTCTGTGTCTTGTTTGGTGTCTCCATCATTTTGTGTCTTGTCTGGTGTATCGCTTTAGTTTTCCAATCCAAAAAGGTCAAGGGGATACTGTGGTAGCTTTAACTTATTTTGGGCCTGTGTTGGGCTGTTATGGTGTTGTGGTGACTTATTTTGGGCCTGTGTTGGGCAAGTAGTGGTGACTTTATTACTGCCACACCGGAGTCAAATTTCACAAGACTTTTGAGTCATGGTAATCTCTTCTTATGCATCATGCAGCCCATATATATTTTGATAAGATATTCTAAGCTCTAGAGGAGTATTAGGCCGACGTGAAGAGAAAATTCAATTAAGGGAAGTAGTGGAACTTGGATTATAATTCTTTGCATGATAGGACTTTAAAAAGTTACAATATGTGAATAAAGTGGCAATATTTTGAAAATAAAATGACAATATTTTAAGAATTAACTTGAAATGTCATTTTGATAATGAAGTCAAACATTTTTGATAGTGCTTTAAAAAGTGGCAATATTTCGAGAATAAAGTGGCAATATTTTGAGAATAAACTCCACATTTATATTTTGAATGAAGTAAAAAAGAATTGAATAAAGTCTGTTTGTCACGAATCCCGTTTCCTGAGTCTGTTTTTGCCTATGTTCTGTCCTGGAGTGTTTTTTCCGGCGTCCTGGAACGCACCCTGTCTGGTTGCCGGGCAATGTAGCCAGTTGGGAGTTCTGATTACCCGCACCTGTATCCCATCAGCTATCTGCACACCTGGTCCTGATCATCATCTCTCCTCTTCATAAGCCCGGACCTGACATCCATTCCCTGCCGGATCGTTAGCCATGAACAGTATGTTGTGCCAGAGTATCAGCCTCAAGTTGAATAGAATCTGTTTTGTTGTTTTTTACGTATTGCTTGCCTTAAATTTACCTCCGTTTGTTTTGTCTTCAGTTACTCACCCGGATCATTTACCCCATTCCCGCCTGGTCGTCGGAGGATTCCGCTTCCCCATTGGATCCACCTATTTACTCCCATCAACTCACCACCGCTGCCCGCTACGCCACCTGGATATATCTAACCATTCACTTTCACTTGTAAATAAATACTCACCTTCTTCCTACTCTCCTTGTCCTGGTCTGCTTCTGGGTTCGATTTTGAAGAAACGTGACACTGTTATATTTCTAGATGAATGTAGGGGATGTGTTTAAGTGCATGTCTCCCTGACTCCCTGTTGCTCTGCCACTGTTGAAATGCCTCAGTTTGATGTCCTGGTGAAACTACACTTTAGAATTGGCTTTACTAAAGTTGGTATCAATCACAACTAAAGTTGCCAAATAACTGTTTCAAATGATCACTCTTATGCTCAACATAAAACACACAACACTTCATCTGAACACTGAACTCCAGAATGAGAAAAATATCCTTTCTATTTTATTCTGCTAAATTCAATTATATTTTTCTGACTATAAAATAATACAATATAACGTAATGGCATAGGATTTATGAGCATATATTGTCAGCTAAATGGACAAGCCTACAGGCTGTGGCATGGAGCACAGCCAGTTAATTATGGGTGGGACGGTAGCGTCTGGTGAAATTGCAGAGCTCCAAATTCAAAATACAAAAATAGTCCAATTAAATATTAATAGAAATACAAGTGTTATACATCGGCTTAAAGATTAACTTCTTGTTAATCCAGCCGCTGTGTCAGATTTCAAAAAGGCTTCACGGCGAAAGCACACCATGCGATTATCTGAGGACAGCGCCCTGCTTACTAAAGCATACAAACATTTTACAACCAAGTAAAGGAACGAGAAAAGTCAAAAATAGCGATAAAATTAATCACTTAACTTTGATGATCTTCATATGGTTGCACTCACAAGAGTTCCCGTTACACAATAAATGTTTGTTTTGTTCGAAAAAGTTCCTCTTTATGTCCCAAAAACTCAGATTTATTGGAGCGTTTTGTTCAGTAATCCACTGGCTCAAAGGTGGTCACGACACGCATACATCCAAATAATACCAGTATTGTTCATTGAAACATGTCAAACGATGTTTATAATTAATCCGCAGGTTGTCTAAATAATCGATAATATTTCAATAGAAAGGAAAAGAACGAACGGCGCACAATCGGTCACGCGCTCAAAACAGCTCTTGTTCATTCTAGAGTCCACTGAAAGAATGGTCTCATTCTTCCTAATTTTTCAGAATACAAGCCTGAAACAATGTCTAAAGACTGTTGACATATAGTGGAAGCCATAGGAAAAGCAATTTGGGTCCAAATACATACTGTATAGGCATTCAATAGAAAAGTACCCACATCAAAAATATCCCACTTCCTGGATGGATTTTCCTCAGGTTTTCGTATCAGTTCTGTAGAACAATGGACCTGTAGAATGGAATTAGTTATAAGACCTCTATGATTCATTTCATCGGTCAGTTCTACCAGCTGATGTGAGATTTTTAGATTACATAATATTTGAGGACACATCATTTAAGGGCCTATGTAATGTTCATGTTTTGTTCACCTATAATCTAACCACAAATCTGTTGTTCATTTCCCCTCCCTTTCTGGCTGCCCTCCCCCTTCCCTCCCTTTCTGGCTGCCCTCCCCCACCCCTCACTTTCTGGCTGCCATCCCCATCCCCTTCCCTCCCTTTCTGGCTGCCCTCCCCTTCCCTCCCTTTCTGGCTGCCCTCCCCCTCCCCTCCCTTTCTGGCTGCCCTCCCCCTTCCCTCCCTTTCTGACTGCCCTCCCCCTTCCCTCCCTTTCTGGCTGCCCTCCCCCTTCCCTCCCTTTCTGGCTGCCCTCCCCCTTCCCTCCCTTTCTGGCTGCCCTCCCCCTCCCCGCCCCCTCCCCCTCCCCGGCCCCTCCCCCTTCCCTTCTCAGTTCAAGTTTGTTTATTATATACACATGATATACACTGTGTACAAAACATTAGGAATACCTGTTTATTCCATGACATAGACTGACCAGGTGAATCCAGGTGAAAGCTATGATCCCTTATTGACGTCACCTAGGGCTGTGTCGATCATGACATTTTGTCAGCCGGTGATTGTCATGCAGACTGACAGTCTCATGGTAATTGACCCTTAATCAACATCAACACATTAATCCTGGATTCCACTCATATCCTACAAGCTGATACACAGACCTTGGTTTTACATTTAAAACGTCTAATAAATCCATGTAATAAATTCTACACCATCACAATAACTATATTATTTATTTTAGACAGGTCTAAAGAAACATGACATGAGGAAAATCTATTTCAGAAGAACACACTAAGAATCCAGGCTGTATCCCAACCGGCCGTGACTGGGAGTCCCATAGGGCAGTGCACAATTGGCCCAGCGTCGTCCAGGTTTGGCCGTGGTAGGCCGTCATTGTAAATAAGAATGTGTTCTTAAAACTGACTTGCCTAGTTAAATAAAGGTTACCATTTTTTTTAAGAGAGAAAAAAAATAATTTGGGGTTTAATTTGGAAAGTTGAAATGTAAAAAAGATTCTAACAAGAACCTTTTCATCTTTAGAGTTGCTCTGGGAACCTTTCCTAATCAATGGTTTCATATTTTAACCTTTCCTAATCAATGGTTTCATATTTTAACCTTCCTTATCATAAATGGTTCCTGGAGGAAGTGGTGCCATATTTGTATCAATAACTTCCGCATGACTACTACCACCCACATCCACATTCCATTCTGGAACGGTCTCTGAACAGCTTCTTCTATCCACATCAACATTCCGTTCTGGAACGGTTCTGAACAGCTACTACCACCCACATCAACATTCCATTCCAGGACAGACTGGTAGCTACACAACAGCACTTGCTGGAAAACAGTTTCTCGAAATGTACACAACAAACTCCTGCTAAATCGTAGTCCCTGTTCTGAATTCTTTAGGGAGAAGAACGTCAAGGAATGTTTGCTAGCTAACTGGCTAATTTTAGCTAGCTAATGTCAATTACCTCTGATCAATGATTACATGTTGTAGCTAGCTAATGTCAATTACCTCTGGTCAATTATTACATGTTGTAGCTAGCTAATGTCAATTACCTTTGGTTAATTATTACATGTTGTAGCTAGCTAATGTTTTGACCCCATTGGTTCCAAACCAGTTTAAACCAGAACTCAGTTTTTAGTCAGCTGTATGGGAACAGGACCCCGACCTGCTGTATGGGAACAGGACCCCCACCTGCTGAATGGGGACTGGACCCCCACCTGCTGTATGGGGACAGGACCCCCACCTGCTGTATGGGAACAGGACCCCCACCTGGTGTATGGGAACAGGACCCCCAACTGCTGTATGGGAACAGGACCCCCACCTGCTGTAAGGGGACAGGACCACCATATGGTGTACGGGGACAGGACCCCCACCTGCTGTATGGGGGCTGGACCCCCACCTGCTGTATGGGGACAGGACCCCTCCTGCTGTATGGGAACATGACCCCCACCTGCTGTATGGGAACAGGACCCCCACCTGCTGTATGGGGACAGGACCCCCACCTGCTGTATGGGGACAGGACCCCCACATGGTGTATGGGGACAGGACCCCCACCTGGTGTATGGGGACAAGACCCCCAACTGCTGTATGGGGACAGGACCCCCACATGGTGTATGGGAACAGGACCCCCACATGGTGTATGGGAACAGGACCCCCACATGGTGTATGGGAACAGGACCCCCACCTGCTGTGTGGGGACAGGACCCCCACATGGTGTATGGGAACAGGACCCCAACCTGCTGTATGGGAACAGGACCCCCACATGGTGTATGGGAACAGGACCCCCACCTGCTGTATGGGAACAGGACCCCCACCTGGTGTATGGGAACAGGACCCCCACATGGTGTATGGGAACAGGACCCCCACATGCTGTATGGGAACAGGACCCCCACCTGCTGTGTGGGAACAGGACCCCCACCTGCTGTATGGGAACAGGACCCCCACATGCTGTATGGGAACAGGACCCCCACATGGTGTATGGGAACAGGACCCCCACCTGCTGTATGGGAACAGGACCCCCACCTGCTGTATGGGAACAGGACCCCCACATGGTGTATGGGAACAGGACCCCCACATGGTGTATGGGAACAGGACCCCCACATGCTGTATGGGAACAGGACCCCCACCGGCTGTATGGGAACAGGACCCCCACATGGTGTATGGGAACAAGGACACTGTATACCGGTGTACGGCTAGCTAGCTACCGTTGTCACTCCAGCACCTTCTTCTGTTGGTTTATCGGTGGCGGCTGGTATCCAACGTTATTGTGAGCTGAGAAACCGGTACTGTGTTCAGTACATTGTTTGTGTCAATTTGTCTAGGTGAAGGTACTCAGTATTAAGTGAAATTACGTTCTGTGTAATATTTTCGCCCTGTGCAGTGGAGTCAAGATGAGCCATCCAAGATGTCCACCATCAGCACAAAAGGTGTGTATACAATCTATCAATGATAAGACCCCCTAGCTGCTGTAAGGGGACAGTCTTTCAATGATAAGACCCCCTAGCTGCTGTAAGGGGACAGTCTTTCAATGATAAGACCCCCTAGCTGCTGTAAGGGGACAGTCTTTCAATGATAAGACCCCCTAGCTGCTGTACGGGGACAGTCTTTCAATGATAAGACCCCCTAGCTGCTGTAAGGGGACAGTCTTTCAATGATAAGACCCCCTAGCTGCTGTATGGGGACAGTCTTTCATGATAAGACCCGCTAGCTGCTGTATGGGGACAGTCTTTCATGATAAGACCCCCTAGCTGCTGTATGGGGACAGTCTTTCAATGATAAGACCCCCTAGCTGCTGTATGGGGACAGTCTTTCATGATAAGACCTGCTAGCGGCTGTATGGGGTCAGTCTTTCATGATAAGACCCCCTAGCTGCTGTATGGGGACAGTCTTTCAATGATAAGACCTCCTAGCTCCTGTACGGGGACAGTCTTTCAATGATAAGACCGCCTAGCTGCTGTATGGGGACAGTATTTCATGATAAGACCCGCTAGCTGCTGTATGGGGACAGTTTTTCATGATAAGACCCCCTAGCTGCTGTATGGGGACAGTCTTTCAATGATAAGACCCCCTAGCTGCTGTATGGGGACAGTCTTTCATGATAAGACCCGCTAGCTGCTGTATGGGGACAGTCTTTCATGATAAGACCCGCTAGCTGCTGTATGGGGACAGTTTTTCATGATAAGACCCCCTAGCTGCTGTAAGGGGACAGTCTTTCAATGATAAGACCCCCTAGCTGCTGTAAGGGGACAGTCTTTCATGATAAGACCCCCTAGCTGCTGTAAGGGGACAGTCTTTCAATGATAAGACCCCCTAGCTGCTGTAAGGGGACAGTCTTTCATGATAAGACCCCCTAGCTGCTGTATGGGGACAGTTTTTCATGATAAGACCCCCTAACTTTTTATTAGAGGCTGTGACGGTGATTCACCATTTTTTGCAGTTACATTTTTGTAATTTGACTTGAAAATGTCTGATTAAAAAGTATTTTCTTTTTCTTTGAGTTCAGGACTAGTGATTCCCTCCATGGGACAACATGATGTGATCCCCTCCATTAGACTACATGATGTGATCCCCTCCATTAGACTAAATGATGTGATCCCCTCCATTAGACTACATGATGTGATCCCCTCCATTAGACTACATGATGTGATCCCCTCTATTAGACTACATGATGTGATCCCCTCCATTAGACAACATGATGTGATCCCCTCCATTAGACAACATGATGTGATCCCCTCCATTAGACTACATGATGTGATCCCCTCTATTAAACTACATGATGTGATTCCCTCCATGGGACTACATGATGTGATCCCCTCCATGGCACTACATGATGTGAATGCCCCCATTCCCTGCTGTCCTTGGTGATCAGGAGAACTACTTCCCCCACCAACCCACTGGGTCACTCAGGTCTTCCATGCTGACCTTGGTGATCAGGAGAACTACTTCCCCCACCAACCCACTGGGTCACTCAGGTCTTCCATGCTGACCTTGGTGATCAGGAGAACTACTTCCCCCACCAACCCACTGGGTCACTCAGGTCTTCCCTGCTGACCTTGGTGATCAGGAGAACTACTTCCCCCACCAACCCACTGGGTCACTCAGGTCTTCCATGCTGACCTTGGTGATCAGGAGAACTACTTCCCCCACCAACCCACTGGGTCACTCAGGTCTTCCATGCTGACCTTGGTGATCAGGAGAACTACTTCCCCCACCAACCCACTGGGTCACTCAGGTCTTCCCTGCTGACCTTGGTGATCAGGAGAACTACTTCCCCCACCAACCCACTGGGTCACTCAGGTCTTCCACTGCTGGTTATCTCATCGTCTCCAACCCCAACCTTCACCTCTCCAGGGCAGCCCCCAGACTGTGGAACTCCCTGCCTCCATCTGCAGTTGGCAACCAATTCATATGGAAATGGTTTAAACTTCAAATGTGAGCTTTGACCATCACATACTTTGCTGTCATAACTCATTTGCAAATACTATATTTTTAATAATATATTTCTTTACCCCCTTTTTCTCCAATTGGTAGTTACAGTCTTGTCCTAATTCCCATATGGACTCGGTAGAGGCGACTGTCGAGAGCCATGCATCCTCCGAAACACAACCAGAGGGTGGTGCGGTCTGCCTACTGCATCACCGTGGGCACACTGCCTGCCCTCCAGGACACCTACAGCACCTGATGTCACAGGAAGGCCAATAAGATAATAAGACCTCTCGAGCCACTACCTGTTCACCCCGCTACCATCCAGAAGGTGAGGTCAGTACAGGTGCATCAAAACTGGGACCGAGAGATGGAAAAACAACTTCGTTGTCAAGGCCATTAAACTGTTAAGGCCACCACCTGGTTACTCAACCCTGCACCTTAGAGGCTGCTGTCCTCTGTACATAGACATGGAATCACTGGTTACTCAACCCTGCACCTTAGAGGCTGCTGCCCTCTGTACATAGACATGGAATCACTGGTTACTCAACCCTGCACCTTAGAGACTGCTGTCCTCTGTACATAGACATGGAATCACTGGTTACTCAACCCTGCACCTTAGAGACTGCTGCCCTCTGTACATAGACATGGAATCACTGGTTACTCAACCCTGCACCTTAGAGGCTGCTGTCCTCTGTACATAGACATGGAATCCCTGGTTACTCAACCCTGCACCTTAGAGGCTGCTGTCCTCTGTACATAGACATGGAATCACTGGTTACTCAACCCTGCACCTTAGAGGCTGCTGCCCTCTGTACATAGACATGGAATCACTGGTTACTCAACCCTGCACCTTAGAGGCTGCTGCCCTCTGTACATAGACATGGAATCACTGGTTACTCAACCCTGCACCTTAGAGACTGCTGCCCTCTGTACATAGACATGGAATCACTGGTTACTCAACCCTGCACCTTAGAGGCTGCTGTCCTCTGTACATAGACATGGAATCCCTGGTTACTTTAATAGTGGAAGCCGACTCACTTTAATGAAATCTCTGTCTCTGTCTGTCTCTCCGATCTGTTCATATCTCTCCTTATCTACTCAAGAAACAGTGGTTCGTTGGGGTGTGTGTGTGTGTGTGTGTGTGTGTGTGTGTGTGTGTGTGTGTGTGTGTGTATGGTGTCATTGAAACAACTGTTTTAAACCTGTCTAACCTTTAACCTTTTAAAAGGAGTCCTCAGGGGGGTCATCCTAGGATATCCGGGGATGGAATGTCCCGTGTGTATCTCAGTCAATAAAAAAAGGGGGTCATGGTATTCTTTAAGATGGACCCCTTTTAAAATGCTGACCTAAACAGATCAATTTGACCCCATAAAAGAGTGGGATGTCTCAGCCCACCACTAAAACAGAGGACCAGAAGACCTGAGAACATACATCTAAAGAGACTCCTAGAGATGTCTCAGCCCACCACTAAAACAGAGGACCAGAAGACACACATCTATAGAGACTCCTAGAGATGTCTCAGTTCACCACTAAAACAGAGGACCAGAAGACCTGAAGACACATCTAAAGAGACTCCTAGAGATGTCTCAGTCCACCACTAAAACAGAGGACCAGAAGACCTGAAGACACACATCTAAAGAGACTCCTAGAGATGGCTCAGTCCACCACTAAAACAGAGGACTAGAAGACCTGAGGACATACATCTAAAGAGACTCCTAGAGATGTCTCAGTCCACCACTAAAACAGAGGACCAGAAGACCTGAAGACACACATCTAAAGAGACTCCTAGAGATGTCTCAGTTCACCACTAAAACAGAGGACCAGAAGACCTGAAGACACATCTAAAGAGACTCCTAGAGATGTCTCAGTCCACCACTAAAACAGAGGACCAGAAGACCTGAGGACACATCTAAAGAGACTCCTAGGGATGTCTCAGTCCACCACTAAAACAGAGGACCAGAAGACCTGAAGACACACATCTAAAGAGACTCCTAGAGATGTCTCAGTCCACCACTAAAACAGAGGACCTGAAGACCAGAAGACCTGAGGACACATCTAAAGAGACTCCTAGGGATGTCATGGGGTAATTTGAAGGTGAGTTGAATTTCCCATATGATGAAGGTTTTTATCTATGCATATTTATATATTTTTTTTATGTTGTACATTATAAACTTATGTTTTTAATAATGTATTATAGCAAATGATATAGTATATATTGAATGAGATGTTGTGTTATTGATAATTATTTAATTTTCTTACACAAGAATGGACTCAATCCACATATGTATTTATCCGACTGTTTTAACCAAACAAACGTCAGTTTTATGTCTCAAGTGCCTCAGAACGATGCAAAGGCTCTAATCAAGAGAGAACAACTGGCTCCACCTAGTGGATGTTCACAGTTATAGAAAACAATGACTTTACATTTTGTAGTGTGTGTGTGTGGGGGGGGGGGGGGGGGGGGGGGGGGGGGGGGGCTCTGTGTCTGTAATGTTATCGCTCTTTCAATTTATTAGAAGTTTTTTTTTTCAAATATTTAACAATGTTAAAATATTTGGTTTCTGCAGATTTTTTTTTAGATTGAATGACATATAATTTTCAGGTAACTATTATTTTTTACTGTATTGTATTTTATGTAAATTATCTGCATTTTTAAGTAAAAAATGTACATTGTAATATTATGTCAATCTATAAAGGTTAGCCTACATTTACAAAGGAGCTACCTGAAGTAATGGATGTGGATCAAGAACCAACACCCCTAACCGAAGTGATTGTTATAGAGGATAAAGAACCAACACCCCAACAGAAGTGATTGTTATAGATAAAAAATCAACACCCCAACAGAAGTAATTGTTATAGAGGGTAAAGAACCAACACCCCAACAGAAGTGATTGTTATAGAGGATAAAGAACCAACACCCCAACAGAAGTGATTGTTATAGAGGGTAAAGAACCAACACCCCAACAGAAGTGATTGTTATAGAGGGTAAAGAACCAACACCCCAACAGAAGTGATTGTTATAGAGGGTAAAGAACCAACACCCCAACAGAAGTGATTGTTATAGAGGATAAAGAACCAACACCCCAACAGAAGTGATTGTTATAGATAATGAACCAACACCCCAACATAAGTGATTGTTATAGAGGATAAAGAACCAACACCTCCAACAGAAGTGATTGTTATAGATAAAGAACCAACACCCCAACAGAAGTGATTGTTATAGATAAAGAACCAACACCCCAACATAAGTGATTGTTATAGATCAAGAACCAACACCCCAACAGAAGTGATTGTTATAGAGGATAAAGAACCAACACCCCAAAAGAAGTGATTGTTATAGATAAAGAACCAACACCCCAACAGAAGTGATTGTTATAGAGGATAAAGAACCAACACCCCAACAGAAGTGATTGTTATAGAGGATAATGAACCAACACCCCAACAGAAGTGATTGTTATAGAGGGTAAAGAACCAACACCCCAACAGAAGTGATTGTTATAGATGAAGAACCCAACACCCCAACAGAAGTAATTGTTATAGAGGGTAAAGAACTAACACCTCCAACAGAAGTGATTGTTATAGATAAAGAACCAACACCCCAACATAAGTGATTGTTATAGATCAAGAACCAACACCCCAACAGAAGTGATTGTTATAGAGGATAAAGAACCAACACCCCAAAATAAGTGATTGTTATAGATAAAGAACCAACACTCCAACAGAAGTGATTGTTGTAGAGGGTAAAGAACCAACACCCCAATAGAAGTGATTGTTATAGATAAAGAACCAACACCCCAACAGAAGTGATTGTTATAGAGGATAAAGAACCAACACCCCAACAGAAGTGATTGTTATAGAGGATAATGAACCAACACCCCAACAGAAGTGATTGTTATAGAGGGTAAAGAACCAACACCCCAATAGAAGTGATTGTTATAGATAAAGAACCAACACCCCAACAGAAGTAATTGTTATAGAGGGTAAAGAACTAACACCGCAACAGAAGTGATTGTTATAGAGGGTAAAGAACCAACACCCCAACAGAAGTGATTGTTATAGAGGATAAAGAACCAACACCCCAACAGAAGTGATTGTTATAGAGGGTAAAGAACCAACACCCCAACAGAAGTGATTGTTATAGAGGGTAAAGAACCAACACCCCAACAGAAGTGATTGTTATAGAGGGTAAAGAACCAACACCCCAACAGAAGTGATTGTTATAGAGGATAAAGAACCAACACCCCAACAGAAGTGATTGTTATAGATAATGAACCAACACCCCAACAGAAGTGATTGTTATAGAGGATAAAGAACCAACACCCCAAAAGAAGTGATTGTCATAGATAAAGAATCAACACCCCAACACAAGTGATTGTTATAGATCAAGAACCAACACCCCAACAGAAGTGATTGTTGTAGAGGATAAAGAACCAATATCCCAACAGAAGTGATTGTTATAGATAAAGAACCAACACCCCAACAGAAGTGATTGTTATAGATAAAGAACCAACACCCCAACAGAAGTGATTGTTATAGATTTTTTATTTTTTTTATTTTTTTTATTTCACCTTTATTTAATCAGGTAGGCTAGTTGAGAACAAGTTCTCATTTGCAACTGCGACCTGGCCAAGATAAAGCATAGCAGTGTGAAAAGACAACACAAAGTTACACATGGAGTAAGTAAACAATTAACAAGTCAATAACACAGTAGAAAAAAAGGGGAGTCTATATACATTGTGTGCAAAAGGCATGAGGAGGTAGGCGAATAATTACAATTTTGCAGGTTAATAACACTGGAGTGATAAATGATCAGATGGTCATGTACAGGTAGAGATATTGGTGTGCAAAAGAGCAGAAAAGTAAATAAATAAAAACAGTATGGGGATGAGGTAGGTAAAAATGGGTGGGCTATTTACCGATAGACTATGTACAGCTGCAGCGATCGGTTAACTGCTCAGATAGCAGATGTTTGAAGTTGGTGAGGGAGATAAAAGTCTCCAACTTCAGCGATTTTTGCAATTCGTTCCAGTCACAGGCAGCAGAGAACTGGAACGAAAGGCGGCCGAATGAGGTGTTGGCTTTAGGGATGATCAGTGAGATACACCTGCTGGAGCGCGTGCTACGGATGGGTGTTGCCATCGTGACCAGTGAACTGAGATAAGGCGGAGCTTTACCTAGCATGGACTTGTAGATGACCTGGAGCCAGTGGGTCTGGCGACGAATATGTAGCGAGGGCCAGCCGACTAGAGCATACAAGTTGCAGTGGTGGGTGGTATAAGGTGCTTTAGTGACAAAACGGATGGCACTGTGATAAACTGCATCCAGTTTGCTGAGTAGAGTGTTGGAAGCAATTTTGTAGATGACATCGCCGAAGTCGAGGATCGGTAGGATAGTCAGTTTTACTAGGGTAAGTTTGGCGGCGTGAGTGAAGGAGGCTTTGTTGCGGAATAGAAAGCCGATTCTTGATTTAATTTTCGATTGGAGATGTTTGATATGAGTCTGGAAGGAGAGTTTGCAGTCTAGCCAGACACCTAGGTACTTATAGATGTCCACATATTCAAGGTCGGAACCATCCAGGATGGTGATGCTGGTCAGGCGTGCGGGTGCAGGCAGCGAACGGTTGAAAAGCATGCATTTGGTTTTACTAGCGTTTAAGAGCAGTTGGAGGCCACGGAAGGAGTGTTGTATGGCATTGAAGCTCGTTTGGAGGTTAGATAGCACAGTGTCCAAGGACGGGCCGGAAGTATATAGAATGGTGTCGTCTGCGTAGAGGTGGATCAGGGAATCGCCCGCAGCAAGAGCAACATCATTGATATATACAGAGAAAAGAGTCGGCCCGAGGATTGAACCCTGTGGTACCCCCATAGAGACTGCCAGAGGACCGGACAGCATGCACTCCGATTTGACACACTGAACTCTGTCTGCAAAGTAATTGGTGAACCAGGCAAGGCAGTCATCCGAAAAACCGAGGCTACTGAGTCTGCCGATAAGAATATGGTGATTGACAGAGTCGAAAGCCTTGGCAAGGTCGATGAAGACGGCTGCACAGTACTGTCTTTTATCGATGGCGGTTATGATATCGTTTAGTACCTTGAGCGTGGCTGAGGTGCACCCGTGACCGGCTCGGAAACCAGATTGCACAGCGGAGAAGGTACGGTGGGATTCGAGATGGTCAGTGACCTGTTTGTTGACTTGGCTTTCGAAGACCTTAGATAGGCAGGGCAGGATGGATATAGGTCTGTAACAGTTTGGGTCCAGGGTGTCTCCCCCTTTGAAGAGGGGGATGACTGCGGCAGCTTTCCAATCCTTGGGGATCTCAGACGATATGAAAGAGAGGTTGAACAGGCTGGTAATAGGGGTTGCGACAATGGCGGCGGATAGTTTCAGAAATAGAGGGTCCAGATTGTCAAGCCCAGCTGATTTGTACGTGTCCAGGTTTTGCAGCTCTTTCGAAACATCTGCTATCTGGATTTGGGTAAAGGAGAACCTGGAGAGGCTTGGGCGAGTAGCTGCGGGGGGGGGTGGAGCTGTTGGCTGAGGTTGGAGTAGCCAGGCGGAAGGCATGGCCAGCTGTTGAGAAATGCTTGTTGAAGTTTTCGATAATCATGGATTTATCGGTGGTGACCGCGTTACTTAGCCTCAGTGCAGTGGGCACCTGGGAGGAGGTGCTCTTGTTCTCCATGGACTTCACAGTGTCCCAGAACTTTTTGGAGTTGGAGCTACAGGATGCAAACTTCTGCATAAAGAAGCTGGCCTTAGCTTTCCTGACTGACTGCGTGTATTGGTTCCTGACTTCCCTGAACAGTTGCATATTGCGGGGACTATTCGATGCTATTGCAGTCCGCCACAGGATATTTTTGTGCTGGTCGAGGGCAGTCAGGTCTGGAGTGAACCAAGGGCTGTATCTGTTCTTAGTTCTGCATTTTTTGAACGGAGCATGCTTATCTAAAATGGTGAGGAAGTTACTTTTAAAGAATGACCAGGCATCCTCAACTGACGGGATGAGGTCAATGTCCTTCCAGGATACCCGGGCCAGGTCGATTAGAAAGGCCTGCTCACAGAAGTGTTTTAGGGAGCGTTTGACAGTGATGAGGGGTGGTCGTTTGACCGCGGCTCCGTAGCGGATACAGGCAATGAGGCAGTGATCGCTGAGATCCTGGTTGAAGACAGCGGAGGTGTATTTGGAGGGCCAGTTGGTCAGGATGACGTCTATGAGGGTGCCCTTGTTTACAGATTTAAGGTTGTACCTGGTGGGTTCCTTGATGATTTGGTGAGATTGAGGGCATCTAGCTTAGATTGTAGGACTGCCGAGGTGTTAAGCATATCCCAGTTTAGGTCACCTAACAGAACAAACTCTGAAGCTAGATGGGGGGCGATCAATTCACAAATGGTGTCCAGGGCACAGCTGGGAGCTGAGGGGGGTCGGTAGCAGGCGGCAACAGTGAGAGACTTATTTCTGGAGAGAGTAATTTTCAAAATTAGTAGTTCGAACTGTTTGGGTATGGACCTGGAAAGTATGACATTACTTTGCAGGCTATCTCTGCAGTAAACTGCAACTCCTCCCCCTTTGGCAGTTCTATCTTGACGGAAAATGTTATAGTTGGGTATGGAAATCTCAGAATTTTTGGTGGCCTTCCTGAGCCAGGATTCAGACACGGCGAGGACATCAGGGTTAGCAGGGTGTGCTAAAGCAGTGAGTAAAACAAACTTAGGGAGGAGGCTTCTGATGTTGACATGCATGAAACCAAGGCTTTTTCGATCACAGAAGTCAACAAATGTGGGTGCCTGGGGACATGCAGGGCCTGGGTTTACCTCCACATCACCCGCGGAACAGAGGAGGAGTAGAATGAGGGTGCGGCTAAAGGCTATCAATACTGGTCGCCTAGAGCGTTGGGGACAGAGAATAAAAGGACCAGATTTCTGGGCATGGTAGAATATATTCAGGGCATAATGCGCCGACAGTGGTATGGTGGGGTGCGGGTACAGCGGAGGTAAACCCAGGCACTGGGTGATGATGAGAGAGGTTGTATCTCTGGACATGCTGGTTGTAATGGGTGAGGTCACCGCATGTGTGGGAGGTGGGACAAAGGAGGTATCAGGGGTATGAAGAGTGGAACTAGGGGCTCCATTGTAAACTAAGACAATGATAACTAACCTGAACCACAGTATACAAGGCATATTGACATTTGAGAGTGTTGATAAAGGGACATGTAGTAGGGCGAGTCGGTCAAGGATCGATTCGGACAAAGTAGTAGATTGTATGACAAGTGACAGTTTAATTATGAGTAAAGATATCTGGTACAGCGTAATTACGGGCCCTTCTGTTAGTTCATGAGGAACCAGCAGAAAGAAGCCGCGATAACAGAGTGCATGTATGTTATATACAGTACAGAAAGTAGGTTGAGTCTAGAAGTTCTGGTCTTCTAGTTGGTCCGGGTTGGGGTGTTGCCTTCTTGGATTGGTCCTGTTGGGCCGTCCGTCATCCCTCTGAGTCCCGTCGTGCCGTTCTTTGTCACACAATGTTCAGCTAAGAAGGAGATTATGTGTGTGTGCTTGTCTGTTCCTGCTTCTCAAGGTTGGGAGTGTACATGCAGCTGGTGTTTGTCATGAGATACTGTTATCAGTGCTCAGCAGTAAGCCAGCTCTGTTCCTTTGCATGTGCATAGTCTAAATGAAAGTAGGTTGAGTTATATGTGTTATGGCAGCTACATTATATTAATAAGGTTATTACATTGCTAGGCATACTTTAAGCTAGAAATTCTTATAATTCTTACAAATCCCTCTCTTCACGTCTCCCAAGAGACGTGACACAACCGAACTAGATTCAACCACAAGAGAGAAAAACTTTTCCCAGAGGGAAAAGTTTTGTGATTCCCTCTCTTCACATCTCCTAAGAGATGTGATATAGTCCAGATACATTACTCCAAGCAAAAACAAAAACATAACCCAAAAAGGAAAACAGCCTAAACTAGGTAAGACTATACGGAATGGCCCACAAAGACCGCAATGCCCCCTCTTCCCATCTCAGAAGAGGCACGACATACAATGGAGAAGCTTAATCAATAAAAACAACTGAATCCCCCTCATCATAATCGAGTTCCCCATCCCCTAAAAGGGGAAACATCTGGGGAGGGCTTGCTGGGTCAATGGCCTTAGATACAACTCTAGTAGTGAGTGAGCGAATACATGGAATGCAGCAGCAGCCGCACAACACTAAAATGGCTGCAAAAACTGAGATAGAGACCAAAATTGAGGATACCAAAGTTTTGTATTTCCCAAACGCATTCATCCAAGAATCCCACATAGAGTGGTCTATACCAGAATGGGATTTCATTTTAGCATTGAGAGTCCTCAAACCTTCTAGGGCTACGGTCAAGCTACCATCGGAGGCTGTGTTATTAGGGATGAAAGTACAACACTGTTCACCAAACATAGTACAAGCTCCACCTTTCTCTGCCAGTAGCATATCCACTGCAATGCAATTCTGGAATGTATTCTATCCACATTTTTATTAACAGTGCACCCCCAACAAATGGAGGACTCAAACCCAGCTGCCACCTGATCCCCCAACTTGTACTCGTCAGGAACTCCCCTTGGGACTCCAATGGCGTCTATGAATGTCGGATCACCACTAGATGGGGTGGTGGCACGCCTGGAACGTCCCCTCCAATATTCAGGGTTCACCCTCTGGACCCTAAGGATGAGGTCTCCAGCCTCTGTAGGGTAGATAGAAACAGGCAAAAGGAGAGTAACAAGAGCACAGCTTCCAGTAGTATTGGAGGGTAATTTATCAAACAGGACAGTGTTGCTACACCACCACCACACATCTGCTCTGGATATTGGCCTGAAACTCCCAACAATGTTGATTGTATCCAGACACCAATCCCCTGGAGCAATGGACGAGCTCCCATACACACCACACAACTCTGTCTAGCCTATGAATTATGTGTATGCTTGTGGATGTGGTGGAGTTGGATGACACATTAGTTTGTCCTACGTGTGTTCCTGATGGAGGTGTATGGTGCTCTAATAGCCATAGGAGGATTCCCATGGAAACTCCTGTGGCTATGACAAAAATAACAAAACGTGGGGCCTGATATCCCCAGTCTCGTCCAGGGATAACCCTTATCCCTGGAAGATCAATTAGTTGGTGGGTTTGGGAGTCGCTCCCATATCCTCACCAACTAAAGGTTCTGTGGTTGGAATCAAATTTAGGTCGCTCAAATCGACCCTGACTTCAGTCAAAGTTCTGGAAGGAGTCGGTGCTGGTGTACAATGAGTCAAGTGGTGCCAAGGCGCGCCTGATTTACCTTTGACCTGGACTGAGTGTGAAGTCACCTCCTTCACTTCATACGGTCCAGTCCACCTGGGATCCGGCCACTTTCTCTTGTGGACCTTGATCCTTACCCAGTCTCCGACCTTTACCTTCGGTGGCTCTGGATCTCCCGTCAGCTCCCCCTCTTGGACTCTGTGTATCTGTTTGTCAATTTCCTTACATAGTCAGTCATTGATATCTGGTGTACATCAAGAGGGGGCATATGACCTCCCTCTCTTGGTGGACCTGGCATTACTCTCCCTGTCATTATTTCGTGGGGTGAAAGATGTGTCCCTGCACCAGGTGATGACCTCATGGCCATCAGCGCCAGGGGCAGGGCCTCCACCCACGTCAATTTTGTACCTGCACACACCTTGGCTATCTTAGCCTTCAGAGATTGGTTACAGCGTTCCACAAGGCCTTGGGATTGCGGCTTATACACAGAACCAAACTTGCGTACAATACCGAACCTCTCCTCCACCTGTCTCAGGTGTTGGTTTGCGAAATGGGACCCATTGTCGGATCTGATTTGTCTAGGGACCCCATATCTAGGTATGAGCTCTGTCTGTAACCACTTAATGACCGACTTCCCATCCTCCTTAGCTGTTGGAATTGCCTCTACCCATCTAGAGAACCTATATACCATTACTAGTAAATATCTCTTTACATTGTCAGCTCCCATGTCTGTATAATCTATACTGATGTCTTGGAAACATGCGTTTGGCACCGGGTAGGACCCCATTGGGGTTTGGTAGGGCTTTTTAGGATTGTGGCTTCCACATATGTTGCAGAATAAATCTGTCATGTCCTTCATGTGGGGGTGCCACCATATGTACGAAACCTTCTGTAGAGTTCTGAGTTTCCCTTCATGGGTGGGTCCATGGGCTTCCCTTATCAGTTCTGGACAGAGATTTGCCGGAGCCACCAGTCGGCCATCATGGCATCTCCATACTCCATCTGGTCCTTGGGTGGCCCCCTTCTGTGTCCATACTGAATGTTCATACGGTCCTGCCTCTTCTTGTAATTCCTGTATGTGTTGGCTTGTCAACTCAGTCCTTGCCGGTGCTATTCCAAGCACCATTTGCCTTGGGTGGTAGCCTCCTGCTGCTTTTGCTGCTTGGTCTGCTGCATCATTTCCCCGATTGACTCTGCTGGTCAGTCCTTGATGCCCTCGACATTTCATTATGGCCACTTGTTTCGGTAGAGTTACAGCGTGTATCAAACGTTCCATTTGGGCTTTGTGTTTGATGGGCAGGTTTCCTGTGGTGGTGAAGTGGCCTTCATGTCGCCTAATGCCATCCTAACTCCAGATGTCAGCGTCTGAAGTTGGAGCAGCCAGGCCGACGCCCCTCCATGTAGACTGGGAAGCTGCTCCATGAGAGCCGTCAAGTCTTGCATCTTCCATGGAACATATTCTTCACGATTGCTTCCATTATCGAGTCTGAGTGGCATCTGCTTTGCGGCGTACATCTCGTGTGCGTATTTATCCAACGCCTTCTTCCTTCTGTCATGTTCCTCCTTTTCTTCCTCCCGCAGACGTCTTGCAAGTAGGCGGTTTGATCTTCTTTCGGTCTCCCTCAAGGGGGTTGTTCTTCCCCTAAACACCCCTTCCAGCATGAGGGGTCCGTTGTGCTCCTCAGCAGCTTCTGTTAAAATTTCCAGTTGATGAGAGGCTTCCCATATGTCTGCCGAGCACAAACGGTCTTCATCTTCTTCCTCCTGTTCCTCAGGTTGGTTTACAGAAGTGAGATACTCTCTTCGTATGTCTTCATTTCCCAGCACACCGCGATGTTCTAGACTCATGCTGTGTTCTCTTGAGTAGGCCCCACGTTGCTCCAGACTCATGCTGTGTTCTCTTGAGGAGGGCCCACGTTGTGGCCTCCCCTTAGAATGGAGTGAGCCTTGCTGCCTGGGTGGGGGTCCTTCCTGTGCAGCACATGTGCGTAGGGCCCTTGGTCCTTGGCTCTCCGTGGGAAATGGTCGGCTCCCTTCTTGTTCCCCCGGAGTGGAGTGGAAAGCAGGAGTAGGCCCGACGTCTTCACAAAGTAAATGGCCCCCTTCTACATCCACCTTGATTTTTCCTTGAAGTTTGCCTCCCTGTACTACAAAGACCGGTGCCGGTATATTGGGTGTAGTGACGATGTCCACCACTGGGGAATAGGGAGGGGGCAGGGTGGAGAGGTTTGGGTAGAGGGGTAGTGCTGGTGGAGCCGTAGGCGGGGTTGGTGACGTGGGAGGAGTCGGGGTGCCCTGTGTGGCTTCCATGGACCCGCCCTCTTCCGTTGGGGTGGCCACCCCCATCATTTCTGTTTTTTTGTTCAGTTGTATCTTCGTGTCTCCTCGACTGCCCAAGTGCCTATTCTTAGCTCTGCTTCTGCTTTCTCTCTCTCTGTTTGGTCCCTTCCTTCTTAAACATATGACTTTTGTTCCTTTCTACCTCCTTATCTCTAGCTTCCTGCAGTGTCTCTCTCAACCCACATTCCATCGTACTTAGCTGGACCCCGGTTGGCGGCCCCCCTCCTAGATAACCTGCCTGTGTCCATTTCAACTTCAACCCCTCCCAAACTTTCTTTATAGGCTTCCATTGTTCTTTTCCCCCTGACCTATTTTCTATTTTTTGGTCTAGGAAATCATTGAATTTCAGCTTAGGAGTATTTGGGGTCGTCATTGTGAATTTCTTAAATCGGAATTCTCACAGACTATCTGAATATACTTAGCTCGTCGCTAGTTAATACCAACGATGTATTCTTGGAGACACTATTGCTCGTACTCTGCCTTATCTCAGAGCCTCTCCGTCGTATACTCAGTTTGAGGAAAACACATAGATTTGTATGGCGTTATGGAATGCGCAACCAATAGATTGTGTAAACATTCACCGATACAGTCAACACTCCCAAAACATTTGTCTGAATATTCACTCGATATAGTTAACACATCACATCAATTGATTCTATGCCTTACCGATCTCAGTCGGACCTGTCACAGCAGGACTTATTGAATAGAATTATCACATAAACACATCAATTAATTCTATCAGTTACCGATCTCAGTCGGACCTGTCGCCGCAGGACTTATTGAATAGAATTATCACATAAACACGTCAATTAATTCTATCAGTTACCGATCTCAGTCGGACCTGTCGCCGCAGGACTTATTGAATAGAATTAAGACCACATATGTTTACTTCACTGTCATTCTCATGTCATTCATACATATACATTTAATCAAGAATTCATACTCACTCGGTAATACTGATCAAAATTTGGACAGACTATACGACAATATGCAAAGTTTGATTTAACAGGTTTTGCTTACCTTGTTTATGGTGCACCTTGAGATCAGTTTCCCGAGTTGAGCAGAATTGTTGTCCTCCCCCGATTGGTCTTTAATTGTCCATCAAGAATCGTCCTTTTACCGATTCGCCCCTTCACTCCCAGATCAACCTTCCTTCGACTGGATCGTTAGTAAACCATCCTCTGCTACCAAGATTCTGTTGATAAAGGGACATGTAGTAGGGCGAGTCGGTCAAGGATCGATTCGGACAAAGTAGTAGATTGTATGACAAGTGACAGTTTAATTATGAGTAAAGATATCTGGTACAGCGTAATTACGGGCCCTTCTGTTAATTCATGAGGAACCAGCCGCGATAACAGAGTGCATGTATGTTATATTCAGTACAGAAAGTAGGTTGAGTCTAGAAGTTCTGGTCTTCTAGTTGGTCCGGGTTGGGGTGTTGCCTTCTTGGATTGGTCCTGTTGGGCCGTCCGTCATCCCTCTGAGTCCCGTCGTGCCGTTCTTTGTCACACAATGTTCAGCTAAGAAGGAGATTATGTGTGTGTGCTTGTCTGTTCCTGCTTCTCAAGGTTGGGAGTGTACATGCAGCTGGTGTTTGTCATGAGATACTGTTATCAGTGCTCAGCAGTAAGCCAGCTCTGTTCCTTTGCATGTGCATAGTCTAAATGAAAGTAGGTTGAGTTATATGTGTTATGGCAGCTACATTATATTAATAAGGTTATTACATTGCTAGGCATACTTTAAGCTAGAAATTCTTATAATTCTTACAAGAGACATACAGCGAGGCATACAGTAGTCACAGGTGTTGAATTGGGAGAGCTAGCTAAAACAATAGCTAAAACAGTAGGTGAGACAACAACAGCTAATCAGCTAGCACAACAACAGCAGGTAAAATGGCGTTGACTAGGCCGGGGGCGTCGGATTAACTACACACAGAGCCTGAGTGCAGCTGGGGCCGACAGATAAAACATAAACAAGCAGAATGGAGTACCGTGATTAATGGACAGTCCAGCATGCATCAGCTATGTAGCCAAGTGATCAGTGTCCAGGGGGCAGCGGTGGATGGGGCAGGGAAGCTGGACTGGCGAGTATTATCCAGGTAAGGTAAAAGCCGCTAACAGTGGCTAACAATGACTAAATAGCTTGTAGCTAGTTAGCTGGTTAGCTTCTGGAGGTTCTTGAGTGTGTTCTAAAAATTAAAAATAATAGCGATTCCGTATCACATTGGGTGAGGCAGGTTACCGTAAGGTATAAACAAATAAAAAAATCGAAAAGAGATTGAAAGTAAATATGGGTCCAGTGAGTGTTTGGGACGCGGCGATTCAGACGGTTAGCAGGCCTGTGCTAACAAGCTAACAGTTAGTAGGCCTGTGCTAACAAGCTAACAGTTAGTAGGCCGGGGCTAAACAAGGTAGCAGTTAGCGGACCGGGGACTAAGCAAGCTAGCAGTTAGCAGGCCGAATTAGCAAGCAAGGAGATAGCAAAGGCTAGAAAGTTAGCCTTTGGGGGGCATCGCGATGGGGTGAGTCTGTTTATGCCTCTTCATGCGGTGACATCGATAGACCGGTCGTGGGTCCGGATTTTGTAGCCCAGGAGTATGCTTCGGTGGTAGCACAGGAGCTCTGGCCGGGCTAGCTTCAAGCTAAGTGGGTGGAAACGCTAGCCAGGAGTAATCATCCGGGGTTGCGGTTAGCTAGTTAGCTAGTTGTGAAGATCCAGCTGAAGATGTTCCGTTTACGGTGGGAATCCGGGGATAAAAAAAATAAAATAAAAAATATAGGTCCGTTATGCTCTGGTTAGAGTCGCGTTGTTCGAACTGGCGAGAGCTTTCCGAGCTAAGGGTTAGCTGATGACCGGTTAGCTGAAGACCGCTAGCAATGGTTTGCTGACTGATCCCTGGTAGTTAGCTGGCTAGCTTCAGTTGAGGGGGTCCGGATCCGAAGTAAATATAAGTACTTTAGAAAAAAATAGCTACATTGGGTGAGGCGGGTTGCAGGAGAGTATTTAGAAGTTGAGGTTTGGCAAAATGTTTTAAAAGATATGCGAAGAAAAATATGTTGAAAAAACGATATATACGATATATACAAGGGACACGACACGACAAGACGTCCGACTGCTACGCCATCTTGGAAGAAAGAACCAACACCCCAACAGAAGTGATTGTTATAGATAAAGAACCAACACCCCAACAGCAGTGATTGTTATAGAGGATAAAGAACCAACATCCCAACAGAAGTGATTGTTATAGAGGATAAAGAACCAACACCCCAACAGAAGTGATTGTTATAGATAAAGAACCAACACCCCAACAGAAGTGATTGTTATAGAGGATAAAGAACCAACATCCCAACAGAAGTGATTGTTATAGAGGGTAAAGAACCAACACCCCAACAGAAGTGATTGTTATAGAGGGTAAAGAACCAACATCCCAACAGGAGTGATTGTTATAGAGGATAAAGAACCAACACCCAACAGAAGTGATTGTTATAGAGGATAAAGAACCAACACCCCAACAGAAGTGATTGTTATAGATAATGAACCAACACCCCAACAGAAGTGATTGTTATAGAGGATAAAGAACCAACACCCCCAAAATAAGTGATTGTTATAGATAAAGAACCAACACCCCAACATAAGTGATTGTTATAGATCAAGAACCAACACCCCAACAGAAGTGATTGTTATAGAGGATAAAGAACCAACACCCCAATAGAAGTGATTGTTATAGATAAAGAACCAACACTCCAACAGAAGTGATTGTTGTAGAGGATGAAGAACCAACATCCCAACAGAAGTGATTGTTATAGATAAAGAACCAACACCCCAACAGAAGTAATTGTTATAGAGGGTAAAGAACTAACACCCCAAAAGAAGTGATTGTTATAGAGGGTAAAGAACCAACACCCCAACAGAAGTGATTGTTATAGAGGGTAAAGAACCAACACCCCAACAGAAGTAATTGTTATAGAGGGTAAAGAACTAACACCCCAAAAGAAGTGATTGTTATAGAGGATAAATAACCAACACCCCAACAGAAGTGATTGTTATAGAGGGTAAAGAACCAACACCCCAACAGAAGTAATTGTTATAGAGGGTAAAGAACTAACACCCCAAAAGAAGTGATTGTTATAGAGGGTAAAGAACCAACACCCCAACAGAAGTGATTGTTATAGAGGGTAAAGAACCAACACCCCAACAGAAGTGATTGTTATAGATAAAGAACCAACACCCCAACATAAGTAATTGTTATAGAGGGTAAAGAACTAACACCCCAAAAGAAGTGATTGTTATAGAGGGTAAAGAACCAACACCCCAACAGAAGTGATTGTTATAGAGGATAAATAACCAACACCCCAACAGAAGTGATTGTTAAAGAGGGTAAAGAACCAACACCCCAACAGAAGTGATTGTTATAGAGGATAAAGAACCAACACCCCAACAGAAGTGATTGTTATAGATAATGATACAACACCCCAACAGAAGTGATTGTTATAGAGGATAAAGAACCAACACCCCCAACAGAAGTGATTGTCATAGATAAAGAACCAACACCCCAACATAAGTGATTGTTATAGATCAAGAACCAACATCCCAACAGAAGTGATTGTTATAGAGGATAAAGAACCAACACCCCAAAAGAAGTGATTGTTATAGATAAAGAACCAACACTCCAACAGAAGTGATTGTTGTAGAGGATAAAGAACCAACATCCCAACAGAAGTGATTGTTATAGATAAAGAACCAACACCCCAACAGAAGTGATTGTTATAGATAAAGAACCAACACCCCAACAGAAGTGATTGTTATAGAGGATAAAGACCCAACAGCCCAACAGAAGTGATTGTTATAGAGGATAGAGAACCAACAGCCCAACAGAAGTGATTTTAATAGAGGGTAAAGAACCAACACCCCAACAGAAGTGATTGTTATAGAGGATAAAGAACCAACACCCCCAACAGAAGTGATTGTTATAGAGGATAAAGAACCAACAGCCCAACAGAAGTGATTGTTATAGGGGATAAAGAACCAACAGCCCAACAGAAGTGATTGTTATAGAGGATAAAGAACCAAAACCCCAACAGAAGTGATTGTTATAGATAAAGAACCAACACCCCAACAGAAGTGATTGTTATGGAGGATAAAGAACCAACATCCCAACAGAAGTGATTGTTATAGAGGATAAAGAACCAACACCCCAACAGAAGTGATTGTTATAGATAAAGAACCAACACCCCAACAGAAGTGATTGTTATAGAGGATAAAGAACCAACATCCCAACAGAAGTGATTGTTATAGAGGGTAAAGAACCAACACCCCAACAGAAGTGATTGTTATAGATAAAGAACCAACACCCCAACAGAAGTGATTGTTATAGAGGGTAAAGAACCAACACCCCAACAGAAGTGATTGTTAAAGAGGATAAAGAACCAACACCCCAACAGAAGTGATTGTTATAGAGGGTAAAGAACCAACACCCCAACAGAAGTGATTGTTATAGAGGGTAAAGAACCAACATCCCAACAGAAGTGATTGTTATAGAGGATAAAGAACCAACACCCCAACAGAAGTGACTGTTATAGATAATGAACCAACACCCCAACAGAAGTGATTGTTATAGAGGATAAAGAACCAACACCCCCAACAGAAGTGATTGTTATAGATAAAGAACCAACACCCCAACATAAGTGATTGTTATAGATCAAGAACCAAAACCCCAGCAGAAGTGATTGTTATAGAGAATAAAGAACCAACACCCCAAAAGAAGTGATTGTTATAGATAAAGAACCAACACTCCAATAGAAGTGATTGTTGTAGAGGATGAAGAACCAACATCCCAACAGAAGTGATTGTTATAGAGGATAAAGAACCAACATCTCAACAGAAGTGATTGTTATAGATAATGAACCAACACCCCAACAGAAGTGATTGTTATAGAGGATAAAGAACCAACACCCCCAAAAGAAGTGATTGTTATAGATAAAGAACCAACACCCCAACATAAGTGATTGTTATAGATCAAGAACCAACACCCCAACAGAAGTGATTGTTATAGAGGATAAATAACCAACACCCCAACAGAAGTGATTGTTATAGAGGGTAAAGAACCAACACCCCAACAGAAGTAATTGTTATAGAGGGTAAAGAACTAACACCCCAAAAGAAGTGATTGTTATAGAGGGTAAAGAACCAACACCCCAACAGAAGTGATTGTTATAGAGGGTAAAGAACCAACACCCCAACAGAAGTGATTGTTATAGATAAAGAACCAACACCCCAACAGAAGTAATTGTTATAGAGGGTAAAGAACTAACACCCCAAAAGAAGTGATTGTTATAGAGGGTAAAGAACCAACACCCCAACAGAAGTGATTGTTATAGAGGATAAATAACCAACACCCCAACAGAAGTGATTGTTATAGAGGGTAAAGAACCAACACCCCAACAGAAGTGATTGTTATAGAGGATAAAGAACCAACAACCCAACAGAAGTGATTGTTATAGATAATGATACAACACCCCAACAGAAGTGATTGTTATAGAGGATAAAGAACCAACACCCCCAACAGAAGTGATTGTCATAGATAAAGAACCAACACCCCAACATAAGTGATTGTTATAGATCAAGAACCAACATCCCAACAGAAGTGATTGTTATAGAGGATACAGAACCAACACCCCAAAAGAAGTGATTGTTATAGATAAAGAACCAACACTCCAACAGAAGTGATTGTTGTAGAGGATAAAGAACCAACATCCCAACAGAAGTGATTGTTATAGATAAAGAACCAACACCCCAACAGTAGTGATTGTTATAGATAAAGACCCAACAGCCCAACAGAAGTGATTGTTATAGAGGATAGAGAACCAACAGCCCAACAGAAGTGATTTTAATAGAGGGTAAAGAACCAACACCCCAACAGAAGTGATTGTTATAGAGGGTAAAGAACCAACACCCCAACAGAAGTGATTGTTATAGATAAAGAACCAACACCCCAACAGAAGTAATTGTTATAGAGGGTAAAGAACTAACACCCCAAAAGAAGTGATTGTTATAGAGGGTAAAGAACCAACACCCCAACAGAAGTGATTGTTATAGAGGATAAATAACCAACACCCCAACAGAAGTGATTGTTATAGAGGGTAAAGAACCAACACCCCAACAGAAGTGATTGTTATAGAGGATAAAGAACCAACACCCCAACAGAAGTGAATGTTATAGATAATGATACAACACCCCAACAGAAGTGATTGTTATAGAGGATAAAGAACCAACACCCCCAACAGAAGTGATTGTCATAGATAAAGAACCAACACCCCAACATAAGTGATTGTTATAGATCAAGAACCAACATCCCAACAGAAGTGATTGTTATAGAGGATAAAGAACCAACACCCCAAAAGAAGTGATTGTTATAGATAAAGAACCAACACTCCAACAGAAGTGATTGTTGTAGAGGATAAAGAACCAACATCCCAACAGAAGTGATTGTTATAGATAAAGAACCAACACCCCAACAGAAGTGATTGTTGTAGAGGATAAAGAACCAACATCCCAACAGAAGTGATTGTTATAGATAAAGAACCAACACCCCAACAGAAGTGATTGTTATAGATAAAGAACCAACACCCCAACAGAAGTGATTGTTATAGAGGATAAAGACCCAACAGCCCAACAGAAGTGATTGTTATAGAGGATAGAGAACCAACAGCCCAACAGAAGTGATTTTAATAGAGGGTAAAGAACCAACACCCCAACAGAAGTGATTGTTATAGAGGGTAAAGAACCAACACCCCAACAGAAGTGATTGTTATAGATAAAGAACCAACACCCCAACAGAAGTAATTGTTATAGAGGGTAAAGAACTAACACCCCAAAAGAAGTGATTGTTATAGAGGGTAAAGAACCAACACCCCAACAGAAGTGATTGTTATAGAGGATAAATAACCAACACCCCAACAGAAGTGATTGTTATAGATAATGATACAACACCCCAACAGAAGTGATTGTTATAGAGGATAAAGAACCAACACCCCCAACAGAAGTGATTGTCATAGATAAAGAACCAACACCCCAACATAAGTGATTGTTATAGATCAAGAACCAACATCCCAACAGAAGTGATTGTTATAGAGGATAAAGAACCAACACCCCAAAAGAAGTGATTGTTATAGATAAAGAACCAACACTCCAACAGAAGTGATTGTTGTAGAGGATAAAGAACCAACATCCCAACAGAAGTGATTGTTATAGATAAAGAACCAACACCCCAACAGAAGTGATTGTTGTAGAGGATAAAGAACCAACATCCCAACAGAAGTGATTGTTATAGATAAAGAACCAACACCCCAACAGAAGTGATTGTTATAGATAAAGAACCAACACCCCAACAGAAGTGATTGTTATAGAGGATAAAGACCCAACAGCCCAACAGAAGTGATTGTTATAGAGGATAGAGAACCAACAGCCCAACAGAAGTGATTTTAATAGAGGGTAAAGAACCAACACCCCAACAGAAGTGATTGTTATAGAGGGTAAAGAACCAACACCCCAACAGAAGTGATTGTTATAGATAAAGAACCAACACCCCAACAGAAGTAATTGTTATAGAGGGTAAAGAACTAACACCCCAAAAGAAGTGATTGTTATAGAGGGTAAAGAACCAACACCCCAACAGAAGTGATTGTTATAGAGGATAAATAACCAACACCCCAACAGAAGTGATTGTTATAGAGGGTAAAGAACCAACACCCCAACAGAAGTGATTGTTATAGAGGATAAAGAACCAACACCCCAACAGAAGTGATTGTCATAGATAAAGAACCAACACCCCAACATAAGTGATTGTTATAGATCAAGAACCAACATCCCAACAGAAGTGATTGTTATAGAGGATAAAGAACCAACACCCCAAAAGAAGTGATTGTTATAGATAAAGAACCAACACTCCAACAGAAGTGATTGTTGTAGAGGATAAAGAACCAACATCCCAACAGAAGTGATTGTTATAGATAAAGAACCAACACCCCAACAGAAGTGATTGTTATAGATAAAGAACCAACACCCCAACAGAAGTGATTGTTATAGAGGATAAAGACCCAACAGCCCAACAGAAGTGATTGTTATAGAGGATAGAGAACCAACAGCCCAACAGAAGTGATTTTAATAGAGGGTAAAGAACCAACACCCCAACAGAAGTGATTGTTATAGAGGATAAAGAACCAACACCCCCAACAGAAGTGATTGTTATAGAGGATAAAGAACCAACAGCCCAACAGAAGTGATTGTTATAGGGGATAAAGAACCAACAGCCCAACAGAAGTGATTGTTATAGAGGATAAAGAACCAAAACCCCAACAGAAGTGATTGTTATAGATAAAGAACCAACACCCCAACAGAAGTGATTGTTATAGAGGGTAAAGAACCAACACCCCAACAGAAGTGATTGTTATAGAGGATAAAGAACCAACAACCCAACAGAAGTGATTGTTATAGATAATGATACAACACCCCAACAGAAGTGATTGTTATAGAGGATAAAGAACCAACACCCCCAACAGAAGTGATTGTCATAGATAAAGAACCAACACCCCAACATAAGTGATTGTTATAGATCAAGAACCAACATCCCAACAGAAGTGATTGTTATAGAGGATAAAGAACCAACACCCCAAAAGACGTGATTGTTATAGATAAAGAACCAACACTCCAACAGAAGTGATTGTTGTAGAGGATAAAGAACCAACACCCCAACAGAAGTGATTGTTATAGATAAAGAACCAACACCCCAACAGAAGTGATTGTTATAGAGGATAAAGACCCAACAGCCCAACAGAAGTGATTGTTATAGAGGATAGAGAACCAACAGCCCAACAGAAGTGATTTTAATAGCGGGTAAAGAACCAACACTCCAACAGAAGTGATTGTTATAGAGGGTAAAGAACCAACACCCCAACAGAAGTGATTGTTATAGATAAAGAACCAACACCCCAACAGAAGTAATTGTTATAGAGGGTAAAGAACTAACACCCCAAAAGAAGTGATTGTTATAGAGGGTAAAGAACCAACACCCCAACAGAAGTGATTGTTATAGAGGATAAATAACCAACACCCCAACAGAAGTGATTGTTATAGAGGGTAAAGAACCAACACCCCAACAGAAGTGATTGTTATAGAGGATAAAGAACCAACACCCCAACAGAAGTGATTGTTATAGATAATGATACAACACCCCAACAGAAGTGATTGTTATAGAGGATAAAGAACCAACACCCCCAACAGAAGTGATTGTCATAGATAAAGAACCAACACCCCAACATAAGTGATTGTTATAGATCAAGAACCAACATCCCAACAGAAGTGATTGTTATAGAGGATAAAGAACCAACACCCCAAAAGAAGTGATTGTTATAGATAAAGAACCAACACTCCAACAGAAGTGATTGTTGTAGAGGATAAAGAACCAACATCCCAACAGAAGTGATTGTTATAGATAAAGAACCAACACCCCAACAGAAGTGATTGTTATAGATAAAGAACCAACACCCCAACAGAAGTGATTGTTATAGAGGATAAAGACCCAACAGCCCAACAGAAGTGATTGTTATAGAGGATAGAGAACCAACAGCCCAACAGAAGTGATTTTAATAGAGGGTAAAGAACCAACACCCCAACAGAAGTGATTGTTATAGAGGATAAAGAACCAACACCCCCAACAGAAGTGATTGTTATAGAGGATAAAGAACCAACAGCCCAACAGAAGTGATTGTTATAGGGGATAAAGAACCAACAGCCCAACAGAAGTGATTGTTATAGAGGATAAAGAACCAAAACCCCAACAGAAGTGATTGTTATAGATAAAGAACCAACACCCCAACAGAAGTGATTGTTATGGAGGATAAAGAACCAACATCCCAACAGAAGTGATTGTTATAGAGGATAAAGAACCAACACCCCAACAGAAGTGATTGTTATAGATAAAGAACCAACACCCCAACAGAAGTGATTGTTATAGAGGATAAAGAACCAACATCCCAACAGAAGTGATTGTTATAGAGGTTAAAGAACCAACACCCCAACAGAAGTGATTGTTATAGATAAAGAACCAACACCCCAACAGAAGTGATTGTTATAGAGGGTAAAGAACCAACACCCCAACAGAAGTGATTGTTAAAGAGGATAAAGAACCAACACCCCAACAGAAGTGATTGTTATAGAGGGTAAAGAACCAACACCCCAACAGAAGTGATTGTTATAGAGGGTAAAGAACCAACATCCCAACAGAAGTGATTGTTATAGAGGATAAAGAACCAACACCCCAACAGAAGTGACTGTTATAGATAATGAACCAACACCCCAACAGAAGTGATTGTTATAGAGGATAAAGAACCAACACCCCCAACAGAAGTGATTGTTATAGATAAAGAACCAACACCCCAACATAAGTGATTGTTATAGATCAAGAACCAAAACCCCAGCAGAAGTGATTGTTATAGAGAATAAAGAACCAACACCCCAAAAGAAGTGATTGTTATAGATAAAGAACCAACACTCCAACAGAAGTGATTGTTGTAGAGGATGAAGAACCAACATCCCAACAGAAGTGATTGTTATAGAGGATAAAGAACCAACATCTCAACAGAAGTGATTGTTATAGATAATGAACCAACACCCCAACAGAAGTGATTGTTATAGAGGATAAAGAACCAACACCCCCAAAAGAAGTGATTGTTATAGATAAAGAACCAACACCCCAACATAAGTGATTGTTATAGATCAAGAACCAACACCCCAACAGAAGTGATTGTTATAGAGGATAAAGAACCAACACACCAACAGAAGTGATTGTTATAGAGGGTAAAGAACCAACACCCCAACAGAAGTGATTGTTATAGAGGATAAATAACCAACACCCCAACAGAAGTGATTGTTATAGAGGGTAAAGAACCAACACCCCAACAGAAGTAATTGTTATAGAGGGTAAAGAACTAACACCCCAAAAGAAGTGATTGTTATAGAGGGTAAAGAACCAACACCCCAACAGAAGTGATTGTTATAGAGGGTAAAGAACCAACACCCCAACAGAAGTGATTGTTATAGATAAAGAACCAACACCCCAACAGAAGTAATTGTTATAGAGGGTAAAGAACTAACACCCCAAAAGAAGTGATTGTTATAGAGGGTAAAGAACCAACACCCCAACAGAAGTGATTGTTATAGAGGATAAATAACCAACACCCCAACAGAAGTGATTGTTATAGAGGGTAAAGAACCAACACCCCAACAGAAGTGATTGTTATAGAGGATAAAGAACCAACAACCCAACAGAAGTGATTGTTATAGATAATGATACAACACCCCAACAGAAGTGATTGTTATAGATAAAGAACCAACACCCCAACAGAAGTAATTGTTATAGAGGGTAAAGAACTAACACCCCAAAAGAAGTGATTGTTATAGAGGGTAAAGAACCAACACCCCAACAGAAGTGATTGTTATAGAGGATAAATAACCAACACCCCAACAGAAGTGATTGTTATAGAGGGTAAAGAACCAACACCCCAACAGAAGTGATTGTTATAGAGGATAAAGAACCAACACCCCAACAGAAGTGATTGTTATAGATAATGATACAACACCCCAACAGAAGTGATTGTTATAGAGGATAAAGAACCAACACCCCCAACAGAAGTGATTGTCATAGATAAAGAACCAACACCCCAACATAAGTGATTGTTATAGATCAAGAACCAACATCCCAACAGAAGTGATTGTTATAGAGGATAAAGAACCAACACCCCAAAAGAAGTGATTGTTATAGATAAAGAACCAACACTCCAACAGAAGTGATTGTTGTAGAGGATAAAGAACCAACATCCCAACAGAAGTGATTGTTATAGATAAAGAACCAACACCCCAACAGAAGTGATTGTTATAGATAAAGAACCAACACCCCAACAGAAGTGATTGTTATAGAGGATAAAGACCCAACAGCCCAACAGAAGTGATTGTTATAGAGGATAGAGAACCAACAGCCCAACAGAAGTGATTTTAATAGAGGGTAAAGAACCAACACCCCAACAGAAGTGATTGTTATAGAGGATAAAGAACCAACACCCCCAACAGAAGTGATTGTTATAGAGGATAAAGAACCAACAGCCCAACAGAAGTGATTGTTATAGGGGATAAAGAACCAACAGCCCAACAGAAGTGATTGTTATAGAGGATAAAGAACCAAAACCCCAACAGAAGTGATTGTTATAGATAAAGAACCAACACCCCAACAGAAGTGATTGTTATGGAGGATAAAGAACCAACATCCCAACAGAAGTGATTGTTATAGAGGATAAAGAACCAACACCCCAACAGAAGTGATTGTTATAGATAAAGAACCAACACCCCAACAGAAGTGATTGTTATAGAGGATAAAGAACCAACATCCCAACAGAAGTGATTGTTATAGAGGTTAAAGAACCAACACCCCAACAGAAGTGATTGTTATAGATAAAGAACCAACACCCCAACAGAAGTGATTGTTATAGAGGGTAAAGAACCAACACCCCAACAGAAGTGATTGTTAAAGAGGATAAAGAACCAACACCCCAACAGAAGTGATTGTTATAGAGGGTAAAGAACCAACACCCCAACAGAAGTGATTGTTATAGAGGGTAAAGAACCAACATCGCAACAGAAGTGATTGTTATAGAGGATAAAGAACCAACACCCCAACAGAAGTGACTGTTATAGATAATGAACCAACACCCCAACAGAAGTGATTGTTATAGAGGATAAAGAACCAACACCCCCAACAGAAGTGATTGTTATAGATAAAGAACCAACACCCCAACATAAGTGATTGTTATAGATCAAGAACCAAAACCCCAGCAGAAGTGATTGTTATAGAGAATAAAGAACCAACACCCCAAAAGAAGTGATTGTTATAGATAAAGAACCAACACTCCAATAGAAGTGATTGTTGTAGAGGATGAAGAACCAACATCCCAACAGAAGTGATTGTTATAGAGGATAAAGAACCAACATCTCAACAGAAGTGATTGTTATAGATAATGAACCAACACCCCAACAGAAGTGATTGTTATAGAGGATAAAGAACCAACACCCCCAAAAGAAGTGATTGTTATAGATAAAGAACCAACACCCCAACATAAGTGATTGTTATAGATCAAGAACCAACACCCCAACAGAAGTGATTGTTATAGAGGATAAAGAACCAACACACCAACAGAAGTGATTGTTATAGAGGGTAAAGAACCAACACCCCAACAGAAGTGATTGTTATAGAGGATAAATAACCAACACCCCAACAGAAGTGATTGTTATAGAGGGTAAAGAACCAACACCCCAACAGAAGTAATTGTTATAGAGGGTAAAGAACTAATACCCCAAAAGAAGTGATTGTTATAGAGGGTAAAGAACCAACACCCCAACAGAAGTGATTGTTATAGAGGGTAAAGAACCAACACCCCAACAGAAGTGATTGTTATAGATAAAGAACCAACACCCCAACAGAAGTAATTGTTATAGAGGGTAAAGAACTAACACCCCAAAAGAAGTGATTGTTATAGAGGGTAAAGAACCAACACCCCAACAGAAGTGATTGTTATAGAGGATAAATAACCAACACCCCAACAGAAGTGATTGTTATAGAGGGTAAAGAACCAACACCCCAACAGAAGTGATTGTTATAGAGGATAAAGAACCAACAACCCAACAGAAGTGATTGTTATAGATAATGATACAACACCCCAACAGAAGTGATTGTTATAGAGGATAAAGAACCAACACCCCCAACAGAAGTGATTGTCATAGATAAAGAACCAACACCCCAACATAAGTGATTGTTATAGATCAAGAACCAACATCCCAACAGAAGTGATTGTTATAGAGGATACAGAACCAACACCCCAAAAGAAGTGATTGTTATAGATAAAGAACCAACACTCCAACAGAAGTGATTGTTGTAGAGGATAAAGAACCAACATCCCAACAGAAGTGATTGTTATAGATAAAGAACCAACACCCCAACAGAAGTGATTGTTATAGATAAAGAACCAACACCCCAACAGAAGTGATTGTTATAGAGGATAAAGACCCAACAGCCCAACAGAAGTGATTGTTATAGAGGATAGAGAACCAACAGCCCAACAGAAGTGATTTTAATAGAGGGTAAAGAACCAACACCCCAACAGAAGTGATTGTTATAGAGGGTAAAGAACCAACACCCCAACAGAAGTGATTGTTATAGATAAAGAACCAACACCCCAACAGAAGTAATTGTTATAGAGGGTAAAGAACTAACACCCCAAAAGAAGTGATTGTTATAGAGGGTAAAGAACCAACACCCCAACAGAAGTGATTGTTATAGAGGATAAATAACCAACACCCCAACAGAAGTGATTGTTATAGAGGGTAAAGAACCAACACCCCAACAGAAGTGATTGTTATAGAGGATAAAGAACCAACACCCCAACAGAAGTGATTGTTATAGATAATGATACAACACCCCAACAGAAGTGATTGTTATAGAGGATAAAGAACCAACACCCCCAACAGAAGTGATTGTCATAGATAAAGAACCAACACCCCAACATAAGTGATTGTTATAGATCAAGAACCAACATCCCAACAGAAGTGATTGTTATAGAGGATAAAGAACCAACACCCCAAAAGAAGTGATTGTTATAGATAAAGAACCAACACTCCAACAGAAGTGATTGTTGTAGAGGATAAAGAACCAACATCCCAACAGAAGTGATTGTTATAGATAAAGAACCAACACCCCAACAGAAGTGATTGTTATAGATAAAGAACCAACACCCCAACAGAAGTGATTGTTATAGAGGATAAAGACCCAACAGCCCAACAGAAGTGATTGTTATAGAGGATAGAGAACCAACAGCCCAACAGAAGTGATTTTAATAGAGGGTAAAGAACCAACACCCCAACAGAAGTGATTGTTATAGAGGATAAAGAACCAACACCCCCAACAGAAGTGATTGTTATAGAGGATAAAGAACCAACAGCCCAACAGAAGTGATTGTTATAGGGGATAAAGAACCAACAGCCCAACAGAAGTGATTGTTATAGAGGATAAAGAACCAAAACCCCAACAGAAGTGATTGTTATAGATAAAGAACCAACACCCCAACAGAAGTGATTGTTATGGAGGATAAAGAACCAACATCCCAACAGAAGTGATTGTTATAGAGGATAAAGAACCAACACCCCAACAGAAGTGATTGTTATAGATAAAGAACCAACACCCCAACAGAAGTGATTGTTATAGAGGATAAAGAACCAACATCCCAACAGAAGTGATTGTTATAGAGGGTAAAGAACCAACACCCCAACAGAAGTGATTGTTATAGATAAAGAACCAACACCCCAACATAAGTGATTGTTATAGAGGGTAAAGAACCAACACCCCAACAGAAGTGATTGTTAAAGAGGATAAAGAACCAACACCCCAACAGAAGTGATTGTTATAGAGGGTAAAGAACCAACACCCCAACAGAAGTGATTGTTATAGAGGGTAAAGAACCAACATCCCAACAGAAGTGATTGTTATAGAGGATAAAGAACCAACACCCCAACAGAAGTGACTGTTATAGATAATGAACCAACACCCCAACAGAAGTGATTGTTATAGAGGATAAAGAACCAACACCCCCAACAGAAGTGATTGTTATAGATAAAGAACCAACACCCCAACATAAGTGACTGTTATAGATAATGAACCAACACCCCAACAGAAGTGATTGTTATAGAGGATAAAGAACCAACATCCCAACAGAAGTGATTGTTATAGAGAATAAAGAACCAACACCCCAAAAGAAGTGATTGTTATAGATAAAGAACCAACACCCCAACAGAAGTGATTGTTATAGAGGATAAAGAACCAACATCCCAACAGAAGTGATTGTTATAGATAAAGAACCAACACTCCAATAGAAGTGATTGTTGTAGAGGATGAAGAACCAACACCCCAACAGCAGTGATTGTTATAGATAAAGAACCAACACTCCAATAGAAGTGATTGTTGTAGAGGATGAAGAACCAACACCCCAACAGAAGTGATTGTTATAGAGGATAAAGAACCAACATCCCAACAGAAGTGATTGTTATAGAGGATAAAGAACCAACACCCCAACAGAAGTGATTGTTATCGATAAAGAACCAACACCCCAACAGAATTGATTGTTATAGAGGATAAATAACCAACACCCCAATAGAAGTGATTGTTATAAAGAACCAACATCCCAACAGAAGTGATTGTTATAGAGGGTAAAGAACCAACACCCCAACAGAAGTGATTGTTATAGATAAAGAACCAACACCCCAACAGAAGTGATTGTTATAGAGGGTAAAGAACCAACACCCCAACAGAAGTGATTGTTATAGAGGATAAAGATCCAACACCCCAACAGAAGTGATTGTTATAGAGGGTAAAGATCCAACACCCCAACAGAAGTGATTGTTATAGAGGATAAAGAACCAACACCCAACAGAAGTGATTGTTATAGATAAAGAACCAACACCCTAACAGAAGTGATTGTTATAGAGGGTAAAGAACCAACATCCCAACAGAAGTGATTGTTATAGAGGACGAAGAAGCAACATGAATGGAGTGAAGAGCTCTTTACGGATACGGTAAGGCCTGTATTATTATAGTTATTACTTTTAAAGACTATGTTAAAACGATTTAAATGTTTTAATAAAATTGTTTCAGACTCAGACAGTGCCTGCAGGGATCAAGCAGAGTCTATCCAAGAAGAGGACAACAGGGAAGAAAATATCCATTCTATGACTCCGCAGGAAAACAGTTTTAGTCAACAAGCAACAGACACCCATTTCCCAAAATCCGAACAGTGAGAAAAAGAAACAGTGAGTTAGGATATATTGATACGTTAATATATTAGAAATGAACTGTTTATTATTAATACATTTTTAAAATATGAATTGTTATATATTATTATAATGTATTTATTTATGTATTTTTATATACACAATTATTTGTATATATATTTTTGACTCCTCCAAGCATGGCAGACCCACTACAACAAGAGGAAGAGGAGGAAGAGGATAAGTCAGAGGACGATGATCATATACTGATTACTGCATCTGAACAGGTTTATACATTCAATGATGATGATGTCGGTGATAAAGATGATGTGATGATCTATGATGAGGATGATGTATTGATGAGGATGATATGTTGAGGTATGATGAGGATGATGTGTTGAAGTATGATGAGGATGATGTGTTGATGAGGATGATGTGTTGATGTATGATGAGGATGATGTGTTGATGAGGATGATGTGTTGAGATATGATGAGGATGATGTGTTGAGTAATGATGAGGATGATGTGTTTATGAGGATGATATGTTGAGTTATGATGAGGATTATGTGTTGACGTATGAATTTCCAGTATGTGTGTGTGTGTGTGAGTCCACTGTGTGTGAGTACAGCGTGTGTCCGTGTGAGTCCAGTGTGTGTGTGAGGGTCCAGTGTGTGTGTGTGTGTGTGTGTGTGTGTAGTGTGTTTGTGAAGTGTCTGTTCAGTGTGTATGTGTGTGTGTGTGTGTCTACTGTGTGACTGAATGTCCAGTGTGTGTGTCCAGTGTGTGTGTGTGTGTGTGTCCAGTATGTGTTGTGTATGTGCGTGTGTGTGTGTGTGTCCAGTGTGTGTGTGTATGTGCGTGTGTGTGTGTCCAGTGTGTGTGTGTGTTGTCGTGGAGGATCGTTACAAAATATAACACTTACAAGAACTTGTGAATTCAATATAGGCTTTTAATACAAACACATCAGAAGCCTAGATGGTCCGCGGAACACACCCTTTTCCAGAGCACTGGCTCTGTCTTTATACACACACAACATATGAGTCCATCCCACATGCAAATGAAGTTACTTCCCTCAGTCCATCTGCCACCATTATATCCCAATCTGTGCATCCTGCTTGTTCACGCCCAATAACGCCCATATCTGCTTTCAGTCAAGTTATAATGGTGACAGGACCTCTTCATGTCCCAAAAATAATACAGGCCCATCTTATCCTATGGGCCCCTTATGTTCAGCTTGGTGTGGTCTTTGGTATGTCTGTCCTACAGTATTATGTTCCTCCCTATATGTACATCTTTCTCCCACAATACCCAGACCCTCCCCTATAGGTTTAGCTTGTGCGGTCGGAGTCCGCACCTTGGGGGGGCTGTCACGTTCTGACCATAGTTCTTTTGTGCTTTCCTTGTTTTAGTATTGGTCAGGACTTGAGCTGGGTGGGCATTCTATGTTATGGTTCTCAAATCAGAGGCAGGTGTTAGTCATTGTCTCTGATTGGGAACCATATTTAGGAGGCTTGTTTTGCGTTGGGTTTTGTGGGTGGTTGTTTCCTGTCTTTGTGTTTACTGCACCAGATAGGACTGTTTCAGGACTCTCTACCTTCCTCTACCCTCCCTCTCTCGCTCTTCCCTCTGTTCTGACTCTCTACCCTCCCTCTCTCTCTCTTTCCCCATGTTCTGACTCTCTACCCTCCCTCTCTCTCTCTTTCCCCATGTTCTGACTCTCTACCCTCCCTCTCTCGCTCTTCCCTCTGTTCTGACTCTCTACCCTCCCTCTCTCTCTCTTTCCCCATGTTCTGACTCTCTACCCTCCCTCTCTCTCTCTTTCCATCTGTTCTGACTCTCTACCCTCCTCTCTCTCTCTCTCTTTCCCCATGTTCTGACTCTCTACCCTCCCTCTCTCTCTCTTCCCTCTGTTCTGACTCTCTACCCTCCCTCTCTCTCTCTTTCCCCATGTTCTGACTCTCTACCCTCCCTCTCTCTCTCTTTCCATCTGTTCTGACTCTCTACCCTCCCTCTGTTCTGACTCTCTACCCTCCCTATGTTCTGACTCTCTACCCTCCCTCTCTCTCTCTTTCCATCTGTTCCATCTCTCATCTTTCCATCTGTTCTGACTCTCTACCCTCCCTCTCTCTCTCTCTTTCCCTCTGTTCTGACTCTACTCTCCCTCTGTGATATCTACGTTTTTTTTAATAAAAATGTTCACACATAAAGTGAACAGTTTCTGCTTTGTAATTCTGGGTTATTGTGTGTAGATTGATGAGGGGAAAAACACATTTAATACATTTTAGAATAAGGCTGTAACGTGACAAAATGTGTAAAAAGTCAAGGGGTCTGAATACTTTCTGAATGTTACTGTATATCAGTATATTAGACTCTCTCTCTCTGGTCTGAATACTTTCTGAATGTTACTGTATATCAGTATATTAGTGTGGGAGAGAGAGCAGAAAGTGTGGGAGAGAGAGCAGAAAGTGTGGGAGAGAGAGCAGAAAGTGTGGGAGAGAGAGCAGAAAGTGTGGGAGAGAGAGAGAGAGAGCAGAAAGTGTGGGAGAGAGAGAGCAGAGTGTGGGAGAGAGAGAGAGCAGAGAGAGAAGAGTGTGGGAGAGAGAGAGCAGAGAGAGAAGAGTGTGGGAGAGAGAGAGCAGAGAGAGACAGCAGAGAGTGTGGGAGAGAGAGAGCAGAGAGAGAGCAGAGTGTGTGGGAGAGAGAGAGCAGAGTGTGGGAGAGAGAGAGGGAGCAGAGAGAGAGAGAGCAGAGAGCAGGCTGAGAAAGCAAAGAAAGAGTGAGAGAGCAAAGAGTGAGAGAGCAGAGAGAGAGAGAGAGCAGAGAGCAAAGAAAAGAGAGCAGCAGAGCAGAGAGCAGAGAACAGAGAGAGCAGAGAACAGAGAGATCAGAGAAAAGAGAGAGCAGAGAACAGAGAGAGAGCAGAGAAAAGAGAGAGCAGCAGAGCAGAGAGCAAAGAACAGAGAGAGAGCAGAGAGCAGGCGGAGAGAGCAGAGAGTGAGATCAGAGAGTGAGAGAGAGAGCAGAGTGAGAGAGCAGAGAGAAGAGGGCAGAGAGAGCGAGCAGAGAGAGGGAGAGAGCAGAGAGAGCGAGCAGAAAGAGGGAGAGAGCAGAGAACAGAGAGAGCAGAGAGAACTCTGTTGCTATAGTGACCCTGCATCACAACACTCTGTTGCTATAGTAACCCTGCATCACAACACTCTGTTGTACTAATTGTACAATCTGTTTAATTCTATTCCACATATTTAATTGTTTTGTATTTCAGTTCATATTTGTTTCATGTTTCAACCAGTCGCAGGTTAACATCAACCTGACAGAGGAAACGTAAAATCAATAAACAAACTGTTTTCACAATTAACAGCCTTTTCATGTTTCAAGTCTGTTTTATTATGAAAAGTACAATATATCCTTGTATAATTATACAACTATGGAGCGTATGTCCATATATAATCATACAACTATGGAGCGTATGTCCATATATAATTATATATAATTATACAACTATGGAGCGTATGTCCATATATAATCATACAACTATGGAGTGTATGTCCATATATAATTATATATAATTATACAACTATGGAGCGTATGTCCATATATAATTATACAACTATGGAGCGTATGTCCAGATATAATTATACAACTATGGAGCGTATGTCCATATATAATTATACAACTATGGAGTGTATGTCCAGATATAATTATACAACTATGGAGTGTATGTCCAGATATAATTATATAACTATGGAGTGTATGTCCAGATATAATTATACAACTATGGAGTGTATGTCCAGATATAATTATACAACTATGGAGTGTATGTCCAGATATAATTATACAACTATGGAGTGTATGTCCAGATATAATTATACAACTATGGAGCGTATGTCCAGATATAATTATATATAATTATACAACTATGGAGTGTATGTCCAGATATAATTATACAACTATGGAGTGTATGTCCAGATATAATTATACAACTATGGAGTGTATGTCTGTGTGTGTCCAGTGTGTGTGTCCACTGTGTTTGTCTAGTGTGTGTGTGTGTGTGTGTGTGTGTCTGTGTATGTGTGTGTGTGTGTGTGTGTGTGTCTGTGAGTCCAGTGTGTGTATGTGTGTGTCCAGTGTGTGTGTGTGTGTTTGTCTAGTGTGTTTGTGTGTATCCAGTGTGAGTGTGTGTCCAGTGTGAGTGTATCACTGACAGAGGGACACTGAGTCGCCATCACCCCAAACCCTGAACCCTGGATAGAGGGGCTCAGTGAATGTGGATGTGAATGTGATCAGGTGGGTCAGTGTGTCAGAGGAGGCTCTATAGAAGGACAGAGTGCCGGCTGGCCAGTCCAGATACACTCCTACTCTGTGGGAGCTGGAGGACGGGACGTCTATGAGAGTCCGATTATTATTGTGACAGGCAGAGTATCTGTTGTCAGAGCAGACCAGACTCCAGGACTTGTCATTGTATCCAAAACAACAGTCCTCACTCTTTCCTCTCTTGCTGATTCCTTTATATGTCACTCCTATAACAGCCCTTCTCCCACTCCACTCTACCTCCCAGTAACAGCGCCCAGTCAGACCCTCTCTACACAGCACCTGTTCCCAGTCCTCAAATCTCTCTGGGTGATCAGGATACGGCTGCTCCTCTCTCCTACATGTCACCTTTCTGTTCTCCTCAGACAGAGAGAGGAGTCTGTTTACTGTGTTTAGGTCCAGTGTGAGATCACAGACATCTGATGGATGAAACCAGACACAATATTAGAAATCATCATCATTCACATTAGAATGTTAACTCACTTTTCACTAATTCATTTATTGTAGATGTTTCTGGGTATCAAAAGGAGAAGTTAAGGTAACTTGAGACTTGTTGAATGATCATATGTTATACTGTATGGTAATATAAAACACACTTATTACCATTAATTACACACACACACACACACACACACACACACACACACACACACACACACACACACACACACACACACACACACACACACACACACACACACACACACACACACACACACACACACACCTTGTCATCTCAACTCTTTGTAAACTTTGGTGTCCCTGATTTCTGCTTCTGTAGAACTACAGCTGATATTTAATATGACCAAGTAAGTAATGATGGTGGTCTTTGACTTTGACTTAACTTGAATTAAGACTTATTCTTAGTCATATTCTTCACAGCAGTCAACACTCACATTTTCTAAGCCCAGGTTTCATTCTGTTCTCTCCACCATGTTCCACACTGTAGTGGTAAGCAGAAGAACAGACAGACATTGAGGGACACACACACACACACACACACACACACACAGTCAGCATATAACTTTGTCCAAGTGGTGTTCAGAATGTTTGTCTTAACTGGCCTGATAAGTCCAACATGTCTGATATGAACATTGACATAAACCCTCTACATACTTGAGTTTCTCCAGTCTGCAGTGTGGATCCTCCAGTCCAGCAGAGAGCAGTCTGACTCCTGAGTCTCCTGGGTGATTGTAGCTCAGGTCCAGCTCTCTCAGGTGTGAGGGGTTTGACCTCAGAGCTGAGACCAGAGAAGCACAGCCTTCCTCTGTGACTAGACAGCCTGACAGCCTGCAAAGAGTCAAATCATATTAAAATCACACTGATATTCTTTGGTGGTGAAAATAGTGGCAGTATATTTTTTCGACATATTCAGATATATCAGTGTCCTGAAACCTGCCATATCTATTTATAAATGAATGTTTCATTATTAGAAATAACAAATGATCAAAGTATTGCCTGCAGATAGAAACATGTATAGTACAAATATTATAGTAGACTGACCAGACCAGTTTAAAAAGCAGAATCAGTCAGAAGACAGACAGTGAGGAATCAGATTTAGATTGTATTGAGTATACAGTCCACACCATATCTATTTAGACAGTGAGGAATCAGATTTAGATTGTATTGAGTATACAGTCCACACCATATCTATTTAGACAGTGAGGTATCAGATTTAGATTGTATTGAGTATACAGTCCACACCATATCTATTTAGACAGTGAAGCTAACATTTCAAATGTTGCTCTATTCTCCAACATTTTGGATTTGAGGTCTACAACAAAACATGCTAACCTCTCACCATTACCAATAACAGAGGCTACAACAAAACATACTAACCTCTCATCATTACCAATAACATAGGCTACAACAAAACATGCTAACCTCTCACCATTACCAATAACAGAGACTACAACAAAACATGCTAACCTCTCACCATTACCAATAACAGAGGCTACAACAAAACATGCTAACCTCTCACCATCACCAATAACAGAGGCTACAACAAAACATACTAACCTCTCACCATTACCAATAACAGAGGCTACAACAAAACATGCTAACCTCTCACCATTACCAATAACAGAGGCTACAACAAAACATGCTAACCTCTCACCATTACCAATAACAGAGGCTACAACAAAACATGCTAACCTCTCACCATTACCAATAACAGAGGCTACAACAAAACATGCTAACCTCTCACCATTACCAATAACAGAGGCTACAACAAAACATGCTAACCTCTCACCATTACCAATTACAGAGGGGTTATGATCTTTGTTCTTCTGTAACTTTCTCATTCATCATCATTCACGATTCATTCATGATTATTCATAATCATGGTAGCATCAACATGAATGTAGAAGTGTTCAGAAACATCTTCTATTCTTACTGACAATACAAGTGAAGTGACTCCAAAATGACAGGACATTATTCACCATTCAGTTTATATTAGGAAAACATCTAAAACACAACCAAGACAAACTGCAAATTAATTCAACAAGTTAGTAGAATCACAAGCTTGATGTAATCACTGCAGGCATGGAATATGGGACCAAATACTAAACTTATGAATACGTTAATACACTATAAGTGAATGTGTGCTTTCATATCTGATAATACTGACCTCAGAGTCTCCAGTTTACAGTGGGGATTCCCCAGTCCAGCAGAGAGCAGCTTCACTCCTGAATCCTTCAGGTCATTGTTACTCAGATCCAGCTCTCTCAGGTGTGAGGGGTTTGACTCCAGAGCTGAGACCAGAGAAGCACAGCCTTCCTCTGTGACTCCACAGCCTGACAACCTGACAAAGAGATCATCATGACTTCACAAACACACTGTTCATTTAACACCAGTAGTGTAGAAGGACAATGGCAGATGCATTTGGTTTATTCTCTCAAAGAACATATAGATTCATCTTCCGTCTCCTATAATTGTATGGTCATATTGTTATACTAATGTGAAAATCAATGCATTTATTCAATATGTTATTCAATATAATATATTATACACATATTATAATACATATTTTTCTCTAAACTGAATATTTCTTCCTGGTGATTAGTTCTTATATGTCATTTTATTTACTCACAGAACAGCTCTGGAGGCTTTGACCACTGGCAGCAGCCTCAGAAGACCTTCCTCTGATCTGGAGTATTTCTTCAGGTCAAACACATCCAGCTCTTTTTCTGAAGTCAGCAACACAAAGACCAGAGCTGACCACTGTGCAGGTGACAGGTTGGGTTTTGAGAGACTTCCTGATCTCAGGTATCTTTGGATCTCCTCCACTAGAGAATGGTCATTCAGTTCATTCAGACAGTGGAACAGATTGATGCTACTCTCTGGAGAGGGATTCTCCCTGATCTTCTCCTTGATGTACTTGACTGTTTCTTCATGGCTCTGTGAGCTGCTTCCTGTCTTTGTCAGTAGACCTCGTAAGTGCTTCTGATTGGACTCCAGTGAGAGGCCCAGAAGGAAGCGGAGGAAAAGGTCCAGGTTTCCCGTCTCACTTTGTAAGGCTTTATCCACAGCACTCCTGTAGAAAGTAACTTTAGGCTTGTGTCTTTTCTTCACAGAAAATATCCTGGACGTTGTTTGCAGTTTGGCCATTAGATTCTCATTGTTGTTGATGAATGAGAGGAACACATATACAGCAGCCAGAAACTCCTGAATGCTCAGATGAACAAAGCAGTACACCTTGTCCTGGTACAGCCCACATTCCTCTTTAAAGAGCAGTGTGCACAATCCTGAGTAAACTGAGGCTTCATTGATATCAATGCCAGCTTCTTTCAGGTCTTCTTCATAGAAAATCAGATTGCCCTTCACAAGCTGTTGAAAAGCCAGTTTTCCCAGTGACAGAATGCTCTCTTTATTCCAGTGTGGCCCTGTCTCTTCTTTCCCAAGATACTTTTCATTCTTCTGTGTGGTATGAAACACCACAAGGTGTGTGTACATCTCAGTCAGAGTCTTGGGCATCTCTTCTCTCTTATGTTTCAGCATGTGTTCAAGGACTGTTGCAGAAATCCAACAGAAGACTGGAATGTGGCACATGATGTGGAGACTCCTTGATGTCTTTATGTGTGAGATGATTCTGCTGGCCAGGTCCTCATCACTGAATCTCTTCCTGAAGTACTCCTCCTTCTGTGGGTCATTGAACCCTCGTACCTCTGTCACCTGGTCAACACACCCTGAAGGGATCTTATTGGCTGCTGCAGGTCGGGTAGTTATCCAGAGGAGAGCAGAGGGAAGCAGATTTCCCTTGATGAGATTTGTCAGCAGAACATCCACTGAGGTTGACTCTGTGACGTCACAACAGATCTTGTTCTTCTGGAAGTCTAGGGGCAGTCGGCACTCATCCAGACCATCAAAGATGAACAGAACTTTGTACTTGTCGTAGTTGGAGATTCTTGATTGTTTGGTTTCCATTGAGAAGTGATTGAGAAGTTCAATGAAAGTGTGTTTGTCCTCTTTCATCAAATTCAGCTCCCGAAAAGGGAATGAAAATACAAATTGGACATCCTGATTTGCTTTTCCTTCAGCCCAGTCCAGAATGAACTTCTGCACAGAGACTGTTTTTCCAATGCCAGCGACTCCCTTTGTCAGCACAGTTCTGATAGGTTTGTCTTGTCCAGTTAAGGGTGTGAAGATGTCGTTACATTTGATTGCAGTCTCTGGTCTTGCTTGTTTCCTGGTTGTTGTCTCAATCTGTCTCAGCTCATGTTCATTATTGACCTCTCCTGTTCCACCCTCTGTGATGTAGAGCTCTGTGTAGATCTTATTGAGAAGTGTTGGGTTTCCTTGTTTAGCGATCCCCTCAAATACACATTGAAACTTCTTCTTTAGATTAGATTTGAGTTCACGTTGGCAAATCACAGCAAGATCATCTGAATCTAAAAATACCACAGAGGATATTAATATTACATCTGTTTTAATACCTACAGTATTGAAGGACTGTTATAAAGTTGTAAATTATAATAATTTATTATCTTATTAACTGACTGTCTAAATCTGTAAAAGTTTGTATAATGCATTACAGACTGGTGTGACTGATTATATTATTATTGGTATTATTGATGGTATTATTAATGTAGTCTCTCTCTAAATGAATCAACACAACACATCCCTGCTGCTACTTGATGAGGTCACTAGGTGTTGTGTTAAGGCTGCTACAATATCATTAAGTTACACAGCTACTTTAGCTGTACTTTAGCTACAGCTTTTAAATATTATAAAACATCATTCAACATGAGATAGACAGCTCTTACATTTCTCCAGTGTGTCAGCAAGCTCCTTCTGGTTCATTTTCCTCAGGACGTGCAGTGTGATCTTCAGAGCCCCCTCTCTGGCACTGCTCTCCTGCTTCTCATCTTCAGCATCCACCACTTCCTTATCCTGCTTCTGACTCTCAAAGCCTTCTGGGAGTTCTGGACTAAGAATCTTCTTGAACATCTTCAGCTCGTTCTTCACAAACGTCATAATTTTCTCTTCAAGCATCTGAAATAAATAAAGTAAATAAGTTAAGCAAGAGACTAAATGCTTTCTCATTAACACATTAATAAATGTTTGACAGATCAACATTACTTGAGGTAAACAAAAACAAATGTACATAACAGGACCACATACACTGAATATGGAGGCCAGGTCTGTTTGATGACTCTGGGAAGACTGACCACTGAGAATCTCTGACTCTGATCTCTCCTGTTGGTTTCTGTGGACAAAACATGAGATTACATCTCCTCATCCAGGGAATACACACACACACACACACACATACGCACATGCACACACACACGGAGGGAATGTTGTGTTTGTTTAATATTGTTTTAGGACTATGAAAATGGACAAAATGATTAGCCTATGGATTATGAAAACAACATCAATAAATGGGAAAATGGGAGAGGAGAAATTACTAGAGACAGTGTTGTTTAACTCACTGACCAGGACCCATGAGTTCTTCTTACCTTTGTTCAGTAGAAAAGTCTCCCTCTCTAAACGTTATAGGTAGATCCATAGACCGGTCACTCTTCATGGACACACAGCTGGGAACAGGGGAGGCTGGTCTCTCCTGCTTGATTGGACTTCAACACAACAGAGACAAACATTACATCTCTCATCTACTCTGAGCTCAGATGGGGAAACATAAGAAAATTTAAAAAAAGCTACCAGGTCATCATCATCATGTGGAGGAGGAGGGGAACAGAGGGGTAAATACACAACATGTAATGATGGAATAGAAACCAGGTCATCATCATCATGTGGAGGAGGAGGGGAACAGAGGGTTAAATACACAACATGTAATGATGGAATAGAAACCAGGTCATCATCATCATGTGGAGGAGGAGGGGAACAGAGGGGTAAATACACAACATGTAATGATGGAATAGAAACCAGGTCATCATCATCATGTGGAGGAGGAGGGGAACAGAGGGTTAAATACACAACATGTAATGATGGAATAGAAACCAGGTCATCATCATCATGTGGAGGAGGAGGGGAACAGAGGGGTAAATACACAACATGTAATGATGGAATAGAAACCAGGTCATCATCATCATGTGGAGGAGGAGGGGAACAGAGGGTTAAATACACAACATGTAATGATGGAATAGAAACCAGGTCATCATCATCATGTGGAGGAGGAGGGGAACAGAGGGTTAAATACACAACATGTAATGATGGAATATAAACCAGGTGTGTGGGAAGACAAGACAAAACAAATGGAAAATGAAAAGTGGATCGGCGATGGCTAGAAGACCGTGACGTCGACCGCCGAACCCTGCCCGAACAAGGAGAGGGACCGACTTTGGCGGAAGTCGTGACAACACCTCTGAATGCTCGGCTATGAAAAGCCAACTGACATTTATTCCTGAGGTACTGACCAATTGCACCCTCTATAACCACTGTGATTATTGTTTGTCATGTATGAACATTTGAACATCTTGAAGAATGATTTGAACTTAATGGCCATGTTCTCTTTTAATCTCTCCCCAGCACAGACAGAAGAGGACTGGTTACCCCTCAGAGCCTGGTTCCTCTCTACCCAGTACAGCCAGAAGAGGACTGGTCACCCCTCAGAGCCTGGTTCCTCTCTATCCAGTACAGACAGAAGAGGACTGGTCACCCCTCAGAGCCTGGTTCCTCTCTACCCAGTACAGACAGAAGAGGACTGGTCACCCCTCAGAGCCTGGTTCCTCTCTAGGTTTCTTCCTAGGTTCGTAACTTTCTGGGGAGTTTTTCTAGCCACTCTGCATCAACATCCAAACATGATCTCTTCAGCACGAGACGACCATTACACCCAACGACGTGTTTCTGCCAATGAGCTTCAAATCAAATCAAATTATATTTCTCACATGCGCTGAACAATAATGAGACTATAAGGAGTACCAGTACTGAGTCAATGTGCAGGGTACCAGGTAGTTCAGGTAATAATGAGACTATAAGGAGTACCAGTACTGAGTCAATGTGCAGGGGTACCAGGTAGTTGAGGTAATAATGAGACTATAAGGAGTACCAGTACTGAGTCAATGTGCAGGGTACCAGGTAGTTCAGGTAATAATGAGACTATAAGGAGTACCAGTACTGAGTCAATGTGCAGGGTACCAGGTAGTTGAGGTAATAATGAGACTATAAGGAGTACCAGTACTGAGTCAATGTGCAGGGTACCAGGTAGTTGAGGTAATAATGAGACTATAATTGAGATAATATGTACATGTAGGTAGAGGTAAAAGTGACTAGACAATCAGGATAGAGATTACTTCTCCTCATCCGGGGAGTTCAGACACACACACACACACACACACACACACACACACACACACACACACACACACACACACACACACACACACACACACACACACACACACACACACACACACACACACACACACACACACACACAGGGAGGGAACGTTGTGTTTGTTTAATGTTGTTTTCGGACTATGACAATGGACAAAATGATGAGCCTATGGATTATGAAAACAACAACAATAAATGGGAAAATGTGAGAGGATAAATGACTAGAGACAGTGTTGTTTAACTCACTGACCAGGACCCATGAGTTCTTCTTACCTTTGTTCAGTAGAAAAGTCTCCCTCTCTAAAGAATATAGGTAGTCCCATAGACCAGTCATTCTTCATGGACACACAGCTGGGAAAAAAGATAAGCCTATGGTTTATGAAAACAACAAATAATTGAAAAGAGAAAATGGGAGACTCTGAGCTCAGATGGGGAAACATGAGAAGAGTTTAATTCCAAAACGCTGTGTCCACTTTCAGAAATGTTGGTAAATTATATTTGATTGTTTGTATAAATTCTAAAATGACTTCAAGTCTTTATAAAGGCTTCTAAAGTGGGTAAATTTCACTTAAAAAAAGCCAGACTTGATTTGATGAAAAATGGATCAACAACAAAACAAAACAAAACAACATCTAGAACAGTTACAGTATATAGAATGTAGTATATAGTATATAGTTACAGTATATAGAATGTAGTATATAGTATATAGTTACAGTATATAGAATGTAGTATATAGTATATAGTTACAGTATATAGAATGTAGTATATAGTATATAGTTACAGTATATAGAATGTAGTATATAGTATATAGTTACAGTATATAGAATGTAGTATATAGTATATAGTTACAGTATATAGAATGTAGTATATAGTATATAGTTACAGTATATAGAATGTAGTATATAGTATATAGTTACAGTATATAGAATGTAGTATATAGTATATAGTTACAGTATATAGAATGTAGTATATAGTATATAGTTACAGTATATAGAATGTAGTATATAGTATATAGTTACAGTATATAGAATGTAGTATATAGTATATAGTTACAGTATATAGAATGTAGTATATAGTATATAGTTACAGTATATAGAATGTAGTATATAGTATATAGTTACAGTATATAGAATGTAGTATATAGTATATAGTTACAGTATATAGAATGTAGTATATAGTATATAGTTACAGTATATAGAATGTAGTATATAGTATATAGTTACAGTATATAGAATGTAGTATATAGTATATAGTTACAGTATATAGAATGTAGTATATAGTATATAGTTACAGTATATAGAATGTAGTATATAGTATATAGTTACAGTATATAGAATATAGTATATAGTACAGTATAGTATATAGTATATAGTTACAGTATATAGAATGTAGTATATAGTATATAGTTACAGTATATAGAATGTAGTATATAGTATATAGTTACAGTATATAGAATGTAGTATATAGTATATAGTTACAGTATATAGAATGTAGTATATAGTATATAGTTACAGTATATAGAATGTAGTATATAGTATATAGTTACAGTATATAGAATGTAGTATATAGTATATAGTTACAGTATATAGAATGTAGTATATAGTATATAGTTACAGTATATAGAATGTAGTATATAGTATATAGTTACAGTATATAGAATGTAGTATATAGTATATAGTTACAGTATATAGAATGTAGTATATAGTATATAGTTACAGTATGTAGAATGTAGTATATAGTATATAGTTACAGTATATAGAATGTAGTATATAGTATATAGTTACAGTATATAGAATGTAGTATATAGTATATAGTTACAGTATATAGAATGTAGTATATAGTATATAGTTACAGTATATAGAATGTAGTATATACTATATAGTTACAGTATATAGAATGTAGTATATAGTATATAGTTACAGTATATAGAATGTAGTATATAGTATATAGTTACAATATATAGAATGTAGTATATAGTTACAGTATATAGAATGTAGTATATAGTATATAGTTACAATATATAGAATGTAGTATATAGTTACAGTATATAGAATGTAGTATATAGTATATAGTTACAGTATATAGAATGTAGTATATAGTATATAGTTACAGTATATAGAATGTAGTATATAGTTACAGTATATAGAATGTAGTATATAGTATATAGTTACAGTATATAGAATGTAGTATATAGTATATAGTTACAGTATATAGAATGTAGTATATAGTATATAGTTACAGTATATAGAATGTAGTATATAGTATATAGTTACAGTATATAGAATGTAGTATATAGTATACAGTTACAGTATATAGAATGTAGTATATAGTATATAGTTACAGTATATAGAATGTAGTATATAGTATATAGTTACAGTATATAGAATGTAGTATATAGTATATAGTTACAGTATATAGAATGTAGTATATAGTATATAGTTACAGTATATAGAATGTAGTATATAGTATATAGTTACAGTATATAGAATGCAGTATATAGTATATAGTTACAGTATATAGAATGTAGTATATAGTATATAGTTACAGTATATAGAATGCAGTATATAGTATATAGTTACAGTATATAGAATGTAGTATATAGTATATAGTTACAGTATATAGAATGTAGTATATAGTATATAGTATATAGTTACAGTATATAGAATGTAGTATATAGTATATAGTTACAGTATATAGAATGTAGTATATAGTATATAGTTACAGTATATAGAATGTAGTATATAGTATATAGTTACAGTATATAGAATGTAGTATATAGTATATAGTTACAGTATATAGAATGTAGTATATAGTATATAGTTACAGTATATAGAATGTAGTATATAGTATATAGTTACAGTATATAGAATGTAGTATATAGTATATAGTTACAGTATATAGAATGTAGTATATAGTATATAGTTACAGTATATAGAATGTAGTATATAGTATATAGTTACAGTATATAGAATGTAGTATATAGTATATAGTTACAGTATATAGAATGTAGTATATAGTATATAGTTACAGTATATAGAATGTAGTATATAGTATATAGTTACAGTATATAGAATGTAGTATATAGTATATAGTTACAGTATATAGAATGCAGTATATAGTATATAGTTACAGTATATAGAATGTAGTATATAGTATATAGTTACAGTATATAGAATGTAGTATATAGTATATAGTTACAGTATATAGAATGTAGTATATAGTATATAGTTACAGTATATAGAATGTAGTATATAGTATATAGTTACAGTATATAGAATGTAGTATATAGTATATAGTTACAGTATATAGAATGTAGTATATAGTATATAGTTACAGTATATAGAATGTAGTATATAGTATATAGTTACAGTATATAGAATGTAGTATATAGTATATAGTTACAGTATATAGAATGTAGTATATAGTATATAGTTACAGTATATAGAATGTAGTATATAGTATATAGTTACAGTATATAGAATGTAGTATATAGTATATAGTTACAGTATATAGAATGTAGTATATAGTATATAGTTACAGTATATAGAATGTAGTATATAGTATATAGTTACAGTATATAGAATGTAGTATATAGTATATAGTTACAGTATATAGAATGTAGTATATAGTATATAGTTACAGTATATAGAATGTAGTATATAGTATATAGTTACAGTATATAGAATGTAGTATATAGTATATAGTTACAGTATATAGAATGTAGTATATAGTATATAGTTACAGTATATAGAATGTAGTATATAGTATATAGTTACAGTATGTAGAATGTAGTATATAGTATATAGTTACAGTATGTAGAATGTAGTATATAGTATATAGTTACAGTATATAGAATGTAGTATATAGTATATAGTTACAGTATATAGAATGTAGTATATAGTATATAGTTACAGTATATAGAATGTAGTATATACTATATAGTTACAGTATATAGAATGTAGTATATAGTATATAGTTACAGTATATAGAATGTAGTATATAGTATATAGTTGCAGTATATAGAATGTAGTATATAGTATATAGTTACAGTATATAGAATGTAGTATATAGTATATAGTTACAGTATATAGAATGTAGTATATAGTATATAGTTACAGTATATAGAATGTAGTATATAGTATATAGTTACAGTATATAGAATGTAGTATATATATATAGTATATAGAATTACAGTATATAGAATGTAGTATATAGTATATAGTTACAGTATATAGAATGTAGTATATAGTATATAGTTACAGTATATAGAATGTAGTATATAGTATATAGTTACAGTATATAGAATGCAGTATATAGTATATAGTTACAGTATATAGAATGCAGTATATAGTATATAGTTACAGTATATAGAATGCAGTATATAGTATATAGTTAAAGTATATAGAATGCAGTATATAGTATATAGTTACAGTATATAGAATGCAGTATATAGTATATAGTTACAGTATATAGAATGTAGTATATAGTATATAGTTACAGTATATAGAATGTAGTATATAGTATATAGTTACAGTATATAGAATGCAGTATATAGTATATAGTTACAGTATATAGAATGTAGTATATAGTATATAGTTACAGTATATAGAATGCAGTATATAGTATATAGTTACAGTATATAGAATGTAGTATATAGTATATAGTTACAGTATATAGAATGTAGTATATAGTATATAGTTACAGTATATAGAATGTAGTATATAGTATATAGTTAAAGTATATAGAATGTAGTATATAGTATATAGTTACAGTATTTAGAATTTAGTATATAGTATATAGTTACAGTATATAGAATGTAGTATATAGTATATAGTTACAGTATATAGAATGTAATATATAGTATATAGTTACAGTATTTAGAATTTAGTATATAGTATATAGTTACAGTATATAGAATGTAGTATATAGTATATAGTTACAGTATATAGAATGTAGTATATAGTATATAGTTACAATATATAGAATGTAGTATATAGTTACAGTATATAGAATGTAGTATATAGTTACAATATATAGAATGTAGTATATAGTTACAGTATATAGAATGTAGTATATAGTATATAGTTACAGTATATAGAATGTAGTATATAGTATATAGTTACAGTATATAGAATGTAGTATATAGTTACAGTATATAGAATGTAGTATATAGTATATAGTTACAGTATATAGAATGTAGTATATAGTATATAGTTACAGTATATAGAATGTAGTATATAGTATATAGTTACAATATATAGAATGTAGTATATAGTTACAGTATATAGAATGTAGTATATAGTATATAGTTACAGTATATAGAATGTAGTATATAGTTACAGTATATAGAATGTAGTATATAGTATATAGTTACAGTATATAGAATGTAGTATATAGTATATAGTTACAGTATATAGAATGTAGTATATAGTATATAGTTACAGTATATAGAATGTAGTATATAGTATATAGTTACAGTACATAGAATGTAGTATATAGTGTATAGTATATAGTTACAGTATATAGAATGTAGTATATAGTATATAGTTACAGTATATAGAATGTAGTATATAGTATATAGTTACAGTACATAGAATGTAGTATATAGTATATAGTATATAGTTACAGTATATAGAATGTAGTATATAGTATATAGTTACAGTATATAGAATGTAGTATATAGTTACAGTATATAGAATGTAGTATATAGTATATAGTTACAGTATACAGAATGTAGTATATAGTTAGAGTATATAGAATGTAGTATATAGTATATAGTTACAGTATATAGAATGTAGTATATAGTATATAGTTACAGTATATAGAATGTACACATAAGCAATATTTTCTGATTTAAAAACGTTTTAGAATATACATTCTTAAACAATATTTGTCATCTCACCTCTTAGTTTCGGTGTCATGTTCCCCAGAGAGACTCATTTTAGAGGCAGGGTCCCCCTCCTCCCTCTCCCCAGAGAGACTCATTTTAGAGCACTGACCCCTAAACAGAGATCCAACATGTTGGTTGTGATTAACACAGTGACAACTAAACAGAGATCCAACATGTTGGTTGTGGTTAACACAGTGACAACTAAACAGAGATCCAGCATGTTGGTTGTGGTTAACACAGTGACAACTAAACAGAGATCCAACATGTTGGTTGTGATTAACACAGTGACAACTAAACAGAGATCCAACATGTTGGTTGTGGTTAACACAGTGACAACTAAACAGAGATCCAACATGTTGGTTGTGGTTAACACAGTGACAACTAAACAGAGATCCAACATGTTGGTTGTGGTTAACACAGTGACAACTAAACAGAGATCCAACATGTTGGTTGTGGTTAACACAGTGACAACTAAACAGAGATCCAACATGTTGGTTGTGGTTATTAACACAGTGACCCCTAAACAGAGATCCAACATGTTGGTTGTGGTTAACACAGTGACAACTAAACAGAGATCCAACATGTTGGTTGTGGTTAACACAGTAACAACTAAACAGAGATCCAACATGTTGGTTGTGGTTAACACAGTGACAACTAAACAGAGATCCAACATGTTGGTTGTGGTTAACACAGTGACAAGTAAACAGAGATCCAACATGTTGGTTGTGGTTAACACAGTGACAACTAAACAGAGATCCAACATGTTGGTTGTGGTTAACACAGTGACAACTAAACAGAGATCCAACATGTTGGTTGTGGTTAACACAGTGACAACTAAACAGAGATCCAGCATGTTGGTTGTGGTTAACACAGTGACAACTAAACAGAGATCCAACATGTTGGTTGTGGTTAACACAGTGACAACTAAACAGAGATCCAGCATGTTGGTTGTGGTTAACACAGTGACAACTAGACAGAGATCCAGCATGTTGGTTGTGGTTAACACAGTGACAACTTAGAAATAAAACATTTACTAACAGACACATCCAAACAGTCAGGTGACTTAATGCAACACATGAACATGTAGTTGTGACTGATATTTGTCACCTCATCTCCATGTTTGGTGTCAGTAATAATTATAATAACGATAATATAATGTGTCACTGTTTGTTAAGGCTCCCAGACGTGACCAACTGAGTTTCTTTTTGAGGATGAACGGAGGGAGATGAATACACCAGTTGCCATGGTTACTCCTGTGTTGTTATGCTCCAACATTATAACAACATCAGTGGGGTCTAATTGTCCAGCTTTTATTTAGTTGAATGAACATTTTCTCAAAGATGATATGCTATTATTGCAATATGTTTCAGTCCATTGTCTTTTATACTTCTATTTGGTTTCAGTCCATTGTCTTTTATACTTTCTATTTGGTTTCAGTCCATTGTCTTTTATACTTTCTATTTGGTTTCAGTCCATTGTCTTTTATACTTTCTATTTGGTTTCAGTCCATTGTCTTTTATACTTTCTATTTGGTTTCAGTCCATTGTCTTTTATACTTTCTATTTGGTTTCAGTCCATTGTCTTTTATACTTTCTATTTGGTTTCAGTCCATTGTCTTTTATACTTTCTATTTGGTTTCAGTCCATTGTCTTTTATACTTTCTATTTGGTTTCAGTCCATTGTCTTTTATACTTTCTATTTGGTTTCAGTCCATTGTCTTTTATACTTTCTATTTGGTTTCAGTCCATTGTCTTTTATACTTTCTATTTGGTTTCAGTCCATTGTCTTTTATACTTTCTATTTGGTTTCAGTCCATTGTCTTTTATACTTTCTATTTGGTTTCAGTCCATTGTCTTTTATACTTTCTATTTGGTTTCAGTCCATTGTCTTTTATACTTTCTATTTGGTTTCAGTCCATTGTCTTTTATACTTTCTATTTGGTTTCAGTCCATTGTCTTTTATACTTTCTATTTGGTTTCAGTCCATTGTCTTTTATACTTTCTATTTGGTTTCAGTCCATTGTCTTTTATACTTTCTATTTGGTTTCATTCCATTGTCTTTTATACTTTCTATTTGGTTTCAGTCCATTGTCTTTTATACTTTCTATTTGGTTTCATTCCATTGTCTTTTATACTTTCTATTTGGTTTCAGTCCATTGTCTTTTATACTTTCTATTTGGTTTCAGTCCATTGTCTTTTATACTTTCTATTTGGTTTCAGTCCATTGTCTTTTATACTTTCTATTTGGTTTCAGTCCATTGTCTTTTATACTTTCTATTTGGTTTCAGTCCATTGTCTTTTATACTTTCTATTTGGTTTCAGTCCATTGTCTTTTATACTTTCTATTTGGTTTCAGTCCATTGTCTTTTATACTTTCTATTTGGTTTCATTCCATTGTCTTTTATACTTTCTATTTGGTTTCAGTCCATTGTCTTTTATACTTTCTATTTGGTTTCAGTCCATTGTCTTTTATACTTTCTATTTGGTTTCAGTCCATTGTCTTTTATACTTTCTATTTGGTTTCAGTCCATTGTCTTTTATACTTTCTATTTGGTTTCAATCCATTGTCTTTTATACTTTCTATTTGGTTTCAATCCATTGTCTTTTATACTTTCTATTTGGTTTCAGTCCATTGTCTTTTATACTTTCTATTTGGTTTCAGTCCATTGTCTTTTATACTTTCTATTTGGTTTCAGTCCATTGTCTTTTATACTTTCTATTTGGTTTCAGTCCATTGTCTTTTATACTTTCTATTTGGTTTCAGTCCATTGTCTTTTATACTTTCTATTTGGTTTCACTTAATCTGCCTTTTAACCCATTTCCCTCACACCTTCCTAACTTAATCTGCCTGTTAACCCATTTCCCTCACACCTTCCTAACTTAATCTGCCTTTTAACCCATTTCCCTCACACCTTCCTAACTTAATCTGCTTTTTAACCCATTTCCCTCACACCTTCCTAACTTAATCTGCCTTTAACCCATTTCCCTCACACCTTCCTAACTTAATCTGCCTGTTAACCCATTTCCTTCACACCTTCCTAACTTAATCTGCCTTTTAACCCATTTCCCTCACACCTTCCTAACTTAATCTGCCTTTTAACCCATTTCCCTCACACCTTCCTAACTTAATCTGCTTTTTAACCCATTTCCCTCACACCTTCCTAACTTAATCTGCCTTTAACCCATTTCCCTCACACCTTCCTAACTTAATCTGCCTGTTAACCCATTTCCTTCACACCTTCCTAACTTAATCTGCCTGTTAACCCATTTCCTTCACACCTTCCTAACTTAATCTGCCTTTTAACCCATTTCCCTCACACCTTCCTAACTTAATCTGCCTGTTAACCCATTTCCCTCACACCTTCCTAACTTAATCTGCCTTTTAACCCATTTCCCTCACACCTTCCTAACTTAATCTGCTTTTTAACCCATTTCCCTCACACCTTCCTAACTTAATCTGCCCTTAACCCATTTTCCTCACACCTTCCTAACTTAATCTGCCTGTTAACCCATTTCCTTCACACCTTCCTAACTTAATCTGCCTTTTAACCCATTTCCCTCACACCTTCCTAACTTAATCTGCCTTTAACCCATTTCCCTCACACCTTCCTAACTTAATCTGCCTGTTAACCCATTTCCTTCACACCTTCCTAACTTAATCTGCCTTTTAACCCATTTCCCTCACACCTTCCTAACTTAATCTGCCTTTTAACCCATTTCCCTCACACCTTCCTAACTTAATCTGCCTGTTAACCCATTTCCTTCACACCTTCCTAACTTAATCTGCCTTTTAACCCATTTCCCTCACACCTTCCTAACTTAATCTGCCTTTTAACATATTTCCCTCACACCTTCCTAACTTAATCTGCCTGTTAACCCATTTCCCTCACACCTTCCTAACTTAATCTGCCAAGACGATGTGCTGTAGGACCTTGGCGTCCAGCCAGCCACTGATGAGTCTCTCTTTCCTCACTGAATAAAAGACAAATAGATGAATGGGCCATAATTGTGCACCTTGCAAGCACAATTCAATTTAAATGAGGTCTAACTGAATGATAAGGAAGGTGAAGAGGTTGATTTAATGCAGCACAACAGTGTATTGATGAGGTGAAGAGGTTGATTTAATGTAGCACAACAGTGTATTGATGAGGTGAAGAGGTTGATTTAATGTAGCACAACAGTGTATTGATGAGGTGAAGAGGTGATTTAATGTAGCACAACAGTGTATTGATGAGGTGAAGAGGTTGATTTAATGTAGCACAACAGTGTATTGATGAGGTGAAGAGGTTGATATAATGTAGCACAACAGTGTATTGATGAGGTGAAGAGGTGATTTAATGTAGCACAACAGTGTATTGATGAGGTGAAGAGGTTGATTTAATGTAGCACAACAGTGTATTGATGAGTTGAAGAGGTGATTTAATGTAGCACAACAGTGTACTGATGAGGTGAAGAGGTGATTTAATGTAGCACAACAGTGTATTGATGAGGTGAAGAGGTGATTTAATGTAGCACAACAGTGTATTGATGAGTTTGTGTTTTGCCTGTTTATCAGCAGTAAATCATTTGACCACACGCCTTGTGGCTTGATAATATTCTCTTTTATGTTTAACTTTCTATAAATAAACTGTTATGGGACTGTTCTAATGACTGTAACTCTAATACTAATCACATGTATTGTAAAGGGAAATGACAACATGCTATGAGTTGCAGCCTTTAGAATAATGTAAAACATGTCCTTGACTCTATCAAGTTGATGAACGAAAGTTAGCCTGAAGACAAGATTACATCTACATTAATCTGATAAGTGACAATATTAGGACTCTCAGTTTTCATATTGTACATGAAGAGATGGGAGCATCTGATACATGAAGAGATGGGAGCATCTAGTACATAAAGAGATGGGAGCATCTAGTACATGAAGAGATGGGAACATCTGGTGCATGAAGAGATGGGAGCATCTAGTACATGAAGAGATGGGAGCATCTGATACATGAAGAGATGGGAGCATCTAGTACATGAAGAGATGGGAGCATCTGGTGCATGAAGAGATGGGAGCATCTAGTACATGAAGAGATGGTAGCATCTAGTACATGAAGAGATGGGAGCATCTAGTACATGAAGAGATGGGAGCATCTAGTACATGAAGAGATGGGAGCATCTAGTACATGAAGAGATGGGAGCATCTAGTACATGAAGAGATGGGAGCATCTAGTACATGAAGAGATGGGAGCATCTAGTACATGAAGAGATGGGAGCATCTTGCAGTGAAAGGAGCATCTCTTTATCAAATCCTCCTTCAGAGTCACAAGCAGTTAAAACATTGTGGTTTCTATATAATACTGTATCAGAGATCAGATTCTGCAGGTTAAACATTGTGATTTCTATATAATACTGTATCAGAGATCAGATTCTGCAGGTTAAACATTGTGATTTCTATATAATACTGTATCTGAGTTTAAACATTGTGATTTCTATATAATACTGTATCTGAGATCAGATTCTGCAGGTTAAACATTGTGGTTTCTATATAATACTGTATCAGAGGTTAAACATTGTGATTTCTATATAATACTGTATCTGAGATCAGATTCTGCAGGTTAAACATTGTGGTTTCTATATAATACTGTATCAGAGATCAGATTCTGCAGGTTAAACATTGTGATTTCTATATAATACTGTATCTGAGATCAGATTCTGCAGGTTAAACATTGTGGTTTCTATATAATACTGTATCTGAGTTTAAACATTGTGATTTCTATATAATACTGTATCTGAGATCAGATTCTGCAGGTTCCTTGACACGTACCTTCATCAAATAACTCTCAACATTCAAGAGGTGCAGCTTTATTTCCAAAGTTCACTTTTTCTTCAACAACATGTTACGGTGCGTGAATGAGGACCCAAAAGCGAATCAACTTAAACAGAGCTTCTTTAATTACCAAACATAGGTAGGCTCAGATGGACCGGCAGATTCCGACAGGACAGGACAAGGTTACAGCAAACATGACGACAGTCTGGTTCAGGCATGAATGACACAAACAAACAAGAATCCGACAAGGACAGGAGCAGAAACAGAGAGAGATATTGGGACCTAATCAGAGGGAAAAAAGGGAACAGGTGGGGAACGGGGTGAATGGGTAGTTAGAGGAGACAAGGGACAGCTGGGGGAAAGCGGGGGAGAAAAGGTAACCTAACACGACCAGCAGAGGGAGACAGGGTGAAGGGAAAGGACAGAGACAAGACACAACATGACAGTACCCCCCCACTCACCGAGCGCCTCCTGGCGCACTCGAGGAGGAAACCTGGCGGCAACGGAGGAAATCCTCGATCAGCGCACGGTCCAGCACGTCCCGAGAGGGAACCCAACTCCTCTCCTCAGGACCGTACCCCTCCCAATCGACAAGGTACTGGTGACCACGGCCCCGAGGACGCATGTCCAAAATCCTGCGGACCCTGTAGATGGGTGCGCCCTCGACAAGGATGGGGGGGGGGGGGGGGGGAAGACGAGCGGGGGCGCGAAGAACGGGCTTAATACAGGAGACATGGAAGACCGGGTGGACGCGACGAAGGTATCGCGGAAGAAGAAGTCGAACTGCGACAGGATTAATGACCCGAGAAATACGGAACGGACCAATGAACCGCGGGGTCAACTTGCGAGAAGCCGTCTTAAGGGGAAGGTTCTGAGTGGAGAGCCAAACTCTCTGACCGCGACAATATCTAGGACTCTTAGTTCTACGCTTATTAGCAGCCCTCACAGTCTGCGCCCTATAACGGCAAAGTGCAGACCTGACCCTCTTCCAGGTGCGCTCGCAACGTTGGACAAAAGCCTGAGCGGAGGGGACGCTGGACTCGGCGAACTGAGATGAGAACAGCGGAGGCTGGTACCCGAGGCTACTCTGAAAAGGAGATAGCCCGGTCGCAGACGAAGGAAGCGAGTTGTGGGCGTATTCTGCCCAGGGGAGCTGTTCTGACCAAGACGCAGGGTTGCGAAAAGAAAGACTGCGTAAGATGCGACCAATAGTCTGATTGGCCCGTTCTGCTTGACCGTTAGACTGGGGGTGAAAGCCGGAAGAGAGACTGACGGAAGCCCCAATCAAACGGCAAAACTCCCTCCAAAATTGAGACGTGAATTGCGGACCTCTGTCCGAAACGACGTCTGACGGAAGGCCATGAATTCTGAAAACATTCTCGATGATGATTTGTGCCGTCTCTTTAGCAGAAGGAAGCTTAGCAAGGGGAATGAAATGAGCCGCCTTAGAGAACCTATCGACAACCGTAAGAATAACAGTCTTCCCCGCTGACGAAGGCAGTCCGGTGACAAAATCTAAGGCGATGTGAGACCACGGTCGAGAGGGAATAGGAAGCGGCCTGAGACGGCCGGCAGGAGGAGAGTTACCGGACTTAGTCTGCGCGCAGACCGAACAAGCAGCCACGAAACGACGCGTGTCATGCTCCCGGGTGGGCCACCAGAAACGCTGGCGAATGGAAGCAAGCGTACCCCGAACGCCAGGGTGGCCGGCTAACTTGGCAGAGTGAGCCCACTGAAGAACGGCCAGACGAGTAGGAACGGGAACGAAAAGAAGGTTCCTAGGACAAGCGCGCGGCGACGGAGTTTGAGTGAGTGCTTGCTTTACCTGCCTCTCAATTCCCCAGACAGTCAACCCGACAACACGCCCCTCAGGGAGAATCCCCTCGGGGTCAGTGGAGGCTACTGAAGAACTGAAGAGACGAGACAAAGCATCAGGCTTGGTGTTCTTAGAGCCCGGACGATAAGAAATCACGAACTCGAAACGAGCGAAAAACAGCGCCCAACGCGCCTGACGCGCATTAAGTCGTTTGGCAGAACGGATGTACTCAAGGTTCCTATGGTCAGTCCAAACGACAAAAGGAACGGTCGCCCCCTCCAACCACTGTCGCCATTCGCCTAGGGCTAACCGGATGGCGAGCAGTTCGCGGTTACCCACATCATAGTTACGTTCCGACGGCGACAGGCGATGAGAAAAATACGCGCATGGGTGGACCTTGTCGTCAGAGAGGGAGCGCTGAGAAAGGATGGCTCCCACTCCCACCTCTGACGCGTCAACCTCGACAACGAACTGTCTAGAGACGTCAGGTGTAACAAGGATAGGAGCGGATGTAAAACGATTCTTGAGGAGATCAAAAGCTCCCTGGGCGGAAACGGACCACTTAAAGCACGTCTTGACAGAAGTAAGGGCTGTGAGAGGAGCTGCCACCTGACCGAAATTACGGATGAAACGACGATAGAAGTTCGCGAAGCCGAGAAAGCGCTGCAGCTCGACGCGTGACTTAGGGACGGGCCAATCAATGACAGCTCGGACCTTAGCGGGATCCATCTTAATGCCTTCAGCGGAAATAACAGAACCGAGAAATGTGACGGAGGAGGCATGAAAAGTGCACTTCTCAGCCTTCACAAAAAGACAATTCTCTAAAAGGCGCTGGAGGACACGTCGAACGTGCTGAACATGAATCTGGAGTGACGGTGAAAAAATCAGGATATCGTCAAGGTAAACGAAAACAAAGATGTTCAGCATGTCTCTCAGGACATCATTGACTAATGCCTGAAAGACAGCTGGAGCGTTAGCGAGGCCGAAAGGAAGAACCCGGTATTCAAAGTGCCCTAACGGAGTGTTAAACGCCGTCTTCCACTCGTCCCCCTCCCTGATGCGCACGAGATGGTAAGCGTTACGAAGGTCCAACTTAGTGAAAAACCTGGCTCCCTGCAGGATCTCGAAGGCTGAAGACATAAGAGGAAGCGGATAACGATTCTTCACTGTTATGTCATTCAGCCCTCGATAATCTATGCAGGGGCGCAGAGACCCGTCCTTCTTCTTGACAAAAAAAAACCCCGCTCCGGCGGGAGAGGAGGAGGGGACTATGGTACCGGCGTCAAGAGCTACAGACAAATAATCTTCGAGAGCCTTACGTTCGGGAGCCGACAGAGAGTATAGTCTACCCCGGGGGGGGGTGGTTCCCGGAAGGAGATCAATACTACAATCATACGACCGGTGTGGAGGAAGAGAGGTGGCCCTGGACCGACTGAACACCGTGCGCAGATCGTGATATTCCTCCGGCACCCCTGTCAAATCACCAGGCTCCTCCTGTGAAGAAGAGACAGAGGAAACAGGAGGGATAGCAGACATTAAACATTTCACATGACAAGAGACGTTCCAGGAGAGGATAGAATTACTAGACCAATTAATGGAAGGATTATGACAAACTAGCCAGGGATGGCCCAAAACAACAGGTGTAAAAGGTGAACGAAAAATTAAAAAGGAAATGGTTTCACTATGATTACCAGAAACAGTGAGGGTTAAAGGTAGCGTCTCACGCTGAATCCTGGGGAGAGGACTACCATCCAGGGCGAACAAGGCCGTGGGCTCCTTTAACTGTCTGAGAGGAATGTCATGTTCCCGAGCCCAGGTCTCGTCCATAAAACAGCCCTCCGCCCCAGAGTCTATTAAGGCACTGCAGGAAGCTGACGAACCGGTCCAGCGTAGATGGACCGACAAGGTAGTGCAGGATCTTGAAGGAGAGACAGGAGTAGTAGCGCTCACCAGTAGCCCTCCGCTTACTGACGAGCGCTGGCCTTTTACTGGACATGAAGTGACAAAATGACCAGCGGAACCGCAATAGAGACAGAGGCGGTTGGTGATTCTCCGTTCCCTCTCCTCAGTCGAGATGCGGATACCTCCCAGCTGCATGGGCTCAGCACCCGAGCCGGCAGAGGAAGATGGTAGTGATGCGGAGAGGGAGGCGACGGAGAGCGCGAGCTCCTTTCCACGAGCTCGGTGACGAAGATCAACCCGTCGCTCAATGCGAATAGCGAGTTCAATCAAGGAATCCACGCTGGAAGGAACCTCCCGGGAGAGAATCTCATCCTTTACCTCTGCGCGGAAACCCTCCAGAAGACGAGCGAGCAAGGCCGGCTCGTTCCAGCCACTGGAGACAGCAAGAGTGCGAAACTCAATAGAGTAGTCTGTTATGGATCGATTGCCTTGACATAGGGAAGACAGGGCCCTGGAAGCCTCCTCCCCAAAAACAGATCGATCAAAAACCCGTATCATCTCCTCCTTAAAGTCTTGATACTGGTTAGTACACTCAGCCCTTGCCTCCCAGATTGCCGTGCCCCACTCACGAGCCCGTCCAATAAGGAGAGATATGACGTAGGCGACACGAGCAGTGCTCCTGGAGTAAGTGTTGGGCTGGAGAGAAAACACAATATCACACTGGGTGAGGAACGAGCGGCATTCAGTGGGCTCCCCAGAGTAACACGGCGGGTTATTGATTCTGGGCTCCGGAGATTCGAAAGCCCTGGAAGTGGCCGGTGGATCGAGGCGGAGATGGTGAACCTGTTCTGTGAGGTTGGAGACTTGGGTGGCCAGGGTCTCAACGGCATGTCGAGCAGCAGACAATTCCTGCTTGTGTCTGCCTAGCATCGCTCCCTGGATCTCGACGGCTGAGTGGAGAGGATCCGAAGTCGCTGGGTCCATTCTTGGTCGGATTCTTCTGTTACGGTGCGTGAATGAGGACCCAAAAGCGAATCAACTTAAACAGAGCTTCTTTAATTACCAAACATAGGTAGGCTCAGATGGACCGGCAGATTCCGACAGGACAGGACAAGGTTACAGCAAACATGACGACAGTCTGGTTCAGGCATGAATGACACAAACAAACAAGAATCCGACAAGGACAGGAGCAGAAACAGAGAGAGATATTGGGACCTAATCAGAGGGAAAAAAGGGAACAGGTGGGGAACGGGGTGAATGGGTAGTTAGAGGAGACAAGGGACAGCTGGGGGAAAGCGGGGGAGAAAAGGTAACCTAACACGACCAGCAGAGGGAGACAGGGTGAAGGGAAAGGACAGAGACAAGACACAACATGACACAACATCTGTGTTGTCCAGGTATATATCACAGGACCCCTGTAGCAGCAGCATTGATCAACATCTGTGTTGTCCAGGTATTTATCACAGGACCACTCCAGCAGCAGCATTGATCTGCAACTAAGCAGAAACTAGTACCACAATCAAATTAAAATCTGATATTCTGTCGTCAATGGATGAATGGCCAATAGAAACCAGATAGAAATTGATAATAGTGCATGTGACTTCAGTTCTGGTTAGCCACAGACTTGCTAAATGTCTTTCCATGTCTGGGGAAATGAAACCAGGCCAGTGGTGGTTGAGTGTCTGAGACTGTGGTTTTGAGTCACGTGGAGCCTGACATGGACAAAGGCAGACATGTGACCATGGACAACTTCTTCACATCAATTTCCCTGTCAGACAAGTTGATTGCAAACAAGACTAGCCTGCTAGGAACAGTGGACAAACAAACAAGACTAGCCTGCTATGAACAGTGAACAAACAAACAAGACTAGCCTGCTATGAACAGTGAACGAACAAACAAGACTAGCCTGCTAGGAACAGTGAACAAACAAACAAGACTAGCCTAGCCAGGTCATTACAGTATATAGAGTATCTCTACCATATACAGACACCAACTAGTATCCCCTTTATGATCTAGCCAGGTCATTACAGTATATACAGTATCTCTACCATATACAGACAGCAACTAGTATACCCTTTATGATCTAGCCAGGTCATTACAGTATATACAGTATCTCTACCATATACAGACACTAACTAGTATCCCCTTTATGATCTAGCCAGGTCATTACAGTATATACAGTATCTCTACCATATACAGACACCAACTAGTATCCCCTTTATGATCTAGCCACGTCATTACAGTATATACAGTATCTCTACCATATACAGACAGCAACTAGTATACCCTTTATGATCTAGCCAGGTCATTACAGTGTATACAGAATATCTACCATATACAGACAGCAACTAGTATCCCCTTTATGATCTAGCCAGGTCATTACAGTATATACAGTATCTCTACCATATACAAACAGCAACTAGTATCCCCTTTATGATCTAGGCAGGTCATTACAGTATATACAGTATCTCTACCATATACAGACACCAACTAGTATCCCCTTTATGATCTAGCCAGGTCATTACAGTATATAGAGTATCTCTACCATATACAGACACCAACTAGTATCCCCTTTATGATCTAGCCAGGTCATTACAGTATATACAGTATCTCTACCATATACAGACAGCAACTAGTATACCCTTTATGATCTAGCCAGGTCATTCCAGTATATACAGTATCTCTACCATATACAGACAGCAACTAGTATCCCCTTTATGATCTAGCCAGGTCATTACAGTATATACAGAATATCTACCATATACAGACAGCAACTAGTATCCCCTTTATGATCTAGCCAGGGCATTCCAGTATATACAGTATCTCTACCATATACAAACAGCCTTCCATCTGACAGACACCAACTAGTATCCCCCCTTTCATTATGTTACATTCATATTATTACTATTACATGGCAAGACTCTGTAAAAGGAGGTACTTGCCGCTGGCCTGTTCTACAATGTGCTCGACATGGCTGCTATCAACACGTGTTGTACAAGCAATGCCTTGTCAAGACAGTCAGCAGGAGAGATTTCATCATGGATCTGGCATGTGAGCTTCATGAGAACCACATGAACGCAGAACGCAGAGAAAGAACCTAGAGTCACCAAGCAGGCAGCAGGTCCTGTTCTCCCTCTTCCCCAAGCACCACAGCACCAAGCAGGCATCAGGTCCTGCTCTCCATCTTCCCCAAGCACCACAGCTCCAAGCAGGCATCAGGTCCTGCTCTCCCTCGTCCCCAAGCACCACAGCACCAAGCAGGCAGCAGGTCCTGCTCTCCCTCTTCCCCAAGTACGACAGCACCAAGCAGGCAGCAGGTCCTGCTCTCCCTCGTCCCCAAGCACCACAGCACCAAGCAGGCAGCAGGTCCTGCTCTCCCTCGTCCCCAAGCACCACAGCACCAAGCAGGCAGCAGGTCCTGCTCTCCCTCTTCCCCAAGTACCACAGCACCAAGCAGGCAGCAGGTCTTGCTCTTCCTCTTAACCAAGCACCACAGCTCCAAGCAGGCAGCAGGTCTGCTCTCCCTCTTCCCCAAGCACCGCAGCAGGTCCTGCTCTCCCTCTTCCCCAAGCACCACAGCACCAAGCAGGCAGCAGGTCTGCTCTCCCTCTTCCCCAAGCACCACAGCAGGTCCTGCTCTCCCTCGTCCCCAAGCACCACAGCACCAAGCAGGCAGCAGGTCCTGCTCTCCCTCTTCCCCAAGCACCACAGCACCAAGCAGGCAGCAGGTCCTGCTCTCCCTCTTCCCCAAGCACCACAGCAGGTCCTGCTCTCCCTCTTCCCCAAGCACCACAGTCACCAAGCAGGCAGCAGGTCCTACTCTCCCTCTTCCCCAAGCACCACAGCACCAAGCAGGCAGCAGGTCCTGCTCTCCCTCTTCCCCAAGTACCACAGCACCAAGCAGGCAGCAGGTCCTACTCTCCCTCTTCCCCAAGCACCACAGCACCAAGCAGGCAGCAGGTCCTACTCTCCCTCTTCCCCAAGCACCACAGCACCAAGCAGTCAGCAGGTCCTGCTCTCCCAATGTCAAGTCGGCAGATTCACACCGAACAAGGCCAATGAACACTGTGTGCAGGGCAACCGATTTGACTTGTTTGTGGACCTGAAGCAGAAAGAGAAGAGGGGATTGATTCATGTGTGAAGGAGCTACAGTGTCTGATAGCAGAAAGAGAAGAGGGGATTGATTCATGTGTGAAGGAGCTACAGTGTCTGATAGCAGAAAGAGAGGAGGGGATTGATTCATGTGTAAAGGAGCTACAGTGTCTGATAGCATGAAGAGAAGAGGGGATTGATTCATGTGTGAAGGAGCTACAGTGTCTGATAGCATAAAGAGAAGAGGGGATTGATTCATGTGTGAAGGAGCTACAGTGTCTGATAGCAGAAAGAGAAGAGGGGATTGATTCATGTGTGAAGGAGCTACAGTGTCTGATAGCAGAAAGAGAAGAGGGGATTGATTCATGTGTGAAGGAGCTACAGTGTCTGATAGCAGAAAGAGAAGAGGGGATTGATTCATGTGTGAAGGTGAGCTACAGTGTCTGATAGCAGAAAGAGAAGAGGGGATTGATTCATGTGTGAAGGTGAGCTACAGTGTCTGATAGCATGAAGAGAAGAGGGGATTGATTCATGTGTGAAGGAGCTACAGTGTCTGATAGCATGAAGAGAAGAGGGGATTGATTCATGTGTGAAGGAGCTACAGTGTCTGATAGCATGAAGAGAAGAGGGGATTGATTCATGTGTGAAGGAGCTACAGTGTCTGATAGCAGAAAGAGAAGAGGGGATTGATTCATGTGTAAAGGAGCTACAGTGTCTGATAGCAGAAAGAGAAGAGGGGATTGATTCATGTGTGAAGGAGCTACAGTGTCTGATAGCAGAAAGAGAAGAGGGGATTGATTCATGTGTGAAGGAGCTACAGTGTCTGGTAGCATGAAGAGAAGAGGGGATTGATTCATGTGTGAAGGAGCTACAGTGTCTGATAGCAGAAAGAGAAGAGGGGATTGATTCATGTGTAAAGGAGCTACAGTGTCTGATAGCATGAAGAGAAGAGGGGATTGATTCATGTGTAAAGGAGCTACAGTGTCTGATAGCAGAAAGAGAAGAGGGGATTGATTCATGTGTGAAGGAGCTACAGTGTCTGATAGCATGAAGAGAAGAGGGGATTGATTCATGTGTGAAGGAGCTACAGTGTCTGATAGCAGAAAGAGAAGAGGGGATTGATTCATGTGTGAAGGAGCTACAGTGTCTGGTAGCATGAAGAGAAGAGGGGATTGATTCATGTGTGAAGGAGCTACAGTGTCTGATAGCAGAAAGAGAAGAGGGGATTGATTCATGTGTAAAGGAGCTACAGTGTCTGATAGCATGAAGAGAAGAGGGGATTGATTCATGTGTAAAGGAGCTACAGTGTCTGATAGCAGAAAGAGAAGAGGGGATTGATTCATGTGTGAAGGAGCTACAGTGTCTGATAGCAGAAAGAGAAGAGGGGATTGATTCATGTGTAAAGGAGCTACAGTGTCTGATAGCAGAAAGAGAAGAGGGGATTGATTCATGTGTGAAGGAGCTACAGTGTCTGATAGCAGAAAGAGAAGAGGGGATTGATTCATGTGTAAAGGAGCTACAGTGTCTGATAGCATGAAGAGAAGAGGGGATTGATTCATGTGTAAAGGAGCTACAGTGTCTGATAGCAGAAAGAGAAGAGGGGATTGATTCATGTGTAAAGGAGCTACAGTGTCTGATACAATCAACACATTACTGTTTTTACGTCTGTCATCAATATATTTCCACAAATATTTATCATTTATGAAATTCATCCTTTACAATTGTTCATTCACTGGTGCTTTTGTTCAGGAATACAGAATACATTTCACCTGGCTGGTTTTATTATTATTAGATATTTTATTGTTTAGGAATACAGAATACATTTCACCTGGCTGGTTTTATTATTATTAGATATTTTATTGTTCAGGAATACAGAATACATTTCACCTGGCTGGTTTTATTATTAATAGATATGTTATTGTTTCTACTTTGTGAAAAGAAGCTGTAACTGGACTTTATTATCTTCTAAAACTCTATAATCAGATCTACAAATAGAGTTGATCAAACGGACTGTTTTTACTGGAAGGGAAATAGGCTGTAGGATGATCTATTTTACACTTTGTTGAATTAACTATTGTTGTTATTTTATATTGATATATTTCCACTAATTATTCTTCATGTCATTAATCCTTTACAATAGTATGTTACACTATTTATCAAGTGTTTATTTATTAACAAACCATGTTTTCACACGTTGCACCTTGCTGGTTGATATGCATCTGATGCACAGTCTCCCTTCACAACATAGAGTTGGTCTGTTTACCTGAACTGTGACATCAGTGATGCCTCTCACAGCGACAGAGTCTCCCTTCACAACATAGCGGCAGCTCTTCAGTTTGTCTGTTGACCTGAACAGCGACAGATTCACCTGTGTAAGTCTTTAACACGAGGGGCGCTGGCTGAAGTGGAAGGTGTTGCAGTGTCTTTTGTCTGACACAAGAGATACAGCTGCCCTGTGTTAATCACCATACACACCAGCTGTCCCTGTGTTAATCTCCATACACACCAGCTGTCCCTGTGTTAATCTCCACACACACCAGCTGTCCCTGTGTTAATCTCCACACACACCAGCTGTCCCTGTGTTAATCTCTATACACACCAGCTGTCCCTGTGTTAATCTCTATACACACCAGCTGTCCCTCTAGCGAGGAGGAGACATAGTATCCGTGCAGCCCGCCAGGAAGAAGTCAGGATTTTCAGTGTGACTTCCTGGTCTGATGAGTCACTCACCTCAGTGTTCTCGTGCTCAACAGTGTGAACATGTCTATTTGTCTTTCTTTGGAATGTCTGTTTCTTGTTTTCAGTCTGTTTCCTCTGTTCTCTTTTTGTTTCTGGAGACTTGTTCGATGTGGCTCTTTTTACCACAGTCTGGAAAATCCATGTCCTTACCTCAGCACGTAGACGTGAGATGTTCCGCTTTGCCACAGTCTGGAAAATCCATGTCCTTACCTCAGTATGTAGACGCCTGATGTTCCGCTTTGCCACAGTCTGGAAAATCCATGTCCTTACCTCAGCATGTAGACGTGAGATGTTCCGCTTTGCCACAGTCTGGAAAATCCATGTCCTTACCTCAGCACGTAGACGTGAGATGTTCCGCTTTGCCACAGTCTGGAAAATCCATGTCCTTACCTCAGTATGCAGACGCCTGATGTTCCTCTTTGCCACAGTGGAATCATGTGCCTTGATTTCCCGTCTCTGACGTTCAGTTGAATCTCTGTTCACTTTTTATTTTTTGTGATCAAACTTGTATTTATTTTGAAGGAACACAGAACAAATAGGGGCAGGGATGTTTATACCACTAGAGAAACAATACTGTTGAAATATACAGTACCAGTCAACAGATTGGACACACCCACTCATTCCCAGGGTTTTCTTTCTTTTACTATTTTCTACATTGTGGAATAATAGTGAAGACATCAAATAAAACTATGAAATAACACATATGGAATCACATAGTAACCAATTAAAAAAAAAAATCTAATTAAAATAAATTTGAGATTTGAGATTCTTCAAAGTATCCACCCTTTGCCTTGATGACAGCTTTTCCCAGTCTTGGCATTCTCTCAACCAGCTTCATGAGGTAGTCACCTGGAATGCATTTCAATGAACAGGTGTGCCTTGATAAAAGTTAATTTGTGGAATTTCTTTCCTTCTTAATGTGTTTGAGGCAATCAGTTGTGTTGTGACAAGGTAGGCGTGGTATACAGAAGATAGCCCTATTTGGTAAAAGTCTAAATCCATATTATGGCAAGAACAGCTCAAATAAGCAAAGAGAAACGACAGCCCATCATTACTTTAAGACATGAATATCAGTCATTCTGGAAAATGTCAAGAACTTTGAAAGTTTATTCAAGTGCAGTCGCAAAAACCAACAAGCACTATGAAGAAACTAGCTCTCAAGAGGACCGCCACAGGACAGGAATACCTCTGCTGCCGAGGATGAGTTCATTAGAGTTAACTGTCTCTCAAGAGGACCGCCACAGGACAGGAATACCTCTGCTGCCGAGGATGAGTTCATTAGAGTTAACTGTCTCTCATGAGGACCGCCACAGGACAGGAATACCTCTGCTGCCGAGGATGAGTTCATTAGAGTTAACTGTCTCTCAAGAGGACCGCCACAGGACAGGAATACCTCTGCTGCCGAGGATGAGTTCATTAGAGTTAACTGTCTCTCAAGAGGACCGCCACAGGACAGGAATACCTCTGCTGCCGAGGATGAGTTCATTAGAGTTAACTGTCTCTCATGAGGACCGCCACAGGACAGGAATACCTCTGCTGTCGAGGATGAGTTCATTAGAGTTACCTGTCTCTCATGAGGACCGCCACAGGACAGGAATACCTCTGCTGCCGAGGATGAGTTCATTAGAGTTAACTGTCTCTCAAGAGGACCGCCACAGGACAGGAATACCTCTGCTGCCGAGGATGAGTTCATTAGAGTTAACTGTCTCTCAAGAGGACCGCCACAGGACAGGAATACCTCTGCTGCCGAGGATGAGTTCATTAGAGTTAACTGTCTCTCAAGAGGACCGCCACAGGACAGGAATACCTCTGCTGTCGAGGATGAGTTCATTAGAGTTACCTGTCTCTCATGAGGACCGCCACAGGACAGGAATACCTCTGCTGTCGAGGATGAGTTCATTAGAGTTACCGGCCTCACAAATTACAGCCCAAATAAATACTTCACAGAGTTCAATAACAGACACTTCTCAACATCAACTGTTCAGAGGAGACTGCATGAATCAGGCCTTCATGGTTGAATTGCTGCAAAGAAACCACTACTAAAAGACACCACCAACAAGAAGAAGAAGAGACTTGCTTGGGCCAAGAAACACGAGCAATGGACATTAGACATTAGACAGGGGGAAATCTGCCTTTTGGTCTGCAGTTCAAATGTGAGATGTTTGGTTTCAACCACTGTGTCTTTGTGAGAAGCTGTGATCGGATGATCTCCACATGTCTATTTCCCACCATAAAGCATGGATGAGGAGGTGTGATGGTGTGGGGGTGAACGGATGATCTCCACATGTGTATTTCCCACCATAAAGCATGGATGAGGAGGTGTGATGGTGTGGGGGTGAACGGATGATCTCCACATGTGTATTTCCCAGCATAAAGCATGGATGAGGAGGTGTTATGGTGTGGGGGTGAACGGATGATCTCCACATGTGTATTTCCCAGCATAAAGCATGGATGAGGAGGTGTGATGGTGTGGGGGTGAACGGATGATCTCCACGTGTCTATTTCCCACCATAAAGCATGGATGAGGAGGTGTGATGGTGTGGGGGTGAACGGATGATCTCCACATGTGTATTTCCCACCGTAAGGCATGGATGAGGAGGTGTGATGGTGTGGGGGTGAACGGATGATCTCCACATGTGTATTTCCCACCGTAAGGCATGGATGAGGAGGTGTGATGGTGTGGGGGCGCTTTCCTAGTGACACTGCCTGTGATTTATTTAGAATTCAAGTCACACTTACCCAGCATGGCTACCACAGCATTCTGCAGCGATACGCCGTCCCATCTGGTTCGGGCTAGTGGGACTATCACTTGTTTTTCAACAGGACAATGACCTCCAAGCTGTGTAAGGGCTATTTGACCAAGAAGGAGAGTGATAGAGTGCTGCATCAGATGACCTGGCCTCCACAATCCACCGACTTCAACCAAATTGAGATGGGATGAGTCGGACCGCATAGTGAAGGAAAAGCAGCCAACAAGTGCTCAGCATATGTGGGGACTCCTTCAAGACTGTTGGAAAAGCATTCCAGGTGAAGCTGGTTGAGAGAATGCCAAGAATGTGCAAAGCGGTCATCAAGGCAAAAGGTGGCTATTTGAAGAATCTCAAATATAAAATTTATTTGAACACTTTTTGGTTATGTCATGATTCCATTTGTGTTATTTCATACTTTTTAAATCTTCAGTATTATTCTACAATGTAGAAAATAGTGAGAATAAATAAAAACCCTTGAATGAGTAGGTGTTCTAAAACTTTTGACCGGTAGTGTATTTATAAATATGCAAAGTTATATATTTTTTTAAACGACATCATATGGTAAATTCAAATCACCTTCCAAATGCTCCACGATGAATAAAGAATTCAACAGTGTGACTTCCTGGTCTGATGAGTCACTCACCTCAGTGTTCTCTTACTCAACAGTGTGACTTCCTGGTCTGATGAATCACTCACCTCAGTGTTCTCTTAAGTACAGAGTCTCTTTAGATGTGTGTCTTCAGGCCTTCTGGTCCTCTGTTGGATGTTTCATTCAATTCATTTATTTAACCTTTATTTAACTAGGCAAGTCAGTTAGTAACAAATTCTTATTTACAATGACGACCTACCAAAAGGCACAAGGCCTCCTGCGGGGACGGGGGCCTGGGAGTAAAACAATATCAAAATAAATACAATATACAGTGCCCCCTTGAACTTTGCGACCTTTTGCCACATTTCAGGCTTCAAACATAAAGATATAAAACTGTATTTTTTTGTGAAGAATCAACAACAAGTGGGACACAATCATGAAGTGGAACGACATTTATTGGATATTTCAAACGTTTTTTAACAAATCAAAAACTGAAAAATTGGGCGTGCAAAATTATTCAGCCCCTTTACTTTCAGTGCAGCAAACTCTCTCCAGAAGTTCAGTGAGGATCTCTGAATGATCCAATGTTGACCTAAATGACTAATGATGATAAATACAATCCACCTGTGTGTAATCAATTTTCCGTATAAATGCACCTGCACTGTGATAGTCTCAGAGGTCCGTCAAAAGCGCAGAGAGCATCATGAAGAACAAGGAACACACCAGGCAGGTCCGAGATACTGTTGTGAAGAAGTTTAAAGCCGGATTTGGATACAAAAAGATTTCCCAAGCTTTAAACATCCCAAGGAGCACTGTGCAAGCGATAATATTGAAATGGAAGGAGTATCAGACCACTGCAAATCTACCAAGACCTGGCCATCCCTCTAAACTTTCAGCTCATACAAGGATAAGACTGATCAGAGATGCAGCCAAGAGGCCCATGATCACTCTGGATGAACTGTAGAGATCTACAGCTGAGGTGGGAGACTCTGTCCATAGGACAACAATCAGTCGTATATTGCACAAATCTGGCCTTTATGGAAGAGTGGCAAGAAGAAAGCCATTTCTTAAAGTTATCCATAAAAAGTGTCGTTTAAAGTTTGCCACAAGCCACCTGGGAGACATACCAAACATGTGGAAGAAGGTGCTCTGGTCAGATGAAACCAAAATTGAACTTTTTGGCAACAATGCAAAACGTTATGTTTGGCGTAAAAGCAACACAGCTCATCAACCTGAACACACCATACCCACTGTCAAACATGGTGGTGGCAGCATCATGGTTTGGGCCTGCTTTTCTTCAGCAGGGACAGGGAAGATGGTTCAAATTGATGGGAAGATGGATGGAGCCAAATACAGGACCATTCTGGAAGAAAACCTGATGGAGTCTGCAAAAGACCTGAGACTGGGACGGAGATTTGTCTTCCAACAAGACAATGATCCAAAACATAAAGCAAAATCTACAATGGAATGGTTCAAAAATAAACATATCCAGTTGTTAGAATGGCCAAGTCAAAAAGGTAGAGACAACAACACATCATGCAAAGCAGCCACAACTGTCAGTAAGACGATACATGATTAGAGTGTCCATGATTAGAGTGTACATGATAAGTGTCCATGATAAGAGTGTCCATGATAAGAGTGTCCATGATAAGAGTGTCCATGATTAGAGTGTCCATGATTAGAGTGTCCATGATTAGAGTGTCCATGATTAGAGTGTCCATGATTAGAGTATACATGATTAGAGTGTACATGAGAAGAGTGTACATGATTAGAGTGTACATGAGAAGAGTGTACATGATTAGAGTATACATGAGAAGAGTGTCCATGATTAGAGTGTACATGATGAGAGTGTACATGAGAAGAGTGTCCATGATTAGAGTATACATGAGAAGAGTGTCCATGATTAGAGTATACATGATAAGAGTGTCCATGATTAGAGTGTACATGATAAGAGTATACATGATAAGAGTGTCCATGATTAGAGTGTACATGATAAGTGTCCATGATAAGAGTGTCCATGATAAGAGTGTCCATGATGAGAGTGTCCATGATAAGAGTGTCCATGATGAGAGTGTACATGAGAAGAGTGTCCATGATTAGAGTATACATGATAAGAGTGTCCATGATTAGAGTGTCCATGATTAGAGTGTACATGATAAGTGTCCATGATAAGAGTGTCCATGATAAGAGTGTCCATGATGAGTGTCCATGATGAGTGTCCATGATGAGTGTCCATGAGAAGAGTGTCCATGATTAGAGTATACATGATAAGAGTGTCCATGATTAGAGTGTCCATGATAAGAGTGTCCATGATAAGAGTGTCCATGATTAGAGTGTCCATGATTAGAGTATACATGAGAAGAGTGTCCATGATTATATAGTTGTCCTGGTTGTTTCAGTATAGTTGTCTCAGTATAGTTGACCTGGTTGTGTCAGTATAGTTGTCCTGGTTGTTTCAGTATAGTTGTCTCATTATAGTTGACCTGGTTGTGTCAGTATAGTTGTCCTGGTTGTCTCAGTATAGTTGACCTGGTTGTGTCAGTATAGTTGTCCTGGTTGTCTCAGTATAGTTGTCCTGGTTGTGTCAGTATAGTTGACCTGGCTGTGTCAGTAAAGTTAACCTGGTTGTGTCAGTATAGTTGCCCTGGTTGTGTCAGTATAGTTGCCCTGGTTGTGTCAGTATAGTTGTCCTGGTTGTATCAGTATAGTTGTCCTGGTTGTATCAGTATAGTTGTCCTGGTTGTATCAGTATAGTTGACCTGGTTGTGTCAGTATAGTTGTCCTGGTTGTGTCAGTATAGTTGCCCTGGTTGTGTCAGTATAGTTGTCCTGGTTGTATCAGTATAGTTGTCCTGGTTGTCTCAGTATAGTTGTCCTGGTTGTCTCAGTATAGTTGACCTGGTTGTCTCAGTATAGTTGTCCTGGTTGTATCAGTATAGTTGACCTGGTTGTGTCAGTATAGTTGTCCTGGTTGTGTCACTATAGTTGCCCTGGTTGTGTCAGTATAGTTGTCCTGGTTGTATCAGTATAGTTGTCCTGGTTGTATCAGTATAGTTGACCTGGTTGTCTCAGTATAGTTGTCCTGGTTGTATCAGTATAGTTGTCATGGTTGTGTCAGTATAGTTGTCCTGGTTGTATCAGTATAGTTGTCCTGGTTGTCTCAGTATAGTTGACCTGGTTGTGTCAGTATAGTTGACCTGGTTGTGTCAGTATAGTTGTCCTGGTTGTCTCAGTATAGTTGTCCTGGTTGTGTCAGTATAGTTGACCTGGTTGTGTCAGTATAGTTAACCAGGTTGTGTCAGTATAGTTGACCTGGTTGTGTCAGTATAGTTAACCAGGTTGTGTCAGTATAGTTAACCTGGTTATGCTATAGGCTGTAGGCTTGTTCATTTAGCAGACTAGATACTGAATGTTATCTGCTTGTTCATTTAGTAGACTAGATACTGAATGTTATCTGCTGTAGGCTTGTTCATTTAGCAGACTAGATACTGTATGTTATCTGCTGTAGGCTTGTTCATTTAGTAGACTAGATACTGTATGTTATCTGCTGTAGGCTTGTTCATTTAGTAGACTAGATACTGTATGTTATCTGCACCATGCCATAGGCTGTAGGCTTGTTCATTTAGTAGACTAGATACTGTATGTTATCTGCTGTAGGCTTGTTCATTTAGTAGACTAGATACTGTATGTTATCTGCACCATGCCATAGGCTGTAGGCTTGTTCATTTAGTAGACTAGATACTGTATGTTATCTGCTGTAGGCTTGTTCATTTAGCAGACTAGATACTGTATGTTATCTGCTGTAGGCTTGTTCATTTAGCAGACTAGATACTGTATGTTATCTGCACCTTGCCATAGGCTGTAGGCTTGTTCATTTAGTAGACTAGATACTGTATGTTATCTGCTGTAGGCTTGTTCATTTAACAGACTAGATACTGTATGTTATCTGCTGTAGGCTTGTTCATTTAGCAGACTAGATACTGTATGTTATCTGCTGTAGGCTTGTTCATTTAGTAGACTAGATACTGTATGCTATAGGCTGTAGGCTTGTTCATTTAGCAGACTAGATACTGTATGTTATCTGCTGTAGGCTTGTTCATTTAACAGACTAGATACTGTATGTTATCTGCTGTAGGCTTGTTCATTTAACAGACTAGATACTGTATGTTATCTGCTGTAGGCTTGTTCATTTAGCAGACTAGATACTGTATGTTATCTGCTGTAGGCTTGTTCATTTAGCAGACTAGATACTGTATGTTATCTGCTGTAGGCTTGTTCATTTAACAGACTAGATACTGTATGTTATCTGCACCATGCCATAGGCTGTAGGCTTGTTCATTTAGTAGAATAGATACTGTATGTTATCTGCTGTAGGCTTGTTCATTTAGCAGACTAGATACTGAATGTTATCTGCTGTAGGCTTGTTCATTTAGCAGACTAGATACTGTATGTTATCTGCACCATGCCATAGGCTGTAGGCTTGTTCATTTAGTAGACTAGATACTGTATGTTATCTGCTGTAGGCTTGTTCATTTAGCAGACTAGATACTGTATGTTATCTGCACCATGCCATAGGCTGTAGGCTTGTTCATTTAGTAGACTAGATACTGTACGTTATCTGCTGTAGGCTTGTTCATTTAGTCCTGTGCCATTGTTTTATATTATATGATTTTATAGTAAGAAGAATATAATTGAACTTAGAATTAAATAACAATCATATTTTTCTCATTCCAGAGTGAGTGCACATATGAATTGTGTCTATGTAGACCATAAAAGTGATCATGTGAAACAATTATTTAGCCATTTTAGTTGTGAATGATACAAACCTTAGTAAAGCCAATTCTAAAGTATAGAGTTGCATACAGTTGTAGAATGTATGCCAAGGCACATTGTAAAAGCTATAAAGAGAGAGGGAGTGGGAGAGAGAACAGGCAGAACCGGATATGTAAATGAGCAGAGCAAATGAAAGTAACTTTTGACAACCTGATGATCATCCAGACTGTGTTTCTATTGAGAGATAAAAGGTAAGACGACAATTGTTATGTGTATTAACAAAGTTGATGATATTGTTATGTGTATTCATATAGTTGATGATATTGTTATGTGTATTAACATAGTTGATGATATTGTTATGTGTATTAACATAGTTGATGATATTGTTATGTGTATTCATATAGTTGATGATATTGTGATGTGTATTCATATAGTTGAGGATATTGTTATGTATATTCATATAGTTGATAATATTGTTGTGTGTATTAATATAGTTGATGATATTGTTATGTGTATTCATATAGTTGATGATATTGTTATGTGTATTCATATAGTTGAGGATATTGTTATGTATATTCATATAGTTGATAATATTGTTGTGTGTATTAATATAGTTGATGATATTGTTATGTGTATTCATATAGTTGATGATATTGTTATGTGTATTCATATAGTTGATGATATTGTTATGTGTATTCATATAGTTGATGATATTGTTATGTGTACTGTGAGAGGACCAAGTTCCTTGAAGTTGCTCTAAAGAGGAAAGGTGGAATAAACGAGTCAGGAACAGGTTTTCTTAATGGAACAAAGTTCTCTATTGAGGTATTTCCTTCTTCTTAATCACTTCAACACAATCAAGGATTATCTCCCAAGGAAAACACACATCTTCTTCTTCACAAGAACAAGATACATAAGGAGAGTATCTTTAAACTGTGACACAAATCACAGGTGTGTCACTGCCTTAACAATCCGTCCATGGAGAGGTCCCTTCGGGTGGTGGTCCGGATCCGTGGTGGCCATTCCCCAGAGGTAGTTTGTTCCCTTCGGGTGGTGGTACGGATCCGTGGTGGCCATTCCCCAGAGGTAGTTTGGTCCCTTCGGGTGGTGGTCCGGATCCATGGTGGCCATTCCACAGAGGTAGTTTGGTCCCTTCGGGTGGTGGTCTGGATCCGTGGTGGCCATTCCCCAGAGGTAGTTTGTTCCTTCGGGTGGTGGTCCGGATCCATGGTGGCCATTCCCCAGAGGTAGTTTGGTCCCTTCGGGTGGTAGTCCGGATCCGTGGTGGCCATTCCCCAGAGGTAGTTTGTTCCCTTCGGTTGTGGTCCGGATCCGTGGTGGCCATTCCCCAGAGGTAGTTTGTTCCCTTCGGTTGTGGTCCGGATCCGTGGTGGCCATTCCCCAGAGGTAGTTTGTTCCCTTCGGGTGGTGGTCCGAATCCGTGGTGGCCATTCCCCAGAGGTAGTTTGTTCCCTTCGGTTGTGGTCCGGATCCGTGGTGGCCATTCCCCAGAGGTAGTTTGTTCCCTTCGGTTGTGGTCCGGATCCGTGGTGGCCATTCCCCAGAGGTAGTTTGTTCCCTTCGGGTGGTGGTCCGAATCCGTGGTGGCCATTCCCCAGAGGTAGTTTGTTCCCTTCGGTTGTGGTCCGGATCCGTGGTGGCCATTCCCCAGAGGTAGTTTGTTCCCTTCGGGTGGTGGTCCGGATCCGTGGTGGCCATTCCCCAGAGGTAGTTTGTTCCCTTCGGGTGGTGGTCAAGATCCGTGGTGGCCATTCCCCAGAGGTAGTTTGTTCCCTTCGGGTGGTGGTCCGGATCCGTGGTGGCCATTCCCCAGAGGTAGTTTGTTCCCTTCGGTTGTGGTCCGGATCCGTGGTGGCCATTCCCCAGAGGTAGTTTGGTCCCTTCGGGTGGTGGTCCGGATCCGTGGTGGCCATTCCCCAGAGGTAGTTTGTTCCCTTCGGTTGTGGTCCGGCTCCGTGGTGGCCATTCCCCAGAGGTAGTTTGGTCCCTTCCTCTCCCTGTCGAAAGGTACGTCCTCTCCCATGGAGAAGCAAACACTCTTTTTTTTCTCTCCCCTCTGCCGGTTCCCTCCTCTCTTTTGTAGGGGAAAGAGAATAGCTCATTAGTACCGTCAGCTGTGCTTAACTGCCTCTGATCATTTTGACTCACATAACGGTCTGGGCTACTGTCCGTGGGAGCAGCCTGCCCTCTGGTGGTCCTTCCACAGTAATCATATAGTTGATGATATTGTTATGTGTGTTCATATAGTTGATGATATTGTTATGTGTATTCATATAGTTGATGATATTGTTATGTGTATTCATATAGTTGATGATATTGTTATGTGTATTCATATAGTTGATGATATTGTTATGTGTATTCATATAGTTGATGATATTGTTATGTGTATTCATATAGTTGATGATATTGTTATGTGTATTCATATAGTTGATGATATTGTTATGTGTATTCATATAGTTGATGATATTGTTATGTATATTCATATAGTTGATGATGTTATGTGTATTCATATAGTTGATGATATTGTTATGTGTTTTCATATAGTTGATGATATTGTTATATAGTTGATAATATTGTCATATAGTTGATGATATTGTTATGTGTATTCATATAGTTGATGATATTGTTATGTGTATTCATATAGTTGATGATATTGTTATGTGTATTCATATAGTTGATGATATTGTTTTGTGTATTCATATAGTTGATGATATTGTTATGTGTATTCATATAGTTGATGATATTGTTATGTGTATTCATATAGTTGATGATATTGTTATGTGTATTCATATAGTTGATGATATAGTTATGTGTATTCATTCATATAGTTGATGACATTGTTATGTGTATTCATATAGTTGATGATATTGTTATGTGTATTCATACAGTTGAAGATATTGTTATGTGTATGAAAGACTTCAGGAGAAATAGTTGGAAGGACCCCATAGAGAGGCCAGTACCAGGTTCATCTGACCACCCCCACTGTGGTAAAGGTTGCTGAGAGAGATACCTGGACACAACTGTCGCACTGCAGGTCCTGATCCAGAAGAAGATGGGGTCTCACCAGGTCCGGTGGTGCAGTGTGGCCCTCCTCTGCGTTAGCACAGGAGTGCTAATAGGAACAGTAGGTTGTCCTACAGAGGGTGAGATAAGTCCCAAGCCAAAGGAACCAACGCAGGCCTGTAGTAGTGGCCCAGAAGTAGATGGTCATGACAGATGGAGTCCTGAGCCAAAAGCACGAACGCAGGCCTGTAGTAGTGGCCCAGAAGTAGATGGTGATGACAGAAGGAGTCCTGAGCCAAAGGGACCAATGCAGGGCTCTAGTAATGGCCCAGAAGTAGATGGTCAACGTAGAAGGACAGCCCTGTTGGAACCTCACAAACATGAGGACAATTTGTTCTTATCTAGAGCAGAAATGGTTGCCAACCTGCCCTCCAAAGAAAAGGACTGTTGGGTGTGTGGGATGGGTCCGGTTAAGGTAGGGGCAGGCTTGCCCCTTATGGGAGTCCCAATAGGAGTGAACTTTACTATATCATTGGCAGGAAAAATACCTTTTTATACTATGACCAACAATGTTAAGGTATATAATCAACCCAATGTATCCTATTACTTGAGGCCTGGTAATGTCTCAATCCCGCCCATTTCAGTGTCTGGGGTGATGACTGCCCCTTGGTGTATTAGAGGATATGGAGATCACCATTTGGGTGAATTGAAATGTAATTGTACTATGAATCTTAATGGATCAAATGCTTGCAATTTAACAGTAATACAGGAGAATGGTCAGGCAGATAAGGAACCTTTTAAAATGTGGGTTGACAAACATAGCACAACTCTGAGAGGAGCCCCAAATGGCACCTATTGGCTGTGTGGTAAGATGGCTTACTATAGCCTGCCCTCGAACTGGGGAGGTACTTGTACTGTTGGGTTTGTGGTGACAGCTATGAGAACCGTTCCAAATAATCAGAGGGATCTGATGGCTCTGTTTAGAGACTACAAACTTCCTGGAATGAGGAGCGATAAGAGGTCTCTAGATGACGTCACTCACGCTCAGACACCTGCCTCCAGGTTCTTTGGTGTGTTTTTCTCTGGGTATGGAGTTGTATGTGCCCTAGACCAAATTCATGACATCTCTAGACACATAGAGAACATTGGCAATGCAAGTAGAAATTCCCTGGAACAATTGAATGGGGAACTAAAAAAATTGCTTAAGTTATCTCTGCAAAACAGAGAGGCTCTTGACTATCTTCTGGTAGGTCAAGGGGGCACTTGTGCAATCATTGGGGATGAATGTTGTATTTTTGTTCTCCCAGATCACTCTTCTAATGTGACTGATCTTGCAGAATACATTGCCACTGCGGCTTAGAAAAATCCCCCAAAACCAGAGTGGATGCTTGCAACTTGGTTGGAGTCCCTGTTTGGAAGTTGGGGTTGCAGCGGTGGCTGGGCTGCAGCATGTGTTTTATGCTTGGTTTGCCTGATTATTATTAAATCCCTGTTTGGAAGTTGGGGTTGCAGCGGTGGCTGGGCTGCAGCATGTGTTTTATGCTTGGTTTGCCTGATTATTATTAAATCCCTGTTTGGAAGTTGGGGTTGTAGCGGTGGCTGGACTGCAGCATGTGTTTTATGCTTGGTTTGCCTGATTATTATTAAATCCCTGTTTGGAAGTTGGGGTTGTAGCGGTGGCTGGGCTGCAGCATGTGTTTTATGCTTGGTTTGCCTGATTATTATTAAATCCCTGTTTGGAAGTTGGGGTTGTAGCGGTGGCTGGGCTGCAGCATGTGTTTTATGCTTGGTTTGCCTGATTATTATTAAATCCCTGTTTGGAAGTTGGGGTTGCAGCGGTGGCTGGGCTGCAGCATGTGTTTTATGCTTGGTTTGCCTGATTATTATTAAATCCCTGTTTGGAAGTTGGGGTTGTAGCGGTGGCTGGGCTGCAGCATGTGTTTTATGCTTGGTTTGCCTGATTATTATTAAATCCCTGTTTGGAAGTTGGGGTTGTAGCGGTGGCTGGGCTGCAGCATGTGTTTTATGCTTGGTTTGCCTGATTATTATTAAATCCCTGTTTGGAAGTTGGGGTTGTAGCGGTGGCTGGGCTGCAGCATGTGTTTTATGCTTGGTTTGCCTGATTATTATTAAATCCCTGTTTGGAAGTTGGGGTTGTAGCGGTGGCTGGGCTGCAGCATGTGTTTTATGCTTGGTTTGCCTGATTATTATTAAATCCCTGTTTGGAAGTTGGGGTTGTAGCGGTGGCTGGGCTGCAGCATGTGTTTTATGCTTGGTTTGCCTGATTATTATTAAATCCCTGTTTGGAAGTTGGGGTTGCAGCGGTGGCTGGGCTGCAGCATGTGTTTTATGCTTGGTTTGCCTGATTATTATTAAATCCCTGTTTGGAAGTTGGGGTTGTAGCGGTGGCTGGGCTGCAGCATGTGTTTTATGCTTGGTTTGCCTGATTATTATTAAATCCCTGTTTGGAAGTTGGGGTTGCAGCGGTGGCTGGGCTGCAGCATGTGTTTTATGCTTGGTTTGCCTGATTATTATTAAATCCCTGTTTGGAAGTTGGGGTTGTAGCGGTGGCTGGGCTGCAGCATGTGTTTTATGCTTGGTTTGCCTGATTATTATTAAATCCCTGTTTGGAAGTTGGGGTTGTAGCGGTGGCTGGGCTGCAGCATGTGTTTTATGCTTGGTTTGCCTGATTATTATTAAATCCCTGTTTGGAAGTTGGGGTTGTAGCGGTGGCTGGGCTGCAGCATGTGTTTTATGCTTGGTTTGCCTGATTATTATTAAATCCCTGTTTGGAAGTTGGGGTTGCAGCGGTGGCTGGGCTGCAGCATGTGTTTTATGCTTGGTTTGCCTGATTATTATTAAATCCCTGTTTGGAAGTTGGGGTTGTAGCGGTGGCTGGGCTGCAGCATGTGTTTTATGCTTGGTTTGCCTGATTATTATTAAATCCCTGTTTGGAAGTTGGGGTTGTAGCGGTGGCTGGGCTGCAGCATGTGTTTTATGCTTGGTTTGCCTGATTATTATTAAATCCCTGTTTGGAAGTTGGGGTTGTAGCGGTGGCTGGGCTGCAGCATGTGTTTTATGCTTGGTTTGCCTGATTATTATTAAATCCCTGTTTGGAAGTTGGGGTTGTAGCGGTGGCTGGGCTGCAGCATGTGTTTTATGCTTGGTTTGCCTGATTATTATTAAATCCCTGTTTGGAAGTTGGGGTTGCAGCGGTGGCTGGGCTGCAGCATGTGTTTTATGCTTGGTTTGCCTGATTATTATTAAATCCCTGTTTGGAAGTTGGGGTTGTAGCGGTGGCTGGGCTGCAGCATGTGTTTTATGCTTGGTTTGCCTGATTATTATTAAATCCCTGTTTGGAAGTTGGGGTTGCAGCGGTGGCTGGGCTGCAGCATATGTTTTATGCTTGGTTTGCCTGATTATTATTAAATCCCTGTTTGGAAGTTGGGGTTGCAGCGGTGGCTGGGCTGCAGCATGTGTTTTATGCTTGGTTTGCCTGATTATTATTAAATCCCTGTTTGGAAGTTGGGTTGAAGCGGTGGCTGGGCTGCAGCATATGTTTTATGCTTGGTTTGCCTGATTATTATTAAATCCCTGTTTGGAAGTTGGGGTTGTAGCGGTGGCTGGGCTGCAGCATGTGTTTTATGCTTGGTTTGCCTGATTATTATTAAATCCCTGTTTGGAAGTTGGGGTTGTAGCGGTGGCTGGGCTGCAGCATGTGTTTTATGCTTGGTTTGCCTGATTATTATTAAATCCCTGTTTGGAAGTTGGGGTTGTAGCGGTGGCTGGGCTGCAGCATGTGTTTTATGCTTGGTTTGCCTGATTATTATTAAATCCCTGTTTGGAAGTTGGGGTTGTAGCGGTGGCTGGGCTGCAGCATGTGTTTTATGCTTGGTTTGCCTGATTATTATTAAATCCCTGTTTGGAAGTTGGGGTTGTAGCGGTGGCTGGGCTGCAGCATGTGTTTTATGCTTGGTTTGCCTGATTATTATTAAATCCCTGTTTGGAAGTTGGGGTTGTAGCGGTGGCTGGGCTGCAGCATGTGTTTTATGCTTGGTTTGCCTGATTATTATTAAATCCCTGTTTGGAAGTTGGGGTTGCAGCGGTGGCTGGGCTGCAGCATGTGTTTTATGCTTGGTTTGCCTGATTATTATTAAATCCCTGTTTGGAAGTTGGGGTTGTAGCGGTGGCTGGGCTGCAGCATGTGTTTTATGCTTGGTTTGCCTGATTATTATTAAATCCCTGTTTGGAAGTTGGGGTTGTAGCGGTGGCTGGGCTGCAGCATGTGTTTTATGCTTGGTTTGCCTGATTATTATTAAATCCCTGTTTGGAAGTTGGGGTTGCAGCGGTGGCTGGGCTGCAGCATGTGTTTTATGCTTGGTTTGCCTGATTATTATTAAATCCCTGTTTGGAAGTTGGGGTTGTAGCGGTGGCTGGGCTGCAGCATGTGTTTTATGCTTGGTTTGCCTGATTATTATTAAATCCCTGTTTGGAAGTTGGGGTTGCAGCGGTGGCTGGGCTGCAGCATGTGTTTTATGCTTGGTTTGCCTGATTATTATTAAATCCCTGTTTGGAAGTTGGGGTTGTAGCGGTGGCTGGGCTGCAGCATGTGTTTTATGCTTGGTTTGCCTGATTATTATTAAATCCCTGTTTGGAAGTTGGGGTTGTAGCGGTGGCTGGGCTGCAGCATGTGTTTTATGCTTGGTTTGCCTGATTATTATTAAATCCCTGTTTGGAAGTTGGGGTTGCAGCGGTGGCTGGGCTGCAGCATGTGTTTTATGCTTGGTTTGCCTGATTATTATTAAATCCCTGTTTGGAAGTTGGGGTTGTAGCGGTGGCTGGGCTGCAGCATGTGTTTTATGCTTGGTTTGCCTGATTATTATTAAATCCCTGTTTGGAAGTTGGGGTTGTAGCGGTGGCTGGGCTGCAGCATGTGTTTTATGCTTGGTTTGCCTGATTATTATTAAATCCCTGTTTGGAAGTTGGGGTTGTAGCGGTGGCTGGGCTGCAGCATGTGTTTTATGCTTGGTTTGCCTGATTATTATTAAATCCCTGTTTGGAAGTTGGGGTTGTAGCGGTGGCTGGGCTGCAGCATGTGTTTTATGCTTGGTTTGCCTGATTATTATTAAATCCCTGTTTGGAAGTTGGGGTTGTAGCGGTGGCTGGGCTGCAGCATGTGTTTTATGCTTGGTTTGCCTGATTATTATTAAATCCCTGTTTGGAAGTTGGGGTTGTAGCGGTGGCTGGGCTGCAGCATGTGTTTTATGCTTGGTTTGCCTGATTATTATTAAATCCCTGTTTGGAAGTTGGGGTTGTAGCGGTGGCTGGGCTGCAGCATGTGTTTTATGCTTGGTTTGCCTGATTATTATTAAATCCCTGTTTGGAAGTTGGGGTTGTAGCGGTGGCTGGGCTGCAGCATGTGTTTTATGCTTGGTTTGCCTGATTATTATTAAATCCCTGTTTGGAAGTTGGGGTTGTAGCGGTGGCTGGGCTGCAGCATGTGTTTTATGCTTGGTTTGCCTGATTATTATTAAATCCCTGTTTGGAAGTTGGGGTTGTAGCGGTGGCTGGGCTGCAGCATGTGTTTTATGCTTGGTTTGCCTGATTATTATTAAATCCCTGTTTGGAAGTTGGGGTTGTAGCGGTGGCTGGGCTGCAGCATGTGTTTTATGCTTGGTTTGCCTGATTATTATTAAATCCCTGTTTGGAAGTTGGGGTTGTAGCGGTGGCTGGGCTGCAGCATGTGTTTTATGCTTGGTTTGCCTGATTATTATTAAATCCCTGTTTGGAAGTTGGGGTTGTAGCGGTGGCTGGGCTGCAGCATGTGTTTTATGCTTGGTTTGCCTGATTATTATTAAATCCCTGTTTGGAAGTTGGGGTTGTAGCGGTGGCTGGGCTGCAGCATGTGTTTTATGCTTGGTTTGCCTGATTATTATTAAATCCCTGTTTGGAAGTTGGGGTTGTAGCGGTGGCTGGGCTGCAGCATGTGTTTTATGCTTGGTTTGCCTGATTATTATTAAATCCCTGTTTGGAAGTTGGGGTTGTAGCGGTGGCTGGGCTGCAGCATGTGTTTTATGCTTGGTTTGCCTGATTATTATTAAATCCCTGTTTGGAAGTGGGGTTGTAGCGGTGGCTGGGCTGCAGCATGTGTTTTATGCTTGGTTTGCCTGATTATTATTAAATCCCTGTTTGGAAGTTGGGGTTGTAGCGGTGGCTGGGCTGCAGCATGTGTTTTATGCTTGGTTTGCCTGATTATTATTAAATCCCTGTTTGGAAGTTGGGGTTGTAGCGGTGGCTGGGCTGCAGCATGTGTTTTATGCTTGGTTTGCCTGATTATTATTAAATCCCTGTTTGGAAGTTGGGGTTGTAGCGGTGGCTGGGCTGCAGCATGTCTTTTATGCTTGGTTTCCCTGACTAAAATTAAATCCCTGTTAGGAAGTTGGGGTTGTAGCGGTGGCTGGGCTGCAGCATGTGTTTTATGCTTGGTTTGCCTGATTATTATTAAATCCCTGTTTGGAAGTTGGGGTTGTAGCGGTGGCTGGGCTGCAGCATGTGTTTTATGCTTGGTTTGCCTGATTATTATTAAATCCCTGTTTGGAAGTTGGGGTTGTAGCGGTGGCTGGGCTGCAGCATGTGTTTTATGCTTGGTTTGCCTGATTATTATTAAATCCCTGTTTGGAAGTTGGGGTTGTAGCGGTGGCTGGGCTGCAGCATGTGTTTTATGCTTGGTTTGCCTGATTATTATTAAATCCCTGTTTGGAAGTTGGGGTTGTAGCGGTGGCTGATTATTATTAACTATATATTATTATTATAAGGCTGTGCCTCCTAATAAGAACACTAATAAGATCTCAGTAGCTGTCATGTTTAATGCTCCTTTCAGAGGACGATGGGACTGATGAGCTGCGGACTCTGGATGAGCTTCCATTTCTCCCTGTAGAGAAGGATGATGAGTCATGATTGAAGGTTGTTTTCCTTTGTTTTAGGCTTCAAATCCTATTGCTTCTAACTTCAATAAATAAATAAGATCTTTGCCACTTTTAATATTACGATTATTTTTTTGAATTGCCCTCCAATTTCACTGAATCAACAGCACATTACTCAATACTAGTGAGACTCATGTTGCCTACGGTATATCAACAACAACAAAAAAATTGTTCAATGACGTGACCGTCAATAATTACATATGAGTCTCCCGGTGGCGGCCGGCACAGGTATCAAACCTGCATGTGTAGCAACGCATTTTGCACTGTGATGTAGTGTCTTAGACTGCTGCGCCACTCGGGAGGCCTCATCCAATCAGGAGGCCCCATCCAATCAGGAGGCCCCATCCATTCAGGGACCCCATCCAATCAGGAGGCCTCATCCAATCAGGAGGCCCCATCCACAAAGCGTCAAAATACAGAGAGGTGTTGGTATTGTCAGTCCATAATGGGCTATTATAATACTGTACATGGTGTCCAGGTCAGGATAACCAAAACATTTCTTTAGTGGGACACCAGTCGACAACATCCGGTGAAATTAAAGGGCGTGCAATTCAAATAAATAATCATAATATTAAACATTCATGATCATACAAGTATCTTATATCATTTAAAAGCTCAAATTCTTGTTAATCTAACAACGTTGTCCAATTTACAATAGGCTTTACAGCGAAAGAATACCATGCGATTGTCTGAGGATGGCGCCCCACATCAACATATTTGTCAACCAGCACAGGCTTCACAAATTCATAAATAGCGATTAAATAAATCACTTACTTTTGAAAATCTTCCTCTGTTTGCAATCCCAAGGGTCCCAGCTATAACATGAATGGTTGTTTTGTTAGATAAAATCTTTCTTTATATCCCAAAAAGTCTGTTTAGTTAGCGCCATCCATTTCAGTAATCCACTCGTTCAACATGCAGACAAAGGAATCCAAAAAGCTACTGCTAAACTTCGTCCAAACAAGTCAAACGATGTTTCTATCTAATCCTCAGGTACCCTAAAAAGTAAATAAACTATAATATTTCATATGGAAAGTAGTATGTTCAATAAGAAAGTGAAATTAGTAAGTGCGCTCCCTCTTCCTCGCGTGCCAAAAGACTGATATTGTTCCGCCATATCAATTATGTTATAATCTCAGACATGATTTAAAACAAATTAAAACTTCAAAGTGTTTTCTATCCAATGCTACCAATTATATGCATATCCTGGCTTCTGGGCCTGAGTAACAGGCAGTTCACTTTGGACACATAAGTCAGGCGGAAATTCTGAAAAAAGGACCCTAGGTACTTATTTATTTTGATCCAAAGCCATGAATGAGTGAGTCACTGAGCTTTATGTAGATGTCAGGGTTATATGACTGTACCATCAGCTTGATAATATATAACAATATTTTGGAGACAATTTCGTTTTCAAGAGATCCTTCACAGGTATAGTGACAGGACTGTGCTTTAGGAGATGGTAGGTAGGTGGACCAGGTGAATGAGAGAGATCCTTCACAGGTATAGTGACAGGACTGTGCTTTAGGAGATGGTAGTTAGGTGGACCAGGTGCTCTGACATTTTCTGCCGCTGCAATGAAACCAACAAAAACACAACTAAATGAACAAACCACATCAAGATACAGTAGGTCAAATGGAAGAATCCAAAAAATAACTTTAATATTTGTTTTTCCTGACTTACATAACTTAAACTCTGGCATAGAAGCCTACTTAGCAGGAGCATGGCTTCCATCTGTTTAAATCTTCTCTCTGCCCCTTTATGAATAAAAATAAAACATGTATTTCAAATCTCTTGCTTTGTGGTTTTGTGTAATTTACATCAACTTTTACAAAATTCACTAATTTATAAATTTGACGATGGAAATGACTAAACTGACTGAACTTAATTGAAAATAACAAGGTGCAGGTCAAATAGAGGTGTTATATGTTGTTACTGTTTACAGAACATCTATAATAACTAGGTTCAGGTCAGATAGAGGTCATGTGTTGTTACTGTTTACAGAACATCTATAATAACTAGGTTCAGGTCAGATAGAGGTCATGTGTTGTTACTGTTTACAGAACATCTATAATAACTAGGTTCAGGTCAAATAGAGGTCATGTGTTGTTACTGTTTACAGAACATCTATAATAACTAGGTTCAGGTCAGATAGAGGTGTTATATGTTGTTACTGTTTACAGAACATCTATAATAACTAGGTTCAGGTCAGATAGAGGTCATGTGTTGTTACTGTTTACAGAACATCTATAATAACTAGGTTCAGGTCAAATAGAGGTCATGTGTTGTTACTGTTTACAGAACATCTATTATAACTAGGTTCAGGTCAGATAGAGGTGTTATATGTTGTTACTGTTTACAGAACATCTATAATAACTAGGTTCAGGTCAGATAGAGGTGTTATATGTTGTTACTGTTTACAGAACATCTAACATAACTAGGTTCAGGTCAGATTGAGGTCATGTGTTGTTACTGTTTACAGAACATCTATAATAACTAGGTTCAGGTCAGATAGAGGTCATGTGTTGTTACTGTTTTACAGAACATCTATAATAACTAGGTTCAGGTCAGATAGAGGTCATGTGTTGTTACTGTTTACAGAACATCTATAATAACTAGGTTCAGGTCAGATAGAGGTCATGTGTTGTTACTGTTTACAGAACATCTATAATAACTAGGTTCAGGTCAGATAGAGGTCATGTGTTGTTCCTGTTTACAGAACATCTATAATAACTAGGTTCAGGTCAGATAGAGGTCATGTGTTGTTACTGTTTACAGAACATCTATAATAACTAGGTTCAGGTCAAATAGAGGTCATGTGTTGTTACTGTTTACAGAACATCTATAATAACTAGGTTCAGGTCAGATAGAGGTCATGTGTTGTTACTGTTTACAGAACATCTATAATAACTAGGTTCAGGTCAAATAGAGGTCATGTGTTGTTACTGTTTACAGAACATCTATAATAACTAGGTTCAGGTCAGATAGATGTCATGTGTTGTTACTGTTTACAGAACATCTATAATAACTAGGTTCAGGTCAAATAGAGGTGTTATATGTTGTTACTGTTTACAGAACATCTAACATAACTAGGTTCAGGTCAGATAGAGGTCATGTGTTGTTACTGTTTACAGAACATCTAACATTCTCTCCTATTTTACCTGTTTATTGCATCATAACATCAATGTCATAACGTTTCTTCCCTTCCCTGTCCTTCCCTGTCCTTCCCTTAGATTCTGTTCTAACTAACCTCCCTAACTCTGGACTTCTCCACTGTCTCCTGTTCTTCCCTTAGATTCTGTTCTAACTAACCTCCCTAACTCTGGACTTCTCCACTGTCTCCTGTTCTTCCCTTAGATGCTGTTCTAACTAACCTCCCTAACTCTGGACTTCACCACAGTCTCCACTCTTCTAACATAGTTCATATCCTTGTCTTCTGATATATAAGTCATCGCTCATTTCATTCTACCACCTAATATAATGGTAATGTATTGTATTCTATACCTGATAGAATGGTATTGTATTATGTACCTAATATAATGGTAATGTATTGTATTCTATACCTGATAGAATGGTATTGTATTATGTACCTAATATAATTGTAATATATTGTATTCTATGCCTGATAGAATGGTAATGTACTGTATTCTATACCTGATAGAATGGTAATGTATTGTATTCTATACCTGATAGAATGGTATTGTATTATGTACCTAATATAATTGTAATGTATTGTAGTCTATGCCTGATAGAATGGTAATGTATTGTATTCTACACCTGATATAATGGTAATGTATTGTATTCTATACCTGATAGAATGGTAATGTATTGTATTCTATACCTGATAGAATGGTATTGTATTATGTACCTAATATAATTGTAATGTATTGTAGTCTATACCTGATAGAATGGTAATGTATTGTATTCTATACCTGATAGAATGGTAATGTACTGTATTCTATACCTGATAGAATGGTAATGTATTGTATTCTATACCTGATAGAATGGTAATGTATTGTATTCTACACCTTGTACTCTTGTTAAGGGATTTATTATCAATAATGACTAATTATGTATACATTTCAATCAGGACTGACTAATCAGAATACTATTATGTTACTGTATAGATGTATGATTTTTTTTTTTAACCCTAGTACTGACTATAATGTATGTAAATATAATCAAGAATTAGAACAATGACTGTCTGTTCCTTGGTAGAAATGAATGAATTTATAGCCAGACTGGCTAGAATGCTTTTTGCAGACCTTGGCTCGGATCATAAATTATCTAAGTCTTGAGAACCATACAGACATTGTACTGGAGCGGAGATGAGACGGGGTAGTAAGAAAACTAATGACGTCATTTTCAGTTTATAATCTGTGGTAAACTGTATCATGTTCAGTACTCTCGAGAATAAATGCTGGTGATAGATTTTGAGACTGGTCTCTGTCCATTTCATGCAAATAAGAGTCTTACAAATTCTTAGGAATTGACAGAGTGTTTAATTTTAATTGGGTAGTAAAACAAATAGGAATGTAATTCCTGTAACAGGTGATAACTGTGTTTGTGGAGTAAAGCATGTGTATCTGTTGGTTTGAAATAAACTTTAGTGAATATTGTTTTTTGAGACTGATTTATGTGATTAAAGAAAACTGTAGTAACCAAGAAGTGTACTTCACATGGATCTATTATGTATTTAACCTTAATGGATGGGTGGTGACTGTTGAGAATGCTAATGAATTCAGTGAATAGTTGGATATCATGAGGCCAGGCTCCTATAATGTCTTCTAGAAGTCTGTAATAGAATGTAGGTTGATGTGGGCACTTGGCCAATGCCAATTTCTTGCCCATAGCTGTTCCCTCCACCTGTAAGTAGTGCTTATCATTGAATATAAAGTCATTGTGTGTGAGGCTGATTTCTAATAATTGTAGTATTTCATTGTCTGGTCTATTGATATCTGGGTGTGCATGGAAAATATTTCTGACCGTCTGTACTCCTGTTGCTGTATTTATGTTAGTGTATAAACTATTAATGTCTATAGTGAATATATATGTTTGGGAGGGAACAACTATGGGTTTGATGAATATGTACATAAGGATATATGAATGAGTGATGGTACAGAGCAGCATAGGCAAGATACAGTAGATGGTATCGAGTACAGTATGTACAAATGAGATGAGTATGTAAACAAAGTGGCATAGTTTAAACTGGCTAGTGATACATGTATTACATAAGGATACAGTCGATGATATAGAGTACAGTATATACGTATGCATATGAGATGAATAATGTAGGGTAAGTAACATTATATAAGGTAGCATTGTTTAAAGTGGCTAGTGATATATTTACATAATTTCCCATCAATTCCCATTATTAAAGTGGCTGGAGTTGAGTCAGTGTCAGTGTGTTGGCAGCAGCCACTCAGTGTTAGTGGTGGCTGTTTAACAGTCTGATAGCCTTGAGATAGAAGCTGTTTTTCAGTCTCTCGGTCCCAGCTTTGATGCACCTGTACTGACCTCGCCTTCTGGATGATAGCGGGGTGAACAGGCAGTGGCTCGGGTGGTTGATGTCCTTGATGATCTTTATGGCCTTCCTGTGACATCGGGTGGTGTAGGTGTCCTGGAGGGCAGGTAGTTTGCCCCCGGTGATGCGTTGTGCAGACCTCACTACCCTCTGGAGAGCCTTACGGTTGAGGGCGGTGCAGTTGCCATACCAGGCGGTGATACAGCCCGCCAGGATGCTCTCGATTGTGCATCTGTAGAAGTTTGTGAGTGCTTTTGGTGACAAGCCGAATTTCTTCAGCCTCCTGAGGTTGAAGAGGCGCTGCTGCGCCTTCTTCACAATGCTGTCTGTGTGAGTGGACCAATTCAGTTTGTCTGTGATGTGTATGCCGAGGAACTTAAAACTTGCTACCCTCTCCACTACTGTTCCATCGATGTGGATAGGGGGGTGTTCCCTCTGCTGTTTCCTGAAGTCCACAATCATCTCCTTAGTTTTGTTGACGTTGAGTGTGAGGTTATTTTCCTTTATTGTTTATGCCCACCGAGAGAGCCACTATGCTGGTGTCTAAATGAACCTCTGTTTTCTCCAGAACCTTTGTGAAATGTTCAAATGTTGCTCCAGGGTAACTGTCCACTTGTATGTTTGGGTTATGAAATGGAGGGATTCTATTAACATTTGAGTCTCCCAAGACTAGAATTGGTTTATTTCCCTTAAAATTCCAATCTGCCACCTTGCCTTTTGGTCTGTCTTTATGGTACGATGGTTTCTGAAGGGTTGCTGGGGTTGGGGTTGATGCTGGGGCTGAGGCTGGGGTTGGGGTTGATGCTGGGGCTGAGGCTGGGGTTGGGGTTGATGCTGGGGTTGATGCTGGGGCTGAGGCTGGGGTTGGGGGTTGATGCTTGGGCTGAGGCTGGGGTTGGGGTTGATGCTGGGGCTGAGGCTGGGGTTGGGGTTGATGCTGGGGCTGAGGCTGGGGTTGGGGGTTGATGCTGGGGCTGAGGCTGGGGTTGGGGGTTGATGATGGGGCTGAGGCTGGGGTTGGGGGTTGATGCTGGGGCTGAGGCTGGGGTTGGGGTTGATGCTGGGGCTGAGGCTGGGGTTGGGGGTTGATGCTGGGGCTGAGGCTGGGGTTGGGGGTTGATGCTGGGGCTGAAGCTGGGGTTGGGGGTTGATGCTGGGGCTGAGGCTGGGGTTGGGGTTGGAATTCAAACTGGGGTGAGTATGTTGAGGCGCCAGTTATACAGGGGTCTCGGACTGGCAGTGACATGGTGTCTTTTTGGAAGGGCTCAGATTGGTTGTTTTTGGGTTGTTGCCCATTGTTTTGTCCATTAATCGTCATTTTCCCCTGGAACTGCCCAGTCCTAATCTCCCCCCCTGATGTGGCACCTCCTGTTGGTGAGAGCAATAGAGGTGAAATCCTTTCCAAGATTTTAACTGAAACATTGCTGTGTTTAGGAGTTTTAACCAGGGGATAGGGGAGTGTTGCTATAACATTGAGGGTTTCTGGCTGCAGGCCCTATGGTGGAACTCAACTGGGGCCTTGATTAAATTAGAGGTGTTAGTGGTTATCAATTCAAGGTTGGAGCCTATGGTGGGCGATGGGGGACCAATGATACTTTGAATACTGTTCTCCTGGGTGGTCCCTGGGTTGTTTAATCTCTGTGGGTCATGAGGAGAAGTGGAGGTCGGGGTTCTCATAATCTCCTTTCCTTTTACTTTGGAAGAAAGGGAGAGAGTGGGGGCCATGTTGTTCTTAGAATGAGATGGGGAGGGAGTGGGGGCCATGTTGTTCTTAGAATGAGATGGGGAGGGAGTGGGGGCCATGTTGTTCTTAGAATGAGATGGGGAGGGAGTGGGTGCCATGTTGTTCTTAGAATGAGATGGGGAGGGAGTGGGGGGCCATGTTGTTCTTAGAATGAGATGGGGAGAGAGTGGGGGCCATGTTGTTCTTAGAATGAGATGGGGAGAGAGTGGGGGCCATGTTGTTCTTAGAATGAGATGGGGAGGGAGTGGGGGCCATGTTGTTCTTAGAATGAGATGGGGAGGGAGTGGGGGCCATGTTGTTCTTAGAATGAGATGGGGAGGGAGTGGGGGCCATGTTGTTCTTAGAATGAGATGGGGAGGGAGTGGGTGCCATGTTGTTCTTAGAATGAGATGGGGAGGGAGTGGGTGCCATGTTGTTCTTAGAATGAGATGTGGAGTTGTTTGGGCCAATATTGCTGACATCTATCTGTGTCTGCGAAGGTGCAACAGGGAAGAGGGTGTTGAGGTATGGATCCCTATCTCAGTAGAAGATTGTGTCTGAGGAAGAGGAAGATACTGATTATTTAGCTTCCGGTTTAAAGAGCACTGTGCTGGGGAAGGGCGTGGTCCCAATGGTGATGATCGTTTTTGAGAAGCCTGAGGCTTAACTAGAGGAGAGAACTTGGGTAAAGGAGGGAAGTCCTCCAACGAGGATGAGAAAGAAACTGGTGCTGAAGTGGTGGGCAGAGAAATCAACTGTTGTGGGGCCTGGATTTGAGCTGAGGCTGTATGCCAGGGGTTCTGTTGTTGTTCCAGTGGACCGGGAGCCAATGTGGTTACTGAGGGGAAGGGGAGCTCTGTAGTGGGGTAAGAAAGGGTAGCCCTAGGGAGTTGTCTGTCGTGAGTTTCTAAGGAATGGTTCAACATTGTTTCCACTGTAGTGATGGTAGTGTGTGTCAGTTTGTGTGTGTATCTCTTATGCGCCCAGCCCACAGCTATGTGCAATGCAAGAGTGTTGAATGTATTGGGTGGTTGTGTGAGTGATTCGATAACTGTCTGGTATTTGTAATATGTTCATGTTATTGTTCATCCATTGCTGTGTGTTCTGTAGTACTTGGGTTGCAGTGTAATCTGTGGGTGAGGATGGCTTGATCTAATTGGTGAGTCTGCTCACCTGTCTCATCATGCCACTAGGGAACCTTCGGCCTGAGATGGCTTTATCAATGATTGCTTTATGATGGATGGCCTGTATCAATTTGAAGTAGAGTTTTGATGTTTGCCTGGTTGCCTCATCAGGGGGTTGGTTTAGGCGTGGCTGTCTGATGAGATGGGGGTGTGGGACTCTATTAGTGGGGGGTTGTAAGACTCTGTTGTTAAGGGGTTGTTGGGCTCTACTACTGCGTTGCTGCGTTACTGTACTCATAAGGGACTGCATGGTTTCCTATACCTGTTAGGGTGGGTGTCGTTCCCTAGTAGGGGCAGGACAGCATGCATTAACCGGACGGGTGTGTGTTTTAATTGCAAGATGTGAATTTCTTGGCAGCAGGAGACGATGTGCTGCTCAGTGGGGGTTCTTACCGCCTTGTTGTTGAGGCTGGGGTTTGAAATAGAGGTAGAGTCTGGGTGTTGAAGATGGAGGCCGTCGATTTTGGAGCCAAACCCTAAACGTATTTTTGTAACTCCTTGAGTAGATGTTGTTCAGTTCGCCTTGTTGAGGCTGGAGTTAGAGAGGTTGAGTCTGGATGCTGAGTCTGGGTCTTTAGAGAGGTGGAGTCTGGAGGCTGAGTCTGGGTCTTTAGAGAGGTGGTCTGGATGCTGAGTCTGGGTCTTTAGAGAGGTTGAGTCTGGATGCTGAGTCTGGGTCTTTAGAGAGGTGGAGTCTGGATGCTGAGTCTGGGTCTTTAGTGAGGTTGAGTCTGGATGCTGAGTCTGGGTCTTTAGAGAGGTGGAGTCTGGATGCTGAGTCTGGGTCTTTTTATAACTCCTGGGGTTGATGTTGTTCAGTTCGCCTTGTTGAGGCTGGAGTTAGAGAGGTGGAGTCTGGATGCTGAGTCTGGGTCTTTTTATAACTCCTTGAGTAGATGTTGTCCAGTTCACCTTGTTGAGGCTGGAGTTAGAGAGGTGGAGTCTGGATGCTGAGTCTGGGTCTTTTTATAACTCCTTGAGTAGATGTTGTCCAGTTCACCTTGTTGAGGCTGGAGTTAGAGAGGTGGAGTCTGGATGCTGAGTCTGGGTCTTTTTATAACTCCTTGAGTAGATGTTGTCCAGTTCACCTTGTTGAGGCTGGAGTTAGAGAGGTTGAGTCTGGATGCTGAGTCTGGGTCTTTTTATAACTCCTGGGGTCGATGTTGTTCAGTTCGCCTTGTTGAGGCTGGAGTTGGAGAGGTTGAGTCTGGATGCTGAGTCTGGGTCTTTAGAGAGGTGGAGTCTGGATGCTGAGTCTGGGTCTTTTTATAACTCCTGGGGTCGATGTTGTTCAGTTCGCCTTGTTAAGGCTGGAGTTAGAGAGGTTGAGTCTGGATTCTGAGTCTGGGTCTTTTTATAAGTCCTGGGGTCGATGTTGTTCAATTCTGTGGACTCAGATGTGCAGATTAAAAAGTTATGGGTTGCAGTTCGGGTACAGACTCTCCAGCTGGAGTGTTTTTCTCCCAGTTCCCTCTAGAAACCTCCACATCTTCAATTAAAACGTAACTTTTATTATCATATAGTTAAAAAAAACAGGGTTGGGTTAGGGTTGGGGTTGGGTTGGGGTTGGGTTGGATTGGGTTGGGTTAGGGTTGGGGTTGGGTTAGGGTTGGGGTTGGGTTAGAGTTGGGTTGGGTTGGGGTTGGGTTGGGTTGGGGTGAAGCCAGCATGTTGATGGACATGAGTCTAAGGTTTGAAGACATATAATTCATTCTGTATTGATGTGTTTTAACCAGACTTCTAGTCCTGTAAACAGAGAGAACAACATAAATGGAGTTGTGTTTAACAAGGTTTCATGTATGTTAATCATGTTCATTTGTATCTCTCTCTGTATGGCAGATTCTCAGTAGGTTTCCATGGTCCATTAACCTAACATGAGATATATAGAGAAATGTTGAACCTGGACCCATCATAATGATTCTACATTTATAGTATGAACCTGGATCATCATAATGATTCTACATGTTATAGTATGAACCTGGATCATCATAATGATTCTACATGTTATAGTATGAACCTGGATAATCATAATGATTCTACATGTTATAATATGAACCTGGATCATCATAATGATTCTACATGTTATAATATGAACCTGGATCATCATAATGATTCTACATTTATAGTATGAACCTGGATCATCATAATGATTCTACATGTTATAGTATGAACCTGGATCATCATAATGATTCTACATTTATAGTATGAACCTGGATCATCATAATGATTCTACATTTATAGTATGAACCTGGATCATCATAATGATTCTACATTTATAGTATGAACCTGGATCATCATAATGATTCTACATGTTATAATATGAACCTGGGTCATCATAATGATTCTACATGTCATAGTATGAACCTGGATCATCATAATGATTCTACATGTTATAATATGAACCTGGATCATCATAATGATTCTACATGTTATAGTATGAACCTGGATCATCATAATGATTCTACATGTTATAGTATGAACCTGGATCATCATAATGATTCTACATGTTATAATATGAACCTGGACCCATCATAATGATTCTACATTTATAGTATGAACCTGGATAATCATAATGATTCTACATTTATAGTATGAACCTGGATAATCATAATGATTCTACATTTATAGTATGAACCTGGATCATCATAATGATTCTACATGTTATAATATGAACCTGGATCATCATAATGATTCTACATGTTATAATATGAACCTGGATCATCATAATGATTCTACATGTTATAATATGAACCTGGATCATCATAATGATTCTACATGTTATAATATGAACCTGGATCATCATAATGATTCTACATGTTATAATATGAACCTGGATCATCATAATGATTCTACATGTTATAATATGAACCTGGATCATCATAATGATTCTACATGTTATAATATGAACCTGGATCATCATAATGATTCTACATGTTATAATATGAACCTGGATCATCATAATGATTCTACATGTTATAGTATGAACCTGGATCCATCATAATGATTCTACATGTTATAGTATGAACCTGGATCATCATAATGATTCTACATGCTATAATATGAACCTGGATCATCATAATGATTATAATATACCATGGTCTTTACTGGCCAAAGGTTAAACTGCTGTTATGGTTATGAAATACTATGGTGTTGTGTCACTAGACTTTGACCAGATATTATTGCATCCAAAGATCAACTGAACCTAGAATATAGATACAGAGACACTTGTCATCAGGAAGGTTCTCTCTCAACACAACGGAAAATATCTCAATGACTTGACATGTTCTGGTTGTGAATTCAGGCTACAAGGTAAGACTCTTCCCAGGGATTATTGTAAAGTGTGTAGAGACATTAACTGTCTGGTGTTATTTTAGTGTAGTGAATGACAGTAAAACACTCAGATGTAACAGTCCATTTCACCTGGGACAGCTACGTGACAGTTCAATCATACAAAATGGCGCTAACTGGGTGTAGTCAAGTCACATTATAACATGTTGTTCATATAGCTAACTGGGTGTAGTCAAGTCACATTATAACATGTTGTTCATATAGCTAACTGGGTGTAGTCAAGTCACATTATAACATGTTGTTCATATAGCTAACTTGGTGTAGTCAAGTCACATTATAACATGTTGTTCATATAGCTAACTGGGTGTAGTCAAGTCACATTATAACATGTTGTTCATATAGCTAACTGGGTGTAGTCAAGTCACATTATAACATGTTGTTCATATAGCTAACTGGGTGTAGTCAAGTCACATTATAACATGTTGTTCATATAGCTAACTGGGTGTAGTCAAGTCAAATTAAAACACATGTTGTTCATATATTACTGTATCGCGGTTATTTTACAATTTGTATATTTTTCATGTATAAATTGTAAGTCGTCTTTCAGAATATCAGAACATTTGTTGTTTTCTAAATTACAATGAGCTCCTGCTTCCTGTGTAATTTGGTATGAAACCACTGAACAGACTTTTCTTAACATTAATATTAGGAACTGAATTCAGTAACAGCATCATAATAACATACCTGATGAACAAAACAACACACTAGAATGAGAGAAATTATTAAAAGAGAAAGTGAGACATTGTTATTATTATATATAATATTACTATTTTAATATTGGTATTCTTTTTATTAGTTATCTATTAATTAAATCACTGTTTGAATGTATCTGTTAGTAAATGTTTCATTTCTAAGAGATAATGAATCAAATAGAACAATTGACCTTCAATAATTACTGTGTTAATCACAACCAACATGTTGGATCTCTGTTTAGTTGACACTGTGTTAACCACAACCAACATGTTGGATCTCTGTTTAGTTGTCACTGTGTTAACCACAACCAACATGTTGGATCTCTGTTTAGTTGACACTGTGTTAAACACAACTAACATGTTGGATCTCTGTTTAGTTGTCACTGTGTTAATAACAACAACCAACATGTTGGATCTCTGTTTAGTTGTCACTGTGTTAACCACAACCAACATGTTGGATCTCTGTTTAGTTGTCACTGTGTTAATCACAACCAACATGTTGGATCTCTGTTTAGTTGACACTGTGTTAACCACAACCAACATGTTGGATCTCTGTTTAGTTGTCACTGTGTTAACCACAACCAACATGTTGGATCTCTGTTTAGTTTTCACTGTGTTAACCACAACCAACATGTTGGATCTCTGTTCAGGGGTCAGTGCTCTAAAATGAGTCTCTCTGAGGAGAGAGAGGAGGGGGGCCCTGCCTCTAAAATGAGTATCTCTGGGGAGAGAGAGGAGGGGGGCCCTGCCTCTGAAATTAATCTATCTGGGGAGAGAGAGGAGGTGGGCCCTGCCTCGAAAATGAGTCTCTCTGGGGAGAGAGAAGAAGGAGTCCCTGCCTCTAAAATGAGTCTCTCAGGGGAACATGACATCAAAGCTATGAGGTGAGATGACAATGTTGTTTAAGAAATATTAAAGAGTTTGTATCTAAAATGTTATATCCATAATTGTTTCACATTTGTTATTTTTCATCAGACATTATTACTTATGGGTACCTTCATGTGTCTGGAAAATTCCTAGATTTTTCGTTGATTTTAATTCATAGATTCTTGTTCTATGAATTTTTGTTTTGCAAAACGCTAAATAGCTGGAATGAAATGTTTGTACCTGTATATTTGACTGTGATATGTGGTTGTCTCACCAGCACACACACACAGACACACTCAAAAACCTCTGTAGAATTTTAGCATGACACAATCATTTAGCCTACTCTTAATTATTGCCTAATATGTCGTCCTAATCTTTTTGTTTTGACTAATTCTGATCATTGTTTCAAGCTGAATTCTGACAATATATCCGTTATATCAACACACTCTTCACTCCTGTTGAAACCAAAAAGGGTTCTATCTTCCTTAATATACAGAACCACTAAAGTTCTATATAGAACCCTTTATAGGAGGATAGGAAGTGTCTGAGTATACAGTATATATAGAATATATATAGAACCCTTTATAGGAGGTTAGGAAGTGTCTGAGTATACAGTATATATAGAACCCTTTATATAGGAGGTTAGGAAGTGTCTGAGTATACAGTATATATAGAATATATATATAGAACCCTTTATAGGAGGTTAGGAAGTGTCTGAGTATACAGTATATATAGAATATATATAGAACCCTTTATAGGAGGTTAGGAAGTGTCTGAGTATACAGTATATATAGAATATATATATAACCCTTTATAGGAGGTTAGGAAGTGTCTGAGTATACAGTATATATAGAATATATTTAGAACCCTTTATAGGAGGTTAGGAAGTGTCTGAGTATACAGTATATATAGAATATATATAGAACCCTTTATAGGAGGTTAGGAAGTGTCTGAGTATACAGTATATATAGAATATATATAGAACCCTTTATAGGAGGTTAGGAAGTGTCTGAGTATGCAGTATATATAGAACCCTTTATAGGAGGTTAGGAAGTGTCTGAGTATACAGTATATATAGAATATATATATAGAACCCTTTATAGGAGGTTAGGAAGTGTCTGAGTATACAGTATATATAGAATATATATAGAACCCTTTATAGGAGGTTAGCCTGTCTGAGTATACAGTATATATATAATATATATAGAACCCTTTATAGGAGGTTAGGAAGTGTCTGAGTATACAGTATATATAGAATATATATATATAACCCTTTATAGGAGGTTAGGAAGTGTCTGAGTATACAGTATATATAGAATATATTTAGAACCCTTTATAGGAGGTTAGCCTGTCTGAGTATACAGTATATATAGAATATATATAGAACCCTTTATAGGAGGTTAGGAAGTGTCTGAGTATACAGTATATATAGACTATATATAGAACCATTTATAGGAGGTTAGGAAGTGTCTGAGTATACAGTATATATAGAACCCTTTATAGGAGGTTAGGAAGTGTCTGAGTATATAGTATATATAGAATATATATAGAACCCTTTATAGGAGGTTAGGAAGTGTCTGAGTATACAGTATATATAGAATATATATAGAACCCTTTATAGGAGGTTAGGAAGTGTCTGAGTATACAGTATATATAGAATATATATAGAACCCTTTATAGGAGGTTAGGAAGTGTCTGAGTATACAGTATATATAGAATATATATAGAATCCTTTATAGGAGGTTAGGAAGTGTCTGAGTATACAGTATATATAGAATATATATAGAACCCTTTATAGGAGGTTAGGAAGTGTCTGAGTATACAGTATATATAGAATATATATAGAACCCGTTATAGGAGGTTAGGAAGTGTCTGAGTATACAGTATATATAGAATATATATAGAACCCTTTATAGGAGGTTAGGAAGTGTCTGAGTATACAGTATATATAGAATATATATAGAATCCTTTATAGGAGGTTAGGAAGTGTCTGAGTATACAGTATATATAGAATATATATAGAACCTTTTATAGGAGGTTAGGAAGTGTCTGAGTATACAGTATATATAGAATATATATAGAACCCTTTATAGGAGGTTAGGAAGTGTCTGAGTATACAGTGTATATAGAATATATATAGAACTCTTTATAAGAGGTTAGGAAGTGTCTGACTATACAGTATATATTTAACCCTTTATAGGAGGTTAGCCTGTCTGAGTATACAGTATATATTTAACCCTTTATAGGGCTCTTTGGTCAGAACTCTAGAGGTTCTTCTTCACTGAATTGATCTTCATTATATCCAAACACACTGGTGGTCAGGGAGGCATCTCTTTGTTTGAACGATGGCCCACGTCAACTCTTGCATTACAATACATACATTACAATACAACGTTGACCATTAGTTACAGCAAACAACAAACATGTCTCTTCTGCTCCGTTCTTAACCCCTCCTCTCTTCACTAGATGGACGGTAACTTTAGTGTTTAACCCCTCCTCTCTTCACTAGATGGACGGTAACTTTTTGTTTGAACAATGGCCCACGTCAACTCTGGATGACATAACATTACAATACAATACAATGTAACCCACTGTAAAGAGTTTATATTATATTATAATATATATATATATATATATATTACTAATGTAACCCACTGTAAAGACTGGGTTTAGTTATTTTGTGCCTGTAACTTCCTGCGTTCTCGTACTGTGTGGCGCCAAGCATATTGTCCGGTTACGCGCAGAGTGGACTGAGGTGATATGCAGCTGTAGAAGCATGGTGGCTAGGAAAAACTCCCTAGAAAGGCCAGAACAACCTAGAGAGGAACCAGGCTATGAGGGGTGGCCAGTCCTCTTCTGGTTGTGCCAGGTGGAGATTATAACAGAACATGGTCAAGATATTCAAATGTTCATAGATGACCAGCAGGGTCAAATAATAATAATCACAGTGGTTGTCGAGGGTGCAGCAAGTCAGCACCTCAGGAGTAAATGTCAGTTGGCTTTTCATAGATGATCATTCAGATTATCTCTACCGCTCCTGCTGTCTCTAGAGAGTTGAAAACAGCAGGTCTGAGACAGGTAGCACGTCCGATGAACAGGTCAGGGTTCGATAGCCGCAGGCAGAACAGTTGAAACTGGAGCAGCAGCACAGCCAGGTGGATTGGGGACAGCAAGGAGTCATCAAGCCAGGTTGTCCTGAGGCATAGTCCAATGGCTCAGATCCCCCAAGAGAGAGAAAGAAAGAAAGAATTAAAGAATTAAAGAGAGAGAAAGAGAGAAAGAGAGAATTAGAGAGAGCCTACTTAAATTCACACAGGACACCGGATAAGACAGGAGAAGTACTCCAGATATAACAGACTGACCCTAACCCCCCCAACACTGGGGGCCCATCCGACAATACCAAAGGATAGGGCCAAACAGGCAGGATATAACCCCACACACTTTTCCAAAGCACAGCCCCCACACCACTAGAGGGATATCTTCAACCACCAACTTACCATCCTGAGACAAGGCCGGGTATAGCCCACAATGATTTCCACCACATCACAACCCATGTGGGGGCGCCAACCCAGACAGGAAGATCACATCAGTGACTCAACCCACTCAAGTGACGCACCCCTCCTAGGGATGGCATGGAGGAGCACCAGTAAGCCAGTGACTCAGCCCCTGTAATAGGGTTAGAGGCAGAGAATCCCAGTGGAGAGAGGGGAACCAGCCAGGCAGAGACAGCAAGGGCGGTTCGTTGCTCCAGAGCCTTTCCGTTTACCTTCACACTCCTGGGCCAGACTACACTCAACCATATGACCCACTGAAGAGATGAGTCTTCAGTAAAGACTTAAAGGTTGAGACCAATTCTGCGTCTCTCACATGGGTAGGGATGTAGGACTGTAGGGAGACCAGGCAGAGGAATCAAACGACAGGCTTTGGAAAACTGAAGTTTATTTAGTGCTTTATCACTACATCACCGGTTGTCTGCATTTCCTGTGGACCTGGATGGATGGCAGCAACGCTCCTTCTGAACGTTCTATTCCCAGATCATTGTTCTGCGTCACAATGGCATCTTCGTTATTGTATCAATTAGACCTGCCGACATTATCCGTGAACACTGACCTCAGGTAACTTATTATACTGAGATGCAGTGCCTTAGACCGCTGCACCACTTGGAAGCCCATATTGGTTTTCAGAAAAAAAATGTTCAACTTAAACAAAACGCATGTCCCAGTCCTAGGTTTCAAGATGTGGCTGATTTAAGCAGCCAGAAGACATTGTTTTCATTAAGAATGATTTAATTGTTGTGACGATTTGTTGTATCTAAATGGCTGCTAGGTAATTTGATATGAATTGGAATCTTCATTTGTTGACATCGAATTAAATGAATGCTGCGCAGGTTCACTGAGTTGCAGACCACATGGACTAGCTCATTGATTTGTAGATCTGTCGCTGTTGCTACCTCAGATTATGAGCCTAGCAGGTGTCGTGAATGAGTTATGTAGTACCCACAGAAGGCCACAGGGAGGAGCAAGAGAGCTATAAACACATAATATTTTTTAGCATTTAAATATTTTGTTAATCAAAACCTGTCTAAGCGCTGTGCTGTTTTTATTTTGTTATTAGTTATTTTATTATATGTATTATTTCAAGGCAACAACAAGCCACATGTGTTTTTATTTTTCAAATGTGGTTTGAACTGGGTGACCTAGTAACCTCTATGTGAAAGTCCAGAAATTGGCCTGGGATAGGTAGGGCATGTTTGAGATCTAAGGAATTAACCAGAAAAATACAGTTTATTTCTCAGCTGCCTCAATGTCTGTAGGTGAATTAATAACTTTTAATTGCTAAATATTTATTAAAATATACAGCCAAATAATCACTAGTCAGATGCTCTAACCTCAACCTTAGTATACATGCATTATCAAATATTTTCTTAATATCTCATATTGAGACTAAACAGCCTCGGAATAGGAAAGATGAGACTGCATCTTCCAGCCCGACAACAATTACATCATGCAACGGTTAGCGAATTTACCTCAACATGCTCCTCATTTGCGCGAGATGGCAGAGTAACGACACAAGCTTTTTGGCGGTGGCTGAGTTGTCTGCTTGTGAGAGAAGTTGGAGAGCGGGTCGATGCTGGTTGATGAATTGACAATGAATGTACTATAGTAGATGGAACTTTTCATGTGAGGGGGAGTGGTGGTGTATCCAGGGAGAAAACTAAACTAATCTATTGTGGTCTTATGCTGCCATCTATTGGAATAATTTAGCAACTACAGTAGCACTGAATAATGTGTAATTCTAAACTAGTAATTACTCAGAATTAATATAGTTCATTTTACTTCTAGTTCATTTTACATTTAAATAACCATTTATAGTGTAACGAACATTGAAACTGACATAAACCAAACACACCATACATTTAGTAGATGAGAGATGTAATGTTTGTCTCTGCTCTGTTGAAGTCCAATCAGGCAGGAGAGACCAGCCTCCCCTGTTCCCAGCTGTGTGTCCATGAAGAGTGATACGTCTATGGATCTACCTATAGAGTTTAGAGAGGAAGACATTTCACCTGAACAAAGGTAAGAAGAACTCATGGGTCCTGTTTTCATAATCCATAGGCTAATAATTTTGTCCATTTTCATAGTCCTAAAACAATATTAAACAAACACAACATTCCCTCCCTGTGTGTGTGTGTGTGTGTGTGTGTGTGTGTGTGTCTGAACTCCCTGGATGAGGAGATGTAATCTCTATCCTGATTGCCTAGTCACTTTTACCCCTACCAACATGTACATATTACCTCAATTACCTCAACTACCTGGTACCCTGCACATTGACTCAGTACTGGTACTCCTTATAGTCTCATTATTACCTCAACTACCTGGTACCCTGCACATTGACTCAGGACTCGTACTCCTTGTAGTCTCATTATTACCTCAACTACCTGGTACCCCTGCACATTGACTCAGTACTGGTACTCCTTATAGTCTCATTATTACCTCAACTACCTGGTACCCTGCACATTGACTCAGGACTCGTACTCCTTGTAGTCTCATTATTACCTCAACTACCTGGTACCCCTGGACATTGACTCAGGACTGGTACTCCTTATAGTCTCATTATTACCTCAACTACCTGGTACCCCTGTAGCGTCATTATTGTTATTTTCTGTTACTATTTCCTTTCTGTTATTTATAAGGTACAAGGGCAACGTAGCACGTCTGGTGAACAGGGCAGAGCTCCATATCCGCAGGCAGAACAGTACATACTGGACCAGCAGCACGACAAGGTATCACTTCTAGTGGATCATGTATCAATACTGATAGGATGGAAAGAAAGGGAGCGCTGCTCTCAGATCAGCTTTCTCCATTCAAATATTTCCTTAACATTATAACTATGTCACAATACTGACTACGGATCAGCTTCTATTATCACCTACGGCTGCAAGTATTGGGGAGGCTTAGTCTAATGCTTACCCAATAAAAATGCACTATATCCCATATTTAACACATCATTGTGTTCATGTTAGGATTCACATCATTAAGTATATTGAGACATATTTCAGACAGCAGCCAACAAGTAGAAAAATAGAACTCAATATATTGAACAATATGATTGAAATAGGCCTACAGCCTACTGTTCATAGTTTAATGCAGTCATCTCAGTTTTTATTTGAAGCAAATTTGTAGAAGTCCCTTGTTTGAATCAACTGCAAAGACATTGGCAAAATCAAATCAAATGTATTTATAAAGCCCTTCGTACATCAGCTGATATCTCAAAGTGCTGTACAGAAACCCAGCCTAAACCCCCAAACAGCAAGCAATGCAGGTGAAGAAGCACGGTGGCTAGGAAAAACTCCCTAGAAAGGCCAAAACCTAGGAAGAAACCTAGAGAGGAACCAGGCTATGTGGGGGGGCCAGTCCTCTTCTGGCTGTGCCGGGTGGAGATTATAACAGAACATGGCCAAGATGTTCAAATGTTCATAAATGACCAGCATGGTCGAATAATAATAAGGCAGAACAGTTGAAACTGTGCAAAGACATTGGCAACTTTGTATTTGTAGTCAACGTTGTTCTAAATTCATCTGCAGTCACAGAGAGACTGATAAACCATGTGATTCTATGTTTAGCAGAGATCTTCTATGTATAAAGTCATGCGGAAGGGAAAAAAAGCATCTAACGACTCACTCAGCTGATCTACTAGTGGTGTTAGATTACTCAGCTGTTCTAGTGGTCTGAGGCAGGTGTTAGATTACTCAGCTGTTCTAGTGGTCTGAGGCAGGTGGTAGATTACTCAGCTGTTCTAGTGGTCTGAGACAGGTGGTAGATTACTCAGCTGTTCTAGTGGTCTACGGCAGGTGTTAGATTACTCAGCTGTTCTAGTGGTCTGAGGTGTTAGATTACTCAGCTGTTCTAGTGGTCTGAGACAGGTGGTAGATTACTCAGCTGTTCTAGTGGTCTGAGACAGGTGGTAGATTACTCAGCTGTTCTAGTGGTCTGAGGCAGGTGTTAGATTACTCAGCTGTTCTAGTGGTCTGAGGCAGGTGTTAGATTACTCAGCTGTTCGAGTGGTCTGAGGCAGGTGGTAGATTACTCAGCTGTTCTAGTGGTCTGAGGCAGGTGGTAGATTACTCAGCTGTTCTAGTGGTCTGAGGCAGGTGTTAGATCAATCAGCTGTTCTACCAGTGTTCTGAGGCAGGTGTTGGATTACTCAGCTGTTCTAGTGGTCTGAGGCAGATGTTAGATCAATCAGCTGTTCTAGTGGTCTGAGGCAGGTGTTAGATTACTCAGCTGTTCTAGTGGTCTGAGGCAGGTGTTAGATTACTTAGCTGTTCTAGTGGTCTGAGGCAGGTGTTAGATTACTCAGCTGTTCTAGTGGTCTGAGGCAGGTGTTAGATTACTCAGCTGTTCTAGTGGTCTGAGACAGGTGTTAGATTACTCAGCTGTTCTAGTGGTCTGAGGCAGGTGTTAGATCAATCAGCTGTTCTAGTGGTCTGAGGCAGGTGTTAGATTACTCAGCTGTTCTAGTGGTCTGAGACAGGTGTTAGATTACTCAGCTGTTCTAGTGGTCTACGGCAGGTGTTAGATTACTCAGCTGTTCTAGTGGTCTGAGACAGGTGGTAGATTACTCAGCTGTTCTAGTGGTCTGAGGTGTTAGATTACTCAGCTGTTCTAGTGGTCTGAGGCAGGTGTTAGATTACTCAGCTGTTCTAGTGGTCTGAGACAGGTGTTAGATTACTCAGCTGTTCTAGTAGTCTGAGGCAGGTGGTAGATTACTCAGCTGTTCTAGTGGTCTGAGGCAGGTGTTAGATTACTCAGCTGTTCTAGTGGTCTGAGACAGGTGTTAGATTACTCAGCTGTTCTAGTGGTCTGAGACAGGTGGTAGATTACTCAGCTGTTCTAGTGGTCTGAGACAGGTGGTAGATTACTCAGCTGTTCTAGTGGTCTGAGGTGTTAGATTACTCAGCTGTTCTAGTGGTCTGAGACAGTTGTTAGATCAAACAGCTGTTCTAGTGGTCTGAGACAGGTGTTAGATTACTCAGCTGTTCTAGTGGTCTGAGGCAGGTGGTAGATTACTCAACTGTTCTAGTGGTCTGAGGCAGGTGTTAGATTACTCAGCTGTTCTAGTGGTCTGAGGCAGGTGTTAGATTACTCAGCTGTTCTAGTGGTCTGAGGCAGGTGGTAGATTACTCAGCTGTTCTAGTGGTCTGAGGCAGGTGTTAGATTACTCAGCTGTTCTAGTGGTCTGAGACAGGTGGTAGATTACTCAGCTGTTCTAGTGGTCTGAGGCAGGTGGTAGATTACTCAACTGTTCTAGTGGTCTGAGGCAGGTGGTAGATTACTCAGCTGTTCTAGTGGTCTGAGACAGGTGGTAGATTACTCAGCTGTTCTAGTGGTCTGAGACAGGTGTTAGATTACTCAGCTGTTCTAGTGGTCTGAGACAGGTGTTAGATTACTCAGCTGTTCTAGTGGTCTGAGACAGGTGGTAGATTACTCAGCTGTTCTAGTGGTCTGAGGTGTTAGATTACTCAGCTGTTCTAGTGGTCTGAGGCAGGTGTTAGATTACTCAGCTGTTCTAGTGGTCTGAGACAGGTGTTAGATTACTCAGCTGTTCTAGTAGTCTGAGGCAGGTGGTAGATTACTCAGCTGTTCTAGTGGTCTGAGGCAGGTGTTAGATTACTCAGCTGTTCTAGTGGTCTGAGACAGGTGTTAGATTACTCAGCTGTTCTAGTGGTCTGAGACAGGTGGTAGATTACTCAGCTGTTCTAGTGGTCTGAGACAGGTGGTAGATTACTCAGCTGTTCTAGTGGTCTGAGGTGTTAGATTACTCAGCTGTTCTAGTGGTCTGAGACAGGTGTTAGATCAATCAGCTGTTCTAGTGGTCTGAGACAGGTGTTAGATTACTCAGCTGTTCTAGTGGTCTGAGGCAGGTGGTAGATTACTCAACTGTTCTAGTGGTCTGAGGCAGGTGTTAGATTACTCAGCTGTTCTAGTGGTCTGAGGCAGGTGTTAGATTACTCAGCTGTTCTAGTGGTCTGAGGCAGGTGGTAGATTACTCAGCTGTTCTAGTGGTCTGAGGCAGGTGTTAGATTACTCAGCTGTTCTAGTGGTCTGAGACAGGTGGTAGATTACTCAGCTGTTCTAGTGGTCTGAGGCAGGTGGTAGATTACTCAACTGTTCTAGTGGTCTGAGGCAGGTGGTAGATTACTCAGCTGTTCTAGTGGTCTGAGACAGGTGGTAGATTACTCAGCTGTTCTAGTGGTCTGAGACAGGTGTTAGATTACTCAGCTGTTCTAGTGGTCTGAGACAGGTGTTAGATTACTCAGCTGTTCTAGTGGTCTGAGACAGGTGGTAGATTACTCAGCTGTTCTAGTGGTCTGAGACAGGTGGTAGATTACTCAGCTGTTCTAGTGGTCTACGGCAGGTGTTAGATCAATCAGCTGTTCTAGTGGTCTGAGGCAGGTGTTAGATTACTCAGCTGTTCTAGTGGTCTGAGGCAGGTGTTAGATTACTCAGCTGTTCTAGTGGTCTGAGACAGGTGGTAGATTACTCAGCTGTTCTAGTGGTCTGAGACAGGTGTTAGATTACTCAGCTGTTCTAGTGGTCTGAGACAGGTGTTAGATTACTCAGCTGTTCTATTGGTCTGAGGCAGGTGGTAGATTACTCAGCTGTTATAGTGGTCTGAGGCAGGAGGTGGTAGATTACTCAGCTGTTCTAGTGGTCTGAGGCAGGTGTTAGATTACTCAGCTGTTCTAGTGGTCTGAGGCAGGTGTTAGATCAATCAGCTGTTCTAGTGGTCTGAGGCAGGTGTTAGATTACTCAGCTGTTCTAGTGGTCTGAGGCAGGTGTTAGATCAATCAGCTGTTCTAGTGGTGTGAGGCAGGTGTTAGATTACTCAGCTGTTCTAGTGGTCTGAGACAGGTGGTAGATTACTCAGCTGTTCTAGTTGTCTGAGGCAGGTGTTAGATTACTCAGCTGTTCTAGTGGTCTGAGGCAGATGTTAGATTACTCAGCTGTTCTAGTGGTCTGAGACAGGTGTTAGATTACTCAGCTGTTCTAGTGGTCTACGGCAGGTGTTAGATCAATCAGCTGTTCTAGTGGTCTGAGGCAGGTGTTAGATTACTCAGCTGTTCTAGTGGTCTGAGACAGGTGTTAGATTACTCAGCTGTTCTAGTGGTCTGAGGTGTTAGATTACTCAGCTGTTCTAGTGGTCTGAGACAGGTGGTAGATTACTCAGCTGTTCTAGTGGTCTGAGACAGGTGTTAGATTACTCAGCTGTTCTAGTGGTCTGAGACAGGTGGTAGATTACTCAGCTGTTCTAGTGGTCTGAGACAGGTGTTAGATTACTCAGCTGTTCTAGTGGTCTGAGACAGGTGTTAGATTACTCAGCTGTTCTAGTGGTCTGAGACAGGTGGTAGATTACTCAGCTGTTCTAGTGGTCTGAGACAGGTGGTAGATTACTCAGCTGTTCTAGTGGTCTACGGCAGGTGTTAGATTACTCAGCTGTTCTAGTGGTCTGAGACAGGTGTTAGATTACTCAGCTGTTCTAGTGGTCTGAGGCAGGTGGTAGATTACTCAGCTGTTATAGTGGTCTGAGGCAGGAGGTGGTAGATTACTCAGCTGTTCTAGTGGTCTGAGGCAGGTGTTAGATTACTCAGCTGTTCTAGTGGTCTGAGGCAGGTGTTAGATCAATCAGCTGTTCTAGTGGTCTGAGGCAGGTGTTAGATTACTCAGCTGTTCTAGTGGTCTGAGGCAGGTGTTAGATCAATCAGCTGTTCTAGTGGTGTGAGGCAGGTGTTAGATTACTCAGCTGTTCTAGTGGTCTGAGACAGGTGGTAGATTACTCAGCTGTTCTAGTTGTCTGAGGCAGGTGTTAGATTACTCAGCTGTTCTAGTGGTCTGAGGCAGATGTTAGATTACTCAGCTGTTCTAGTGGTCTGAGACAGGTGTTAGATTACTCAGCTGTTCTAGTGGTCTGAGACAGGTGGTAGATTACTCAGCTGTTCTAGTGGTCTGAGACAGGTGTTAGATTACTCAGCTGTTCTAGTGGTCTGAGGCAGGTGTTAGATTACTCAGCTGTTCTAGTGGTCTGAGACAGGTGTTAGATTACTCAGCTGTTCTAGTGGTCTACGGCAGGTGTTAGATCAATCAGCTGTTCTAGTGGTCTGAGGCAGGTGTTAGATTACTCAGCTGTTCTAGTGGTCTGAGACAGGTGTTAGATTACTCAGCTGTTCTAGTGGTCTGAGGTGTTAGATTACTCAGCTGTTCTAGTGGTCTGAGACAGGTGGTAGATTACTCAGCTGTTCTAGTGGTCTGAGACAGGTGTTAGATTACTCAGCTGTTCTAGTGGTCTGAGGCAGGTGTTAGATTACTCAGCTGTTCTAGTGGTCTGAGACAGGTGTTGGATTACTCAGCTGTTCTAGTGGTCTGAGGCAGGTGTTAGATTACTCAGCTGTTCTAGTGGTCTGAGACAGGTGTTAGATTACTCAGCTGTTCTAGTGGTCTGAGACAGGTGTTAGATTACTCAGCTGTTCTAGTGGTCTGAGGCAGGTGTTAGATTACTCAGCTGTTCTAGTGGTCTGAGGCAGGTGTTAGATTACTCAGCTGTTCTAGTGGTCTGAGGCAGGTGTAAGATTACTCAGCTGTTCTAGTGGTCTGAGACAGGTGTTAGATTACTCAGCTGTTCTAGTGGTCTGAGACAGGTGTTAGATTACTCAGCTGTTCGAGTGGTCTGAGGCAGGTGGTAGATTACTCAGCTGTTCTAGTGGTCTGAGGCAGGTGGTAGATTACTCAGCTGTTCTAGTGGTCTGAGGCAGGTGTTAGATCAATCAGCTGTTCTACCAGTGTTCTGAGGCAGGTGTTGGATTACTCAGCTGTTCTAGTGGTCTGAGGCAGATGTTAGATCAATCAGCTGTTCTAGTGGTCTGAGGCAGGTGTTAGATTACTCAGCTGTTCTAGTGGTCTGAGGCAGGTGTTAGATTACTCAGCTGTTCTAGTGGTCTGAGGCAGGTGTTAGATTACTCAGCTGTTCTAGTGGTCTGAGGCAGGTGTTAGATTACTCAGCTGTTCTAGTGGTCTGAGACAGGTGTTAGATTACTCAGCTGTTCTAGTGGTCTGAGGCAGGTGTTAGATCAATCAGCTGTTCTAGTGGTCTGAGGCAGGTGTTAGATTACTCAGCTGTTCTAGTGGTCTGAGACAGGTGTTAGATTACTCAGCTGTTCTAGTGGTCTACGGCAGGTGTTAGATTACTCAGCTGTTCTAGTGGTCTGAGACAGGTGGTAGATTACTCAGCTGTTCTAGTGGTCTGAGGTGTTAGATTACTCAGCTGTTCTAGTGGTCTGAGGCAGGTGTTAGATTACTCAGCTGTTCTAGTAGTCTGAGGCAGGTGGTAGATTACTCAGCTGTTCTAGTGGTCTGAGGCAGGTGTTAGATTACTCAGCTGTTCTAGTGGTCTGAGGCAGGTGTTAGATTACTCAGCTGTTCTAGTAGTCTGAGGCAGGTGGTAGATTACTCAGCTGTTCTAGTGGTCTGAGGCAGGTGTTAGATTACTCAGCTGTTCTAGTGGTCTGAGACAGGTGTTAGATTACTCAGCTGTTCTAGTGGTCTGAGACAGGTGGTAGATTACTCAGCTGTTCTAGTGGTCTGAGACAGGTGGTAGATTACTCAGCTGTTCTAGTGGTCTGAGGTGTTAGATTACTCAGCTGTTCTAGTGGTCTGAGACAGTTGTTAGATCAAACAGCTGTTCTAGTGGTCTGAGACAGGTGTTAGATTACTCAGCTGTTCTAGTGGTCTGAGGCAGGTGGTAGATTACTCAACTGTTCTAGTGGTCTGAGGCAGGTGTTAGATTACTCAGCTGTTCTAGTGGTCTGAGGCAGGTGTTAGATTACTCAGCTGTTCTAGTGGTCTGAGGCAGGTGGTAGATTACTCAGCTGTTCTAGTGGTCTGAGGCAGGTGTTAGATTACTCAGCTGTTCTAGTGGTCTGAGACAGGTGGTAGATTACTCAGCTGTTCTAGTGGTCTGAGGCAGGTGGTAGATTACTCAACTGTTCTAGTGGTCTGAGGCAGGTGGTAGATTACTCAGCTGTTCTAGTGGTCTGAGACAGGTGGTAGATTACTCAGCTGTTCTAGTGGTCTGAGACAGGTGTTAGATTACTCAGCTGTTCTAGTGGTCTGAGACAGGTGTTAGATTACTCAGCTGTTCTAGTGGTCTGAGACAGGTGGTAGATTACTCAGCTGTTCTAGTGGTCTGAGGTGTTAGATTACTCAGCTGTTCTAGTGGTCTGAGGCAGGTGTTAGATTACTCAGCTGTTCTAGTGGTCTGAGACAGGTGTTAGATTACTCAGCTGTTCTAGTAGTCTGAGGCAGGTGGTAGATTACTCAGCTGTTCAAGTGGTCTGAGGCAGGTGTTAGATTACTCAGCTGTTCTAGTGGTCTGAGACAGGTGTTAGATTACTCAGCTGTTCTAGTGGTCTGAGACAGGTGGTAGATTACTCAGCTGTTCTAGTGGTCTGAGACAGGTGGTAGATTACTCAGCTGTTCTAGTGGTCTGAGGTGTTAGATTACTCAGCTGTTCTAGTGGTCTGAGACAGGTGTTAGATCAATCAGCTGTTCTAGTGGTCTGAGACAGGTGTTAGATTACTCAGCTGTTCTAGTGGTCTGAGGCAGGTGGTAGATTACTCAACTGTTCTAGTGGTCTGAGGCAGGTGTTAGATTACTCAGCTGTTCTAGTGGTCTGAGGCAGGTGTTAGATTACTCAGCTGTTCTAGTGGTCTGAGGCAGGTGGTAGATTACTCAGCTGTTCTAGTGGTCTGAGGCAGGTGTTAGATTACTCAGCTGTTCTAGTGGTCTGAGACAGGTGGTAGATTACTCAGCTGTTCTAGTGGTCTGAGGCAGGTGGTAGATTACTCAACTGTTCTAGTGGTCTGAGGCAGGTGGTAGATTACTCAGCTGTTCTAGTGGTCTGAGACAGGTGGTAGATTACTCAGCTGTTCTAGTGGTCTGAGACAGGTGTTAGATTACTCAGCTGTTCTAGTGGTCTGAGACAGGTGTTAGATTACTCAGCTGTTCTAGTGGTCTGAGACAGGTGGTAGATTACTCAGCTGTTCTAGTGGTCTGAGACAGGTGGTAGATTACTCAGCTGTTCTAGTGGTCTACGGCAGGTGTTAGATCAATCAGCTGTTCTAGTGGTCTGAGGCAGGTGTTAGATTACTCAGCTGTTCTAGTGGTCTGAGGCAGGTGTTAGATTACTCAGCTGTTCTAGTGGTCTGAGACAGGTGGTAGATTACTCAGCTGTTCTAGTGGTCTGAGACAGGTGTTAGATTACTCAGCTGTTCTAGTGGTCTGAGACAGGTGTTAGATTACTCAGCTGTTCTAGTGGTCTGAGGCAGGTGGTAGATTACTCAGCTGTTATAGTGGTCTGAGGCAGGAGGTGGTAGATTACTCAGCTGTTCTAGTGGTCTGAGGCAGGTGTTAGATTACTCAGCTGTTCTAGTGGTCTGAGGCAGGTGTTAGATCAATCAGCTGTTCTAGTGGTCTGAGGCAGGTGTTAGATTACTCAGCTGTTCTAGTGGTCTGAGGCAGGTGTTAGATCAATCAGCTGTTCTAGTGGTGTGAGGCAGGTGTTAGATTACTCAGCTGTTCTAGTGGTCTGAGACAGGTGGTAGATTACTCAGCTGTTCTAGTTGTCTGAGGCAGGTGTTAGATTACTCAGCTGTTCTAGTGGTCTGAGGCAGATGTTAGATTACTCAGCTGTTCTAGTGGTCTGAGACAGGTGTTAGATTACTCAGCTGTTCTAGTGGTCTGAGACAGGTGGTAGATTACTCAGCTGTTCTAGTGGTCTGAGACAGGTGTTAGATTACTCAGCTGTTCTAGTGGTCTGAGGCAGGTGTTAGATTACTCAGCTGTTCTAGTGGTCTGAGACAGGTGTTAGATTACTCAGCTGTTCTAGTGGTCTACGGCAGGTGTTAGATCAATCAGCTGTTCTAGTGGTCTGAGGCAGGTGTTAGATTACTCAGCTGTTCTAGTGGTCTGAGACAGGTGTTAGATTACTCAGCTGTTCTAGTGGTCTGAGGTGTTAGATTACTCAGCTGTTCTAGTGGTCTGAGACAGGTGGTAGATTACTCAGCTGTTCTAGTGGTCTGAGACAGGTGTTAGATTACTCAGCTGTTCTAGTGGTCTGAGACAGGTGGTAGATTACTCAGCTGTTCTAGTGGTCTGAGACAGGTGTTAGATTACTCAGCTGTTCTAGTGGTCTGAGACAGGTGTTAGATTACTCAGCTGTTCTAGTGGTCTGAGGTGTTAGATTACTCAGCTGTTCTAGTGGTCTGAGACAGGTGGTAGATTACTCAGCTGTTCTAGTGGTCTGAGACAGGTGTTAGATTACTCAGCTGTTCTAGTGGTCTGAGACAGGTGTTAGATTACTCAGCTGTTCTAGTGGTCTGAGACAGGTGTTAGATTACTCAGCTGTTCTAGTCGTCTGAGACAGGTGTTAGATTACTCAGCTGTTCTAGTGGTCTGAGACAGGTGTTAGATTACTCAGCTGTTCTAGTGGTCTGAGACAGGTGTTAGATTACTCAGCTGTTCTAGTGGTCTGAGGCAGGTGTTAGATTACTCAGCTGTTCTAGTGGTCTGAGGCAGGTGTTAGATTACTCAGCTGTTCTAGTGGTCTGAGGCAGGTGTTAGATTACTCAGCTGTTCTAGTGGTCTGAGGCAGGTGTTAGATCAATCAGCTGTTCTAGTGGTCTGAGGCAGGTGTTAGATCAATCAGATGTTCTAGTGGTCTGAGACAGGTGTTAGATTACTCAGCTGTTCTAGTGGTCTGAGACAGGTGTTAGATCAATCAGCTGTTCTAGTCGTCTGAGACAGGTGTTAGATTACTCAGCTGTTCTAGTGGTCTGAGGCAGGTGTTAGATCAATCAGCTGTTCTAGTGGTCTGAGACAGGTGTTAGATTACTCAGCTGTTCTAGTGGTCTGAGACAGGTGTTAGATCAATCAGCTGTTCTAGTCGTCTGAGACAGGTGTTAGATTACTCAGCTGTTCTAGTGGTCTGAGACAGGTGTTAGATTATGAGCGTTTTCGACGTTAATAGCAACGTTATTTTTTAAAGCAGCTCAGAAATTTAACGATGCTCCTGATTCTAATGATGATCTTGGCCTTTAGATGCTTTTGGGAAACTGGACCCTGGATAAAAACATCTGCGAAATGAATAAAACGTCAAATGTAAATGTTTTACATCCCTGCTGAAACCATCAAGTGATATATTTAAACTGTCTGTGAGAGACACAATGTTTGTCTCTGTTGTGTTGAAGCCCAATCAAGCAGGAGAGACCAGCCTCCCCTGTACCCAGCTGTGTGTCCATGAAGAGTGACTGGTCTATGGGTCGTCCTATATCCTTTAGAGAGGGAGACTTTTCTACTGAACAAAGGTAAGAAGAACTCATGGGTCCTGGTCAGTGAGTTAAACAACACTGTCTCTAGTCATTTCTCCTCTCCCATTTTCCCATTTATTGTTGTTGTTTTCATAATCCATAGGCTCATCCTTTTGTCCATTTTCATAGTCCTAAAACAATATTAAACAAACACAACATTCCCTCCCTGTGTGTGTGTGTGTGTGTGTGTGTGTGTGTGTGTGTGTGTGTGTGTGTGTGTGTGTGTGTGTGTGTGTGTGTGTGTGTGTACTCCCTGGATGAGGAGATGTAATCTCATGTTTTGTCCACAGAAACCAACAGGAGAGATCAGAGTCAGAGATTCTCAGTCTTCCCAGAGTCATCAAACAGACCTGGCCTCCATATTCAGTGTATGTGGTCCTGTTATGTACATTTGTTTTTGTTTACCTCAAGTAAAGTTGATCTGTAAATCATTCATTAATGTGTTAATGAGAAAGCATTTAGTCTCTTGCTTAACTTATTTACTTGATTTATTTCAGTTGCTTGAAGAGAAAATTCTGACATTTGTGAAGAACGAGCTGAAGATGTTCAAGAGGATTCTTAGTCCAGAACTCACAGAAGGCTTTGAGAGTCAGAAGCAGGATAATGAAGTGGTGGATGCTGAAGATGAGAAGCAGGAGAGCAGTGCCAGAGAGGGGGCTCTGAAGATCACACTGCACATCCTGAGGAAAATGAACCAGAAGGAGCTTGCTGACACACTGGAGAAATGTAAGAGCTGTCTGCCTCATGTTGAATGCTGTTTCTTAACATTTAAAATATGTAGCTAAAGTACAGCTAAAGTAGCTGTGTAACTCAATGATTTTGTAGCAGCCTTAACACTACACTTAGTGACCTCATCAAGTAGCAGCAGGTATGTGTTGTGGTCATTAATTAATTTAGAGAGAGAGAGACAACATTAATAATACCATCAATAATACCAATAATAATATAATCAGTCACACCAGTCTGTAGTGCATTATGAAAACATTTACACATTTATAGTCAGTTAAGATAATACATTATTATAATGTAAAACTTTATAACAGTCCTAGAATACTGTAGATATTGAAATATTAATATCCTCTGTGTTATTTCTAGATTCAGATGAACTCGCTGTGATTTGCCAACGTGAACTCAAATCTAATCTAAAGAAGAAGTTTCAATGTGTATTTGAGGGGATCGCTAAACAAGGAAACCCAACACTTCTCAATAAGATCTACACAGAGCTCTACATCACAGAGGGTGGAACAGGAGAGGTCAATAATGAACATGAGCTGAAACAGATTGAGACAACAACCAGGAAACAAGCAAGACCAGAGACTGCAATCAAATGTAACGACATCTTCACACCCTTAACTGGAGCAGACAAACGTATCAGAACTGTGCTGACAAAGGGAGTCGCTGGCATTGGAAAAACAGTCTCTGTGCAGAAGTTCATTCTGGACTGGGCTGAAGGAAAAGCAAATCAGGATGTCCAATTTGTATTTTCATTCCCTTTTCGGGAGCTAAATTTGATGAAAGGTGAAAATCTCACTTTCATTGAACTTCTCAATCACTTCTCAATGGAAACCAAACAATCAAGAATCTCCAATTACAAGAAATACAAAGTTCTGTTCATCTTTGATGGTCTGGATGAGTGCCGACTGCCCCTAGACTTCCAGAAGAACAAGATCTGTTGTGACGTCACAGAGTCAACCTCAGTGGATGTTCTGCTGACAAATCTCATCAAGCGAAATCTGCTTCCCTCTGCTCTCCTCTGGATAACTACCCGACCTGCAGCAGCCAATAAGATCCCTTCAGGGTGTGTTGACCAGGTGACAGAGGTACGAGGGTTCAATGACCCACAGAAGGAGGAGTACTTCAAGAAGAGATTCAGTGATGAGGACCTGGCCAGCAGAATCATCTCACACATAAAGACATCAAGGAGCCTCCACATCATGTGCCACATTCCAGTCTTCTGTTGGATTTCTGCAACAGTCCTTGAACACATGCTGAAACATAAGAGTGAAGAGATGCCCAAGACTCTGACTGAGATGTACACACACCTTGTGGAGTTTCATACCAAACAGAAGAATGAAAAGTATCTTGGGAAAGAAGAGACAGGTCCACACTGGAATAAAGAGAGCATTCTGTCACTGGGAAAACTGGCTTTTCAACAGCTTGTGAAGGGCAATCAGATTTTCTATGAAGGAGACCTGAAAGAGGCTGTCATTGATGTCAGTGAAGCCTCAGTGTACTCAGGATTGTGCACACAGCTCTTTAAAGAGGAATGTGTGCTGTACCAGGACACGGTGTACTGCTTTGTTCATCTGAGCATTCAGGAGTTTCTGGCTGCTGTATATGTGTTCCTCTCATTCATCAACAACAATGAGAATCTAATGGCCGAACCGCAATCAACGCCCAGGAACCTTTCTGCGCTGTTCAGAGACAAGGCTAAAGATACTGTCTACAAGAGTGCTGTGGATAAAGCCTTACAAAGTGAGACGGGAAATCTGGACCTTTTCCTCCGCTTCCTTCTGGGCCTCTCACTGGAGTCCAATCAGAAACACTTACGAGGTCTACTGACAAAGACAGGAAACAGCTCACAGACCCATGAAGAAACAGTCAAGTACATCAAGAAGAAGATCAGGGAGAATCCCTCTCCAGAGAGGAGCATCAATCTGTTCCACTGTCTGAATGAACTGAATGACCATTCTCTAGTGGAGGAGATCCAAAGTTACCTGAGCTCAGGAAGTCTCTCAGAACACAACCTGTCACCTGCACAGTGGTCAGCTCTGGTCTTTGTGTTGCTGACTTCAGAAAAGGAGCTGGATGTGTTTGACCTGAAGAAATACTCCAGATCAGAGGAAGGTCTTCTGAGGCTGCTGCCAGTGGTCAAAGCCTCCAGAGCTGTTCTGTGAGTAAATAAAAATGACACATCAGAACTAATCATCAGGAAGCATTATCCAGTTTAGAGGAAATTATGTATTATAATATGTATATAATATTATATTGAAAAACATATTGAATAAATGCATTGATTTTCACATTAGTATAACAATATGACCACACAGTTCTAGGAGATGGAAGATGGATCTATATGTTGTTTTGGATAATTAACCAAATGCATCTGCCATTGTCCTTCTACACTACTCATTAAATGAACAGTGTGTTTGTGAAGTCATGATGATCTCTTTGTCAGGCTGTCAGGCTGTGGAGTCACAGAGGAAGGCTGTGCTTCTCTGGTCTCAGCTCTGAGTTCAAACCCCTCACACCTGAGAGAGCTGGATCTGAGTAACAATGACCTGAAGGATTCAGGAGTGAAGCTGCTCTCTGCTGGACTGGGGAATCCCCACTGTAAACTGGAGACTCTGAGGTCAGTATCCCTGTAGTTGGTCAACAAGTGATAACTGTTCACCAGATCCACATGTGTTTACCAGGCACACATAGTCCACATCATATGTGTTTGGACAGTGAAGCTTACAGTTTTACATTTGGTGCTCTGCTCCAGCATTTTGGATTTGAGATATAATGTTTCATATTCACTCGAGGGTTGCTTTAGCTTCAACCTCCACCCCAGTCTCAAATCTCTGGAAGACTGAAACAGGTTTCCCTCAAGAATGTCTCTGTATTTAGCGCCATCCATCATTCCTTCAATTCTGACCCGTTTCCCAGTCCCTGCCGATGAAAAACAAACCCACAGCATGATGCTGCCACCACGCTTCACTGTGGGGATGGGGTTCTCGGGGTGATGAGAGGTGTTGGGTTTGCGCCAGACATAGCGTTTTCCTTGATGGCCAAAAAGCTCAATTTTTGTCTCATCTGACCAGAGTACCTTCTTCCATATGTTTAGGGAGTCTCCCACATGCCTTTTGGCAAACACCAAATGTGTTTGCTTATTTTTTTCTTCAAGCAATGGCTTTTTTCTGGCCACTCTTCCGTAAAGCCCAGCTCTGTGGAGTATACAGCTTAAAGTGGTCCTATGGACAGATACTCTAATCTCCGCTGTGGAGCTTTGCAGCTCCTTCAGGGTTATCGTTGGTCTCTTTGTTGCCTCTCTGATTAATGCCCTCCTTGCCTGGTCCATGAGTTTTGGTGGGCGGCCCTCTCTTGGGAGGTTTGTTGTGGTGCCATATTCTTTCCATTTTTTTAATAATGGATTTAATGGTGCTCCGTGGGATTTTCAATGTTTCAGATGTTTTTTTATAACCCAACCCTGATCTGTACTTCTCCAAAACTTTGTCCCTGACCTGTTTGGAGAGCTCCTTGGTCTTCATGGTGCCACTTGACAGGTGGTGTCCCTTGCTTTGTGGTGTTGTAGACTCTGGGGCCTTTCAGAACAGGTGTATATATAGTGAGATCATGTGACAGATCATGTGACACTTAGATTGCACACAGGTGGACTTTATTTAACTAATTATGTGACTTCTGAAGGTGATTTGTTGCACCAGATCTTATTTAGGGGCTTCATAGCAAAGGTGATTTGTTGCACCAGATCTTATTTAGGGGCTTCATAGTAAAGGTGATTTGTTGCACCAGATCTTATTTAGGGGCTTCATAGTAAAGGGGCACCACTTTTCTGTTTTAAAAATTATCTTGACCAATTTTCATAGTGTTCAGTGCTTTTGTTATCAAAATCGTCATGAACACTTACCACTTGCCAATGTTAACCATGTGTTGTGGAAATACGGTTTAGTTAATGTTGTTCAACTGGAACATAGTCGATCACTGGGCGGCAGCGTAGCCTAGTGGTTAGAGCATTGGACTAGTAACCGGAAGGTTGCGAGTTCAAACCCCCGAGCTGACAAGGTCGTCGTTCTGTCGTTCTGCCCCTGAACAGGCAGTTAACCCACTGTTCCCAGGCCGTCATTGAAAATAAGAATGTGTTCTTAACTGTCTTGCCTGGTTAACCTTTCTGATCTCCCCATCCGGGATCGTGAATACAGACCATAACGCAACGTTAACTATTCATGAAAATCGCAAATGATATGCCATCTCTCTTAGCCTTTTGTAAACAACACTGTCATCTCAGATTTTCAAAATATGCTTCTCAACCATTGGAAAACAATTTGTGTAAAAGTAGCTAGCTAGCGTAGCATTTAGCATTAGCGTTAGCATCCAGCACGCAACATTTCAACAAAAACATAAAAGCCTTCAAATAAAATAATTTACCTTTGAAGAACTTCGGATGTTTTCTCAGTTAGATAGCAAATGCTCAGTTTTTCCAAAAAGATTCTTTGTGTATTAGAAATAGCTCCGTTTTGTACATCACATTTGGCTACCAAAAAAAACAGAAAATTCAGTCCTCAAAACGCGAACTTTTTTCCAAATTAACTCCATAATATCGACTGAAAACATGGCAAACGTTGTTTAGAATCAATCTTCAAGGTGTTTTTCACATATCTCTTCGATGATATATCGTTCGTGAAAGCATGGTTTCTCCTCTCAATCAAATGGAAAAATACTTGCACCTGGCTTTGCGCACCAATTTCGACGCAGGACACCAGGCGGACACTTGGAAAATGTAGTCTCTTATGGTCAATCTTCCAATGATATGCCTACAAATACGTCACAATGCTGCCGACATCTTGGGGAAACGGCAGAAGGTCTAAGCTTATTCCTGTCGCATTCACAGCCATATAAGGAGACATTAGAAAACAGAGCTTCAGAAATTCTGCTCATTTCCTGTTTGACGTTTCATCTTGGTTTCGCCTGTAGAATGAGTTCTGGGGCACTTACAGACAAAATCTTTGCAGATTCTGAAACTTCAGAGTGTTTTCTTTCCAAAACTGTCAGAGTATGCATAGTCGAGCATCTTTTCGTGACAAAATATCGCGCTTAAAACGGGAACGTTTTTTATCCAAAAATGAAATAGCGCCCCTAGAGATGCAACAGGTTTTAAATAAAAGGTAAAATTTAAAAAACATTTAAAATAAAAACTCAACCAGCTGGTCAGTAATCACCCCTGACGGTGATCACTGAGAACTCAACCAGCTGATCAGTAATCACCCCTGGAGGTGATCACTGAGAACTCAACCAGCTGGTCAGTAATCACCCCTGGAGGTGATCACTGAGAACTCAACCAGCTGGTTTACTGCATTAATGGAGCTGGTCAGTAATCACCTCTGGGACATTTCATTATTTTGTTCTTTTATTTGTCTTTAAAGAAAAGTGGGATATTGTTAAGTTCATGTTTTAAGCCTCCCTATATTTCTGTTATTACGGGGATATCACTCTGTTATTAGTGCGCCTGGGAGCGTCAGTGTTGATGGACCTGGCCTGAGTGTCATGGTAACCATGTGTTGTGGTAATACGGTTTAGTAAACGTTGTTCAACTGGAACACAGTCGTTGTGTCATTTTGAGGGAACACTGTTTACTCAATACAATCTACATCTGATACCTCACTGTCTAAATAGATATGGTGTGGACTGTATAGTCAATACAATCTAAATCTGATACCTAACTGTCTAAATAGATATGGTGTGGACTGTATACTCAATACAATCTAAATCTGATACCTAACTGTCAAAATAGATATGGTGTGGACTGTATACTCAATACAATCTAAATCTGATACCTAACTGTCTAAATAGATATGGTGTGGACTGTATACTCAATACAATCTAAATCTGATACCTCACTGTCTAAATAGATATGGTGTGGACTGTATACTCAATACAATCTAAATCTGATACCTCACTGTCTAAATAGATATGGTGTGGACTGTATACTCAATACAATCTAAATCTGATACCTCACTGTCAAAATAGATATGGTGTGGACTGTATACTCAATACAATCTAAATCTGATACCTCACTGTCTAAATAGATATGGTGTGGACTGTTTACTCAATACAATCTAAATCTGAAACCTCACTGTCTGTCTTTTGACTGATACTGCTTTTTAAACTGGTCTGGTGAGTCTACTCAAATATTTGTACAATAAATGTTTCTATCTACCAGCAATAATTTGATAATTTGTCATTTCTAATAATTATACATTCATTGATTTATGAATAGATACGGCAGGTTTCAGGACACTGATATATCTGATAATGTTGAAAAAATATACTGCCACAATTTTCACCACCAAAGAATAGCAGTGTGATTTTAATATGATTTGATTCTTTGCAGGCTGTCAGGCTGTCTTGTCACAGAGGAAGGCTGTGCTTCTCTGGTCTCAGCTCTGAGGTCAAACCCCTCACACCTGAGAGAGCTGGATCTCAGTAACAATGGCCTGAAGGATTCAGGAGTGAAGCTGCTCTCTGCTGGACTGGGGAATCCCCACTGTAAACTGGAGACACTGAGGTCAGTATAGTAGTTGGTCAACAAGTGAAAACTGTTCACCAGAGCCACATGTGTTTACCAGGCACACATAGTCCACACTATGTAATGGTGAGAGTGTACCATGTTTTGTTGTAGTCTCTGTTATTGGTAATGGTGAGAGGTTAGCATGTTTTGTTGTAGTCTCTGTTACTGGTAATGGTTAGAGGTTAACATGTTTTGTTGTATCCTCTGTTATTGGTAATGGTGAGACGTTAGCATGTTTTGTTGTAGTCTCTGTTATTGGTAATGGTGAGAGGATAGCATGTTTTGTTGTAGCCTCTGTTATTGGTAATGGTGAGAGGTTAGCATGTTTTGTTGTAGCCTCTGTTATTGGTAATGCTGAGAGGTTAGCATGTTTTGTTGTAGCCTCTGTTATTGGTAATGGTGAGAGGTTAGCATGTTTTGTTGTAGCCTCTGTTATTGGTAATGGTGAGAGTTTAGCATGTTTTGTTATAGCCTCTGTTATTGGTAATGGTGAGAGGTTAGCATGTTTTGTTGTATCCTCTGTTATTGGTAATGGTGAGAGGTTAGCATGTTTTGTTGTAGCCTCTGTAACTCTCTCACACATTATTATTCATGATTAATTCATGATCTTTCTCAATCATGGCAGTCACAGGCTTGATGTCATCATTGTGTTCAAGAATATGGGACTTGAATTTGACTACTTTAATACACTACTTATGACTTCTTCAAATCAGGGACTAGATACATAAAGTGCTTTTATTATTCTAAATATTGAAACATATGTATTAAAATATCCTCAAATTAAAGGTGACATTGTATACTGTCACCTCCAGCTGGAAAAACATCCCAAGATGGCATAGCAGTCAGAAAAAAAGAAAAAAGTATTATTTACCTCAAATCTGAAATCCACAATAGAAGCTAGCCAGAAGCTAGCCAGTTTACTGGCTAACGTTAGTATTCAGCTAACCATGGTGTGTGGTCTTCAGCTTTCCTTTAGCTCGAAAATCTATCGCCAGTTTTGTACAACGCGTCTCAGACCAGAACATACCGGACCTATTTTTCTCTCCATATCCCCGGATTTCAAGCTCTGGACATTTACACCTGGATCTCGCAGCTAGCTAGCTGCTATCCGTGTGACTATTGGCTTACGTCGATCCCGGAGCAAACATCAATTATTCCGAGGCTAGCCAGCTGAAGAGTTCCATCAGCCACTCCTGGGCTACAATCACCTATCCGGACCCATTTTACTGCCAACGCGGAGCCCCACCGGGCCTTCACAACTGGACTACCGACGTTATCTGCCCGAAGGAGTTATCCAACTGGCCCCATCCGTCGCAACGTTACCTGAACGCCCATCTGCGGTCCGCTAATCGTTAGCTGTCTTATCGGCTGCTATCTGAATAAGTCTATCGGACCATTTTTCTTGGGTCACTATAACTACATCTATTTTGCCAATTGGATTGATCCCCTCTACCACACGGAACCCCACTAATCCTACCGACAGAAACGTACGAGGTGGCTAAAAACAGACCTCTATCCTATGCTAGCTTGCTACCGATGGCTCAGCTAGCTGTCTGAATCGCCGTGACCCCAACCAACCTCACTACTCACTGGACCCTTTTGATCACTCGACTAAGCATGCCTCTCCTTAATGTCAATATGCCTTGTTCTGTTCTGGTTAGTGTTTATTGGCTTATTTCACTGCAGAGCCTCTAGCCCTGCTCATTATACCTTATCCAACCTTTCAGTTCCAAATGTATTTATTTATTCATTTTGCTCCTTTGCACCCCATTATTTCTATCTCTACTTTGCACATTCTTCCATTGCAAATCTACCATTCCAGTGTTTTACTTGCTATATTGTATTTACTTTGCCACCACTCATTTGCTCACATCGAATATAGACTTGTTTATACTGTATTATTGACTGTATGTTTGTTTTATTCCATGTGTAACTCTGTGTTGTTGCATGTGTCGAACTGCTTGGCTTTATCTTGGCCAGGTCACAATTGTAAATGAGAACTTGTTCTTGGTTTAAATAAAGGTAAAAAAAAAATAAAAATAAAAAATACATTTGAAAGATTTGATCTCAAATCCAAAATGTTGGAGTATAGAGACACATTTAAAATGTTAGCATCACTGTCAAAATAGATATGGTGTGGACTGTATACTCAATACAATATAAATCTGATACCTCACTGTCTAAATAGATATGGTGAGGACTGTATACTCAATACAATCTAAATCTGATACCTCACTGTCTAAATAGATATGGTGTGGACTGTATACTCAATACAATCTAAATCTGATTCCTCACTGTCTGTCTTCTGACTGATACTGCTTTTTAAACTGGTCTGGTCAGTCTACTCAAATATTTGTACTATACATTTTTCTCTCTACAAACAATACTTTGATAATTTGTAATTTTCTAATAATGATACATTAATTTACGAATAGATATATACTGCCACTATTTTCACCACCAAAGAATATCAGTGTGATTTTAATATGATTTGACTCTTTGCAGGTTGTCAGGCTGTCTAGTCACAGAGGAAGGCTGTGCTTCTCTGGTCTCAGCTCTGAGGTCAAACCCCTCACACCTGAGAGAGCTGGACCTGAGCTACAATCACCCAGGAGACTCAGGAGTCAGACTGCTGTCTGCTGGACTGGAGGATCCACACTGCAGACTGGAGAAACTCAAGTATGTAGAGGGTTTATGTCAATGTTCATATCAGACATGTTTGACTTATCAGGCTAGTAAAAACAAACATTCTTACCACCACTTCGACAAAGTTATATGCTGTGTGTGTGTGTGAGTATGTATGTGTGTGTGAGAGTTCAGGTGTATCACTCAATGATTGTCGGTTCTTCTGCTTACCGCTACAGTGTGGAACATGGTGGAGAGAACACAATGAAACCTGGGCTTAGAAAATGTGAGTGTTGACTGCTGTGAAGAATATGACTAAGAATAAGTCTTAATTCAAGTTAAGTAAAAGTCAAAGACCACCATCATTACTGACTTGGTCATATTAAATATCAGCTGTAGTTCTACAGAAGCAGAAATCAGGGACACCAACGTTTACAAAGAGTTGCTTTGACAATGTGTGTGTGTGTGTGTGTGTGTGTGTGTGTGTGTGTGTGTGTGTGTGTGTGTGTGTAATTAATGTGAATAAGTGTGTTTTATATAACCATACAGTATAACATATGATCATTCAACAAGTCTCAAGTTACCTTAACTTCTCCTTTTGATACCTAGAAACATCTACATTAAATGAATTAGTGAAAAGTGAGTTAACATTCTAATGTGAATGATGATGATTTCTAATATTGTGTCTGGTTTCATCCATCAGATGTCTGTGATCTCACACTGGACCCAAACACAGTAAACAGACTCCTCTCTCTCTCTGAGGAGAACAGAAAGGTGACATGGAGGACAGAGGAGCATCCGTATCCTGATCACCCAGAGAGATTTGAGGACTGGGGACAGGTGCTGTGTAGAGAGGGTCTGACTGGGCGTTGTTACTGGGAGGTAGAGTGGAGTGGGGGAGGGGCTGTTATAGGAGTGACATATAAAGGAATCAACAGGAGAGGAGGGGGTTATGACTGTTGTCTTGGATACAATGACAAGTCCTGGAGTCTGACCTGCTCTGACAACAGTTACATTGCCTGGCACAATGATAATTCCTCTACCATAGACGTCCCCTCCTCCAGATCCCACAGAGTAGGAGTGTATCTGGACTGGCCAGCCGGCACTCTGTCCTTCTATAGAGCCTCCTCTGACACACTGACCCACCTGATCACATTCACCTCCACATTCACTGAGTCCCTCTATCCAGGGTTTCAACTTTATGTTGAAGGCTCCTCAGTGTCCCTGTAATAACCTGACACACAAACTTGACACACACTCACACCCACTTGACACACACACACGCACAATAGACACACACACACGCACACTAGACACACACACACGCACACTCAACGGACACACACACACTCAACGGACACACACACACGCTGGATACACACACACACTGGACACACACACTGGGAACACACACACACACACACAGTCACACACTGGACATACACAAACACACTGGACACACACACATACAAACTGTCCACACACACAGACACATACACACACTGGACACACACACTCACATTGGACACACACTCACACACACTGAAAAACACACACACACACACTGGACATGCACACATACAAACTGTTCACACACATACACACACTGGACACACACACTCACATTGGACACACACTCACACACACTGAAAAACACATACACACACACACACACACACACACACACACACACAGGACACACACACAGGACACATACACACTGCGCGTCTTCCTATAATTGTGAGGACCTTGACTCAGGACCTTCATGAAAAAATAACCATTCAGGGCACCAGTCTAGTGAGGACAAGTGGTTGATTGGCAGTTTCTGGATCACAGGTTCTAGAACAGCTTCTATCCCAGTTCTATCTGTCTGTTAAATCAGTTTCTGGACCACAGGTTCTAGAACAGCTTCTATCCCAGTTCTATCTGTCTGTTAAATCAGTTTCTGGACCACAGGTTCTAGAACAGCTTCTATCCCAGTTCTGTCTGCCTGTTAAATCAGTTTCTGGATCTCAGGTTCTAGAACAGCTTCTATCCCAGTTCTATCTGCCTGTTAAATCAGTTTCTGGACCACAGGTTCTTTAACAGCTTCTATCCCAGTTCTATCTACCTGTTAAATCAGTTTCTGGACCACAGGTTCTAGAACAGCTTCTATCCCAGTTCTATCTGCCTGTTAAATCAGTTTCTGGACCACAGGTTCTAGAACAGCTTCTATCCCAGTTCTATCTGCCTGTTAAATCAGTTTCTGGACCACAGGTTCTAGAACAGCTTCTATCCCAGTTCTATCTGCCTGTTAAATCAGTTTCTGGACCACAGGTTCTAGAACAGCTTCTATCCCAGTTCTATCTGTCTGTTAAATCACTTTCTGGACCACAGGTTCTAGAACAGCTTCTATCCCAGTTCTATCTGCCTGTTAAATCATCAACCTAAACTGTTTTCATCAGACTATTAGAACATGACTGAACCTTTTGGTTCCTCTTCTGATTTTTTACCACTTTGCATTTTGTATGATACATTTTACTGTTTGTGTTTGTACCAATGGAGGTTGGTGGGACCTTAATTGGGGAGGACAGGCTTGTAATGGCTGGAGGGGAATAAGTGGAATGGTATCAAACACGTGGTTTCCATGTGCTCCATTTCATTCACTCTGTTCCAGACATTATTATGAGCCGTCCTCCCCTCACCAGCCTCCTCTGGTATGTACTGTCCTACATGTGAGAGAGATCCAACAAGGAATTACAATGTATGTATTACTTTTAATACCTGCAAATGGCAAATAAACTACTAGAACTCCTTATGAATGTCTGCAGCCGACTAGACTGTTGGCGTCTGACAAGAGGTGAAAATATTACAGGAATATTCTGCAAATGTTGATGAAGACGTCACTCAATCCCCCCCAAAACAACATGCAGTCTTTCCACAAGACTCCCATGAAGTTATAGTGTGACGTTATGAGTTGACGCTAAAGTAACATTCTCAGAACATACTGCACTTGTTTTATACTGTTTTAGATGGATCCTCTGTTTATCATCTTGTTTAATACTGTTTTAGATGGATCCTCTGTTTATCATCTTGTTTTATACTGTTTTAGATGGATCCTCTGTTTATCATCTTGTTTTATACTGTTTTAGATGGATCCTCTGTTTATCATCTTGTTTTATACTGTTTTAGATGGATCCTCTGTTTATCATCTTGTTTTATACTGTTTTAGATGGATCCTCTGTTTATCATCTTGTTTTATACTGTTTTAGATGGATCCTCTGTTTATCATCTTGTTTTATACTGTTTTAGATGGATCCTCTGTTTATCATCTTGTTTTATACTGTTTTAGATGGATCCTCTGTTTATCATCTTGTTTTATACTGTTTTAGATGGATCCTCTGTTTATCATCTTGTTTTATACTGTTTTAGATGGATCCTCTGTTTATCATCTTGTTTTATACTGTTGTAGATGGATCCTCTGTTTATCATCTTGTTTTATACTGTTTTAGATGGATCCTCTGTTTATCATCTTGTTTTATACTGTTTTAGATGGATCCTCTGTTTATCATCTTGTTTTATACTGTTTTAGATGGATCCTCTGTTTATCATCTTGTTTTATACTGTTTTAGATGGATCCTCTGTTTATCATCTTGTTTTATACTGTTTTAGATGGATCCTCTGTTTATCATCTTGTTTTATACTGTTTTAGATGGATCCTCTGTTTATCATCTTGTTTTATACTGTTTTAGATGGATCCTCTGTTTATCATCTTGTTTTATACTGTTTTAGATGGATCCTCTGTTTATCATCTTGTTTTATACTGTTTTAGATGGATCCTCTGTTTAAACATTTAAACTCTTACAATAACACTGTTAAAATACCAATGTGATCATTTGTTGTACTTCTTTTATGTTGAATAACAAATTGTACTATTATATATGGACATACGCTCTGTAGTTAAACAAGTATACAAGGATATATTGTACTTATATACATACTTGAAACAAGAAAAATCATGTTAATTGTGAAAACAGTTTAGTTATAGATGTTATTGATTTCACATTGCCAGTCGCAGGTTGATGTTTGTCATGAATCTTGACCTGGAAGTAGAACTGCGAGATTTCCGCTAGATATGCCAGCTGCAAAGTCAAAATTGGCTATATCGTAAACATCTGTGGAAAATAGAAAATAATTATATTTATTGGTCTTAATTTAAGGGAAGGATGAGCAGTGTGGTTGGGGTTGAGGTTTAAATCGGATTGTATTACTTTGTGCCTGTTCCACTTTGCTGAACTGCCTCATGACAATAATTGATGTGGGGGTTCTCTCATAACCCTCAGTCCCCAGGTGGGTAGATGGCAGGTTGAATAAAGAGAAGCTAGTGATGTGGGGGTACTCTCATAACCCTCAGTCCCCAGGTGGGTAGATGGCAGGTTGAATAAAGAGAAGCTAGTGATGTGGGGGTTCTCTCATAACCCTCAGTCCCCAGGTGGGTAGATGGCAGGTTGAATAAAGAGAAGCTAGTGATGTGGGGGTTCTCTCATAACCCTCGGTCCCCAGGTGGGTAGATGGCAGGTTGAATAAAGAGAAGCTAGTGATGTGTGGGTTCTCTCATAACCCTCAGTCCCCAGGTGGGTAGATGGCAGGTTGAATAAAGAGAAGCTAGTGATGTGGGGGTTCTCTCATAACCCTCAGTCCCCAGGTGGGTAGATGGCAGGTTGAATAAAGATAAGCTAGTGATGTGGGGGTTCTCTCATAACCCTCAGTCCCCAGGTGGGTAGATGGCAGGTTGAATAAAGAGAAGCTAGTGATGTGGGGGTTCCCTCATAACCCTCAGTCCCCAGGTGGGTAGATGGCAGGTTGAATAAAGAGAAGCTAGTGATGTGGGGGTTCTCTCATAACCCTCAGTCCCCAGGTGGGTAGATGGCAGGTTGTATAAAGAGAAGCTAGTGATGTGGGGGTTCTCTCATAACCCTCAGTCCCCAGGTTGGTAGATGGCAGGTTGTTAAGGGGATTTTTTTTAATCAATAATGACTAATTCTGTATACATTTCAATCAGGACTGACTAATCAGAATACTATTATGTTACTGTATATGTACTAATCAGAATACTATTATGTTACTGTATATATATGAATTTTCATTTTAATCCTAGTACTGAATATAATGTGTGTAAATATAATCAAGAATTAGAACAATAACTGTCTATACCATGGTAGAAATGAATGAACTTATAGCCAGACTGGCTAGAAGGCTTATCTACACAAGTTGGCCTTGGCTCGGTCATATATTATCTTAATAGGGGGAGACGATGTGAGAACCATATAGCCATTGTACTAGAGCGGAGATGACACGGGCTAGTACTAAAATTAATTACATCATTTTCAGTTTATAACCTGTGGTAAAATGTGTATTGGGCAGTACTCTCGTGAATAAACACTGCTGATTGACTTTTAAACTGGGCTCTGTCCATTTTATACAAATAGGAGTCATACAAATTCTTATGGATTGACAGAGTGTTTAATTTTAATTGGGTATTAAATCAGAGGAATTTAATTCCTGCAACAATTGGTCCTTCGAGCTTGATCTAAAATACCCGTCTCTGCCATCTGAAGGTCGTACGCCCAAAAATCGTGCACGAGCGGGTCTGGTCCCATTATTTAAGACCTGGCCTCTGAATTGAGGGTGAAAAGACCAGGCCGGTGTACACCCCAGACCGACAGGGACGGTGACTAGATCCAACAAACAATGCTTTACCCAGTCGGCGGCAAGGTCAGTAGCCTATATTCTCGATTCTGGGGGATTTGAGTTCTTTGATTGATGTTCTACATTTTTTGAATTCATCAATAATGGGAGCTTTGCTATTCCCACAGGGTTTTGAAGCCAGAGGGGTTATTAATCAATGATTAAACAAATAAATAGGGTTAGTGGAGAAAAGACAGATAAACAACGGGCAGAGGGGCTAAATACAGCTAGGATATGGTTAGCCGTGGCGAGGAAGGGAGCTGAGAACAAAGGAAGAGGAAGGGAGGCGTCCAAAATCTGACCCAGACAAAGACCCTGAATAGAAGCTGGTACTACTAAAATAGTCAGGAAGAGTTTAAATTAGGACTATTTCCTGGGAATTCTCGGAGCCGGAGTTTGCGACTTCAGACAATTGTAATAATATAATTATTGGCGGGGAAACTCAATCATTTAAATAGCAGGACACCAAGGTTCGTATCTCAGCTTTGAAACCGATAGACTAAAATAGATTTTTAGATTGTAATTAATCTATTTGTATGTTTTGCCTGAAAAATATGGTCGCTAGTGTTTGTATAAGATATGAACTGAACATTTAATATGTTGTTTAGGTTGACTTGAAAGAAGAATTAATTCAAAATAATGGCGAGACAATTTTGATGTTATACGCTATTTTGCCCAAAATTATCTGCTAGAATAATGTACTGAGATGGGAGTCATATTTAAATAAATGTATCATAGAAGAGAAAGTCACCTAAACCTGATTAATTTTAGGGAATAACGAAGAGATACGATACAGTTTTGTGCCACCAGGATGATATATGTTTTTGTGAATCGACTGACATACGATAAATTTAGCACAGAACATGGTACGTTTAAATGTTAGGGTATAGAAAGTTGAGAAGTTTGGTTGGTTTTACTTTGTCGATAGAATTTAAAGCAGAACTCTATCTGAATAGGGAATATATATTTTACAGAGGCAGGCTGATTTGAAGGTAAAACTGCGTCATTTTACGTTGACTACACAACAACATTCCTCAAATAATGACAGAGAAAATGGGTTGTGGCATTTAGAGGGAAAATGGGTGCATTATAGCTTTGAGTTACTTTTCAAAAGTGGCTTAAAGTTCAAAATGAGCTGAATATCGTCTGAAAAGATGCTAAAACTAGCAACAGAATTGTATTACAGTACAGTAATAGATGGAAGAAGAGAGGTGGAAATGTTTTAATACTGATCAGAATATGTCAGTACAGTAATAGATGGAAGAAGAGAGGTGGAAATGTTTTAATATTGATCACAATATGTCAGAACAGTAATAGATGGAAGAAGAGAGGTGGAAATGTTTTAATATTGATCACAATATGTCAGTACAGTAATAGATGGAAGAAGAGAGGTGGAAATGTTTTAATATTGATCACAATATGACAGTACAGTAATAGATGGAAGAAGAGAGGTGGAAATGTTTTATTATTGATCACAATATGACAGTACAGTAATAGATGGAAGAAGAGAGGTGGAAATGTTTTAATATTGATCACAATATGACAGTACAGTAATAGATGGAAGAAGAGAGGTGGAGATGTTTTATTATTGATCACAATATGACAGTACAGTAATAGATGGAAGAAGAGAGGTGGAAATGTTTTAATATTGATGACAATATGACAGTACAGTAATAGATGGAAGAAGAGAGGTGGAAATGTTTTAATATTGATCACAATATGACAGTACAGTAATAGATGGAAGAAGAGAGGTGGAAATGTTTTAATATTGATGACAATATGACAGTACAGTAATAGATGGAAGAAGAGAGGTGGAAATGTTTTAATATTGATGACAATATGACAGTACAGTAATAGATGGAAGAAGAGAGGTGGAAATGTTTTAATATTGATCACAATATGACAGTACAGTAATAGATGGAAGAAGAGAGGTGTAAATGTTTTAATATTGATCACAATATGACAGTACAGTAATAGATGGAAGAAGAGAGGTGGAAATGTTTTAATATTGATCACAATATGACAGTACAGTAATAGATGGAAGAAGAGAGGTGGAAATGTTTTAATATTGATCACAATATGACAGTACAGTAATAGATGGAAGAAGAGAGGTGGAAATGTTTTAATATTGATCACAATATGACAGTACAGCAATAGATGGAAGAAGAGAGGTGGAAATGTTTTAATATTGATCACAATATGACAGTACAGTAATAGATGGAAGAAGAGAGGTGGAAATGTTTTAATACTGATCAGAATATGACAGTACAGTAATAGATGGAAGAAGAGAGGTGGAAATGTTTTAATATTGATCACAATATGACAGTACAGTAATAGATGGAAGAAGAGAGGTGGAAATGTTTTAATATTGTTCACAATATGTATTAATATTGATTTAATATTGACACTAATCATTCTATGTTACACTTTTTGATCAGACACTAATCATTCTGTTGTTACTACTGTAAGATACTGAGAGAACAGGACACTAATCATTCATTATATGTTGTTACTACTGTAAGGTACTGAGAGAACAGGACACTAATCATTCTATGTTGTTACTACTGTAAGATATTAAGAGAACAGGGCCATGGGTGCATCTCAACAATCTAAAGTGGCCTCCTCTCCTTTTCTCCTCTCCTTTATCTGGACTCATCTGAGAACACAATAGAGGTCAAAGTAACATGGTGTCTTCCTCTCCTTATCTCCTCTCCTAATCTCCTCTCATCTAATAGAGGTCAAAGTAACATGGTGGCTGGACATTACTTTCACCTGGCCAGTTCTCTCATGTCAGAAGGGGGAAAGGAACATATGAATTCAAACATCACTGATGGGAGAGCTATTGCCTTGTGTGTGGTGATAAAGTATGTAGCTCAATAGCTCTGTTGAGACACATATTGCCACAGAGTCACCATGACGGTAGGCCCTTAATTAACTCCACCTTGGGAGCACCATTCACATAACCCCCACTGTGAGCCTATGGACACGAGTCACCATGACGGTAGGCCCTTAACTCCACCTTGGGAGCACCATTCACATAACCCCACCGTGAGCCTATGGACATGAGTCACCATGACGGTAGGCCCTTAACTCCACCTTGGGAGCACCATTCACATAACCCCACCGTGAGCCTATGGACATGAGTCACCATGACGGTAGGCCCTTAACTCCACCTTGGGAGCACCATTCACATAACCCCACCGTGAGCTATGGACATGCTGCACTATTAACTCAATGTTTTTACCTCTGTGTTATGGATTATCATCGTCTTCATCAGACAGGAAATACATCAGGGAAACAGGGTTCTGAGGCGTCTCCTTCAAGGGTCAGTCATTTTTATTTATTTTATTTTTACCTTCATTATTTTTACCTTCATTTAAGAACAAATTCTTATTTTCAATGACGGCCTAGGAACAGTGGATTAACTGCCTGTTCAGGGGCAGAACGACAGATTTGTACATCGTCAGCTCAGGGTTTTGAACTTGCAACCTTCCGGTTACTAGTCCAACGCTCTAACCACTAGGCTACCCTGCCGCCCCAGTAATGGCATGGCAAGAATAGTCTGCACAATTTCTTATATAACCCCGACTATAAACGTTATACAACCCACATTTAGAATGACAGTTTTCAGTGGTCCACTTTAAGTCTATCACTCAAATTCAAGACCCTCAACTTAGCACACACCTATACAGTTAGAATGTAAATTTACAAACGGGATCAAATATAGACAGTTTTTACCAGTATTAACTTTTTATCATTACAGCCCCAGTTTATCCCTGCCTTACACTGTCGAGAGTGGCATAGTAATGACAGATCGGTATCTCAATGTTAGTCTCAATTACTTTACATTTCGCAGTGTGCAGAACTCCACAACCCAAATAAACAGTTCCGGGCTAACCAGGCACTCCTCCTTCTGGCGCGTCTTGATGTTCTTTTTCAGATTTTCAGTTCGTCCTTCCAATGGCACATGTTCAAAGTGGATGGGCCTTGATAATGCCTCTCACCTGAGCTGCCAGTGTCCTTTACAGTCCATTATGTCTTGTCCATTGTTCCTCCCAGTACACCAGCAGCATGAAAGAAGTTGACAGAATCTCTCTCCATGCTCCACGTGGACTCATGTCACGCTCCAGAGAGGAAAGGCAGTTGATAGCTTCGACTGGATGCTGTGTACAGGTTGCTCGGACTCACGGTAGGATTGGTGAAGGACAAGGTTAGTAGTGAACGCCATTTCTTATACTGGTTAGGGGGGTTGAGGTCCACACCCTGTTTGGTCAAATGATCCCTTCCTTCGTCAAATGCATCTAGATACCATCTGTAGTCATCTTCGCCATAATCCCGGAAGAGGACAGACGAGAACAACACTTTAGTTCAGTTAACTTCTGATTCAGGAAATCCAGACAAGCATTGACTGTTTGACAAATTATTACTTTTACCAATTATTCTTAACTGAAGTCTGGACACTGACTGTAGGTCTCATGTAGTCTATTATAATAGTAACTGAAGTCTGGACACTGACTGTAGTCTATTATAATAGTAACTGAAGTCTGGACACTGACTGTAGACCTCATGTGGTCTATTATAATATTAACTGAAGTCTGGACACTGACTGTAGTCTATTATAATAGTAACTGAAGTCTGGACACTGACTGTAGGTCTCATGTAGTCTATTATAATATGAACTGAAGTCTGGACACTGACTGTAGGTCTCATGTAGTCTATTATAATATAAACTGAAGTCTGGACACTGACTGTAGTCTATTATAATATTAACTGAAGTCTGGACACTGACTGTAGGTCTATTATAATAGTAACTGAAGTCTGGACACTGACTGTAGTCTATTATAATAGTAACTGAAGTCTGGACACTGACTGTAGGTCTCATGTAGTCTATTATAATAGTACCTGAAGTCTGGACACTGACTGTAGTCTATTATAATATTAACTGAAGTCTGGACACTGACTGTAGTCTATTATAATATTAACTGAAGTCTGGACACTGACTGTAGGTCTATTATAATAGTAACTGAAGTCAGGACACTGACTGTAGGTCTATTATAATATTAACTGAAGTCTGGACACTGACTGTAGTCTATTATAATAGTAACTGAAGTCTGGACACTGACTGTAGGTCTATTATAATAGTAACTGAAGTCTGGACACTGACTGTAGGTCTCATGTAGTCTATTATAATATTAACTGAAGTCTGGACACTGACTGTAGGTCTATTATAATAGTGACTGAAGTCAGGACACTGACTGTAGGTCTATTATAATATTAACTGAAGTCTGGACACTGACTGTAGTCTATTATAATATTAACTGAAGTCTGGACACTGACTGTAGGTCTATTATAATAGTAACTGAAGTCAGGACACTGACTGTAGGTCTATTATAATATTAACTGAAGTCTGGACACTGACTGTAGTCTATTATAATATTAACTGAAGTCTGGACACTGACTGTAGTCTATTATAATAGTAACTGAAGTCTGGACACTGACTGTAGGTCTATTATAATAGTAACTGAAGTCTGGACACTGACTGTAGGTCTCATGTAGTCTATTATAATATTAACTGAAGTCTGGACACTGACTGTAGGTCTCATGTAGTCTATTATAATATTAACTGAAGTCTGGACACTGACTGTAGTCTATTATAATAGTAACTGAAGTCTGGACACTGACTGTAGTCTATTATAATAGTAACTGAAGTCTGGACACTGACTGTAGACCTCATGTAGTCTATTATAATATTAACTGAAGTCTGGACACTGACTGTAGTCTATTATAATAGTAACTGAAGTCTGGACACTGACTGTAGGTCTATTATAATAGTAACTGAAGTCTGGACACTGACTGTAGTCTATTATAATAGTAACTGAAGTCTGGACACTGACTGTAGTCTATTATAATAGTAACTGAAGTCTGGACACTGACTGTAGTCTATTATAATATTAACTGAAGTCTGGACACTGACTGTAGTCTATTATAATAGTAACTGAAGTCTGGACACTGACTGTAGGTCTATTATAATAGTAACTGAAGTCTGGACACTGACTGTAGGTCTCATGTAGTCTATTATAATATTAACTGAAGTCTGGACACTGACTGTAGGTCTCATGTAGTCTATTATAATATTAACTGAAGTCTGGACACTGACTGTAGTCTATTATAATAGTAACTGAAGTCTGGACACTGACTGTAGTCTATTATAATAGTAACTGAAGTCTGGACACTGACTGTAGACCTCATGTAGTCTATTATAATATTAACTGAAGTCTGGACACTGACTGTAGTCTATTATAATAGTAACTGAAGTCTGGACACTGACTGTAGGTCTATTATAATAGTAACTGAAGTCTGGACACTGACTGTAGTCTATTATAATAGTAACTGAAGTCTGGACACTGACTGTAGTCTATTATAATAGTAGCTGAAGTCTGGACACTGACTGTAGTCTATTATAATATTAACTGAAGTCTGGACACTGACTGTAGTCTATTATAATAGTAACTGAAGTCTGGACACTGACTGTAGGTCTCATGTAGTCTATTATAATAGTAACTGAAGTCTGGACACTGACTGTAGGTCTCATGTAGTCTATTATAATATGTGTAAATTAAAGGAGAGCCACACACTCTAGGAGCTCAGATACAATATGTTAATAACCTAATAACTAACGTTTAGACAGACAAGCTGTCTTCATCAGGGTGTAATGACAAACACTGAGGGTCACTAGTTTATATAGTGTCATAGGAAACACACAGGTGTCTGTAACCAAGGCCGGGTGCTGCCTGATATCATTGGTTCATTTACAGATATAAAAATATAAATGGATCCCGTACGATCATAGATACAATATGGCTACAGACCTACAAACATTTACAATGAATAACATACAATCATAGAGACAATATGGCTACAGACTTACAGACATTTATAATGAATAACATACAATCATAGAGACAATATGGCTACAGACCTACAAACATTTACAATGAATAACATACAATCATAGATACAATATGGCTACATAGACCTACAAACATTTACAATGAATAACATACAATCATAGAGACAATATGGCTACAGACTTACAGACATTTATAATGAATAACATACAATCATAGAGACAATATGGCTACAGACCTACAAACATTTACAATGAATAACATACGATCATAGAGACAATATGGCTACAGACTTACAGACATTTATAATGAATAACATACAATCATAGAGACAACATGGCTACAGACTTACACACATTTACAATGAATAACATACGATCATAGATACAATATGGCTAGATAGACCTACACACATTTACAATTAATCACATACGATCATAGATACAATGTGGCTAGATATGAATGAATGAACAGCAAAATCACAATAAGAGACTTCAGATCAACGTTGAGACCGAAGGGAGCAAATATAGAGGCGCAAATAGACGTTGTGCAGGGTACTATGGGTAAATACGAGTTTACCAATTGATCACTGAGATTCTGCTCCACTAAGGCAACATCATGACCAACTTTAGCGTTCTGTGTTTTAGAGAAACATCATGACCAACTTTAGTCTTCTGTGTTTCAGAGAAACATCATGACCAACTTTAGTGTTCTGTGTTTTAGAGAAACATCATGACCAACTTTAGTGTTCTGTGTTTCAGAGAAACATCATGACCAACTTTAGTGTTCTGTGTTTTAGAGAAACATCATGACCAACTTTAGTCTTTACTGTTTTAGAGAAACATCATGACCAACTTTAGTGTTCTGTGTTTTAGAGAAACATCATGACCAACTTTAGTGTTCTGTGTTTTAGAGAAACATCATGACCAACTTTAGTGTTCTGTGTTTTAGAGAAACATCATGACCAACTTTAGTGTTCTGTGTTTTAGAGAAACATCATGACCAACTTTAGTGTTCTGTGTTTTAGAGAAACATCATGACCAACTTTAGTGTTCTGTGTTTTAGAGAAACATCATGACCAACTTTAGTGTTCTGTGTTTTAGAGAAACATCATGACCAACTTTAGTCTTTACTGTTTCAGAGAAACATCATGACCAACTTTAGTGTTCTGTGTTTTAGAGAAACATCATGACCAACTTTAGTCTTTACTGTTTTAGATAAACATCATGACCAACTTTAGTCTTTACTGTTTAAGAGAAACATCATGACCAACTTCAGTCTTCTGTGTTTTAGAGAAACATCATGACCAACTTTAGTCTTTACTGTTATAGATAAAGATCATGACCAACTTTAGTCTTTACTGTTTCAGAGAAACATCATTACCAACTTTAGTGTTCTGTGTTTTAGAGAAACATCATGACCAACTTTAGTCTTTACTGTTTTAGAGAAACATCATGACCAACTTTAGTCTTCTGTGTTTCAGAGAAACATCATGACCAACTTTAGTCTTCTGTGTTTCAGAGAAACATCATGACCAACTTTAGTGTTCTGTGTTTCAGAGAAACATCATGACCAACTTTAGTCTTTACTGTTTCAGAGAAACATCATGACCAACTTTAGTGTTCTGTGTTTCAGAGAAACATCATGACCAACTTTAGTGTTCTGTGTTTTAGAGAAACATCATGACCAACTTTAGTCTTTACTGTTTTAGAGAAACATCATGACCAACTTTAGTGTTCTGTGTATCAGAGAAACATCATGACCAACTTTAGTGTTCTGTGTTTCAGAGAAACATCATGACCAACTTCTGACCTTGAAGCAGTTCAGAACGGACTGCTTCCTTTCCTTCCTTCTCTCTTTCTGACGTTTTCCAACAGCAGTAATGGTTCATGAATCACATGCCTCTATTCCACTAAGACCTCATTGAAACACAAAGCAGAAAATGGAATCAGGGCTGTGTATCATTCTTATCGGAAGTTAACTCTCTCACAAAAACACACGTAAAAGCGCTTGCACGCACACACACACCCCTCTAGCTCAATCTAGCCATCTCTGGTCACTGTCAGCATCTAGTTAATGAGAAGGGGACTAAAATCAATGCACACACCATGGTAGGAATACCTGAATACCTACCCCTCGTGGGGAAAGACTGAAATAAAGAAGTACATTTAAAGACAAATGTCGTCCTGAATCATTTCTGCTGACTAATCTCTCCCTCTCTCCCTCCCTCTCCCTCCCTCTCTCTCCCTCTCTCTCTCTCTCTCTCTCCCTCTCTCCCTCCCTCCCTCCCTCCCTCCCTCCCTCCTTCTCTCTCTTGCTCTCCCTCCTCAGCAGCTCATATCTCTCAGAGAGTCACTGATGTCACCCAGCCCATCAGGGCTCAAAGGCCCCCAATTACCAAGTATAAAGCAACTTTCACACATCCTCTGTCTCCCCTCCCTCTCTCTCTTCCCTCTGTTCTGACTCTCTCCCCTCCCTCTCTCTCTCTTTCCCTCTGTTCTGACTCTCTCCCCTCCCTCTCTCTCTTTCCCTCTGTGCTGACTCTCTCCCCTCCTTCCCTCTCTCTCCCTCTGTTCTGACTCTCTACCCTCCCTCTCTCTCTCTTTTCATCTGTTCTGACTCTCTACCCTCCCTCTCTCTCTCCCCCTCAGGGCTCCAGATCCTCTATCAGTTCTGACTCTCTACACTCCCAGAATAGTATACACAGACTGGACAACAGGACAATGAACCCGATCGAACATCTCTGTAGAGACCTGAAAATAGCTGTGCAGCAACGCTCCCCATCCAACCTGACAGAGCTTGAGAGGATCTGCAGAGAAGAATGGGAGAAACTCCCCAAATACAGGTGTGCCAAGCTTGTAGCATCATACCCAAGAAGACTCAAGGTTGTAATCGCTGCCAAAGGTGCTTCAACAAAGTACTGAGTAAAGGGTCTGAATACTTCTGTAAATGTTATATCTACGTTTCTTTTTAAATATAAATGTGCACACATAAAATAAACAGTTTTTGCTTTGTAATTCTGGGTTATTGTGTGTAGATTGATGAGGGGAAAAACACATTTAATCCATTTTAGAATAAGGCTGTAACATGACAAAATGTGTAAAAAGTCAAGGGGTCTGAATACTTTCTGAATGCACTGTATATCCGTATATTAGACTCTCTCTCTCTCTCTCTGTCTCTCTCTCTCTCTGCAGTGATGTTGTTTTCATCACTTCTGGTTTAACTCGGCCATCAAGTGGTGATTGTCCAAACTGCAGCCGTTAAGATATAAAAAGCGAGAGAGATTGGGGGGAGAGAGAGATAGAGAGAGAGCAGAGAGAGAAAGCAGAGAGAGCGCAGAGAGAGCAGAGAGAGCAGAGGCAGAGAGAGCAGAGGCAGAGAGAGCAGAGGCAGAGGGAGCAGAGGCAGAGAGAGTAGAGAGAGAGCAGAGACTGGAAAGAGAGATCAGAGAGAGCGCAGAGCGAGAGCAGAGAGAGCGCAGAGAGAGCATAGAAAAGAGAGAGCAGCAGAGCAGAGAGCAGAGAGAGCAGAGAGAGAGAAAAGAGAGCAGAGACAGCAGAGAGCGCAGAGAGAGTGAGTAGAGAGCAGAGAGAGAGAAGAACAGAGAGAGCAGAGAGAGAGCAGAGAGATCAAAGAGAGCACAGTGAGGACAGAGAGAGAGCAGAGAACAGGGAAAGCAGAGAGCAGAGAGAGAGCAGAGAGAGTAGAGAGCAGAGAGAGAGCGAGAGAAGAGAGCATAGAGAGAGAGCAGAGCGAGAGCAGAGATCAGGCTGAGAGAGTGTGTCTAGAATCTCCCTCTCTGATGATGATGTCACAGGGTTCCTCTCCTAGAAGACAGTCCTCTGGTCTGGAGAGATTCCACCGGATCACAAAACTCACAAAACTCTTGTCGTAGATTCACTCCACCAGGGCCGCATCACAACACTACGTTGCTGTAGTGACCCTGCAGAGAGAGCAGAGGGAGAGATATAGCAGAAAGAGAGAGCAAGCAGAGAGCAGGCTGAGAAAACAGAGATAGCAGAGAGAAGAGGGAGAGAGAGCAGAGAGAGTGAGAGAGCAAAGAGAGAGAGAGCAGAGAGGAAGAGAGAGAGCAGAGAGTGAGAGAGCAGAAAGGGCAGACTGAGGGCAGAGAGAGAGAGCAGAGAGGGAGAGCAGAGAGAGCAGAGAAAAGAGAGAGCAGCAGAGCAGAGGGAGAGAACAGAGATGAGAACAGAGAGCAGAGGGAGAGAGAGAGAGAGAGAGAGAGAGCAGAGGGAGTGAGAGAGCATCAATCAGAGAATAGAGAGCAGAGAGAGAGCAGAGAACAGAGAGAGAGAGCAGAGAACAGAGAACAGAGGGAGAGAGAGCATAGAGCAGAGAGAGCAGAGCAGAGAGAGAGCATAGAGCAGAGAGAGTGCAGAGAGAGAGAGTGCAGAGAACAGAGAGAGAGAGAGCATAGAGCAGAGAGAGAAGAGCAGAGAACGGAGGGAGAGCAGAGAGAGCAGAGAGCAAAGAGAGAGCAGAGAAAAGAGATAGCAGCAGAGACAGAGACAGAGAAACAGAGAAAATGGGTTGTGGCATTTAGAGGGAAAATGGGTGCATTATAGCTTTGAGTTACTTTTCAAAAGTGGCTTAAAGTTCAAAATGAGCTGAATATCGTCTGAAAAGATGCTAAAACTAGCAACAGAATTGTATTACAGTACAGTAATAGATGGAAGAAGAGAGGTGGAAATGTTTTAATACTGATCAGAATATGTCAGTACAGTAATAGATGGAAGAAGAGAGGTGGAAATGTTTTAATATTGATCACAATATGTCAGAACAGTAATAGATGGAAGAAGAGAGGTGGAAATGTTTTAATATTGATCACAATATGTCAGTACAGTAATAGATGGAAGAAGAGAGGTGGAAATGTTTTAATATTGATCACAATATGACAGTACAGTAATAGATGGAAGAAGAGAGGTGGAAATGTTTTATTATTGATCACAATATGACAGTACAGTAATAGATGGAAGAAGAGAGGTGGAAATGTTTTAATATTGATCACAATATGACAGTACAGTAATAGATGGAAGAAGAGAGGTGGAGATGTTTTATTATTGATCACAATATGACAGTACAGTAATAGATGGAAGAAGAGAGGTGGAAATGTTTTAATATTGATGACAATATGACAGTACAGTAATAGATGGAAGAAGAGAGGTGGAAATGTTTTAATATTGATCACAATATGACAGTACAGTAATAGATGGAAGAAGAGAGGTGGAAATGTTTTAATATTGATGACAATATGACAGTACAGTAATAGATGGAAGAAGAGAGGTGGAAATGTTTTAATATTGATGACAATATGACAGTACAGTAATAGATGGAAGAAGAGAGGTGGAAATGTTTTAATATTGATCACAATATGACAGTACAGTAATAGATGGAAGAAGAGAGGTGTAAATGTTTTAATATTGATCACAATATGACAGTACAGTAATAGATGGAAGAAGAGAGGTGGAAATGTTTTAATATTGATCACAATATGACAGTACAGTAATAGATGGAAGAAGAGAGGTGGAAATGTTTTAATATTGATCACAATATGACAGTACAGTAATAGATGGAAGAAGAGAGGTGGAAATGTTTTAATATTGATCACAATATGACAGTACAGCAATAGATGGAAGAAGAGAGGTGGAAATGTTTTAATATTGATCACAATATGACAGTACAGTAATAGATGGAAGAAGAGAGGTGGAAATGTTTTAATACTGATCAGAATATGACAGTACAGTAATAGATGGAAGAAGAGAGGTGGAAATGTTTTAATATTGATCACAATATGACAGTACAGTAATAGATGGAAGAAGAGAGGTGGAAATGTTTTAATATTGTTCACAATATGTATTAATATTGATTTAATATTGACACTAATCATTCTATGTTACACTTTTTGATCAGACACTAATCATTCTGTTGTTACTACTGTAAGATACTGAGAGAACAGGACACTAATCATTCATTATATGTTGTTACTACTGTAAGGTACTGAGAGAACAGGACACTAATCATTCTATGTTGTTACTACTGTAAGATATTAAGAGAACAGGGCCATGGGTGCATCTCAACAATCTAAAGTGGCCTCCTCTCCTTTTCTCCTCTCCTTTATCTGGACTCATCTGAGAACACAATAGAGGTCAAAGTAACATGGTGTCTTCCTCTCCTTATCTCCTCTCCTAATCTCCTCTCATCTAATAGAGGTCAAAGTAACATGGTGGCTGGACATTACTTTCACCTGGCCAGTTCTCTCATGTCAGAAGGGGGAAAGGAACATATGAATTCAAACATCACTGATGGGAGAGCTATTGCCTTGTGTGTGGTGATAAAGTATGTAGCTCAATAGCTCTGTTGAGACACATATTGCCACAGAGTCACCATGACGGTAGGCCCTTAATTAACTCCACCTTGGGAGCACCATTCACATAACCCCCACTGTGAGCCTATGGACACGAGTCACCATGACGGTAGGCCCTTAACTCCACCTTGGGAGCACCATTCACATAACCCCACCGTGAGCCTATGGACATGAGTCACCATGACGGTAGGCCCTTAACTCCACCTTGGGAGCACCATTCACATAACCCCACCGTGAGCCTATGGACATGAGTCACCATGACGGTAGGCCCTTAACTCCACCTTGGGAGCACCATTCACATAACCCCACCGTGAGCTATGGACATGCTGCACTATTAACTCAATGTTTTTACCTCTGTGTTATGGATTATCATCGTCTTCATCAGACAGGAAATACATCAGGGAAACAGGGTTCTGAGGCGTCTCCTTCAAGGGTCAGTCATTTTTATTTATTTTATTTTTACCTTCATTATTTTTACCTTCATTTAAGAACAAATTCTTATTTTCAATGACGGCCTAGGAACAGTGGATTAACTGCCTGTTCAGGGGCAGAACGACAGATTTGTACATCGTCAGCTCAGGGTTTTGAACTTGCAACCTTCCGGTTACTAGTCCAACGCTCTAACCACTAGGCTACCCTGCCGCCCCAGTAATGGCATGGCAAGAATAGTCTGCACAATTTCTTATATAACCCCGACTATAAACGTTATACAACCCACATTTAGAATGACAGTTTTCAGTGGTCCACTTTAAGTCTATCACTCAAATTCAAGACCCTCAACTTAGCACACACCTATACAGTTAGAATGTAAATTTACAAACGGGATCAAATATAGACAGTTTTTACCAGTATTAACTTTTTATCATTACAGCCCCAGTTTATCCCTGCCTTACACTGTCGAGAGTGGCATAGTAATGACAGATCGGTATCTCAATGTTAGTCTCAATTACTTTACATTTCGCAGTGTGCAGAACTCCACAACCCAAATAAACAGTTCCGGGCTAACCAGGCACTCCTCCTTCTGGCGCGTCTTGATGTTCTTTTTCAGATTTTCAGTTCGTCCTTCCAATGGCACATGTTCAAAGTGGATGGGCCTTGATAATGCCTCTCACCTGAGCTGCCAGTGTCCTTTACAGTCCATTATGTCTTGTCCATTGTTCCTCCCAGTACACCAGCAGCATGAAAGAAGTTGACAGAATCTCTCTCCATGCTCCACGTGGACTCATGTCACGCTCCAGAGAGGAAAGGCAGTTGATAGCTTCGACTGGATGCTGTGTACAGGTTGCTCGGACTCACGGTAGGATTGGTGAAGGACAAGGTTAGTAGTGAACGCCATTTCTTATACTGGTTAGGGGGGTTGAGGTCCACACCCTGTTTGGTCAAATGATCCCTTCCTTCGTCAAATGCATCTAGATACCATCTGTAGTCATCTTCGCCATAATCCCGGAAGAGGACAGACGAGAACAACACTTTAGTTCAGTTAACTTCTGATTCAGGAAATCCAGACAAGCATTGACTGTTTGACAAATTATTACTTTTACCAATTATTCTTAACTGAAGTCTGGACACTGACTGTAGGTCTCATGTAGTCTATTATAATAGTAACTGAAGTCTGGACACTGACTGTAGTCTATTATAATAGTAACTGAAGTCTGGACACTGACTGTAGACCTCATGTGGTCTATTATAATATTAACTGAAGTCTGGACACTGACTGTAGTCTATTATAATAGTAACTGAAGTCTGGACACTGACTGTAGGTCTCATGTAGTCTATTATAATATGAACTGAAGTCTGGACACTGACTGTAGGTCTCATGTAGTCTATTATAATATAAACTGAAGTCTGGACACTGACTGTAGTCTATTATAATATTAACTGAAGTCTGGACACTGACTGTAGGTCTATTATAATAGTAACTGAAGTCTGGACACTGACTGTAGTCTATTATAATAGTAACTGAAGTCTGGACACTGACTGTAGGTCTCATGTAGTCTATTATAATAGTACCTGAAGTCTGGACACTGACTGTAGTCTATTATAATATTAACTGAAGTCTGGACACTGACTGTAGTCTATTATAATATTAACTGAAGTCTGGACACTGACTGTAGGTCTATTATAATAGTAACTGAAGTCAGGACACTGACTGTAGGTCTATTATAATATTAACTGAAGTCTGGACACTGACTGTAGTCTATTATAATAGTAACTGAAGTCTGGACACTGACTGTAGGTCTATTATAATAGTAACTGAAGTCTGGACACTGACTGTAGGTCTCATGTAGTCTATTATAATATTAACTGAAGTCTGGACACTGACTGTAGGTCTATTATAATAGTGACTGAAGTCAGGACACTGACTGTAGGTCTATTATAATATTAACTGAAGTCTGGACACTGACTGTAGTCTATTATAATATTAACTGAAGTCTGGACACTGACTGTAGGTCTATTATAATAGTAACTGAAGTCAGGACACTGACTGTAGGTCTATTATAATATTAACTGAAGTCTGGACACTGACTGTAGTCTATTATAATATTAACTGAAGTCTGGACACTGACTGTAGTCTATTATAATAGTAACTGAAGTCTGGACACTGACTGTAGGTCTATTATAATAGTAACTGAAGTCTGGACACTGACTGTAGGTCTCATGTAGTCTATTATAATATTAACTGAAGTCTGGACACTGACTGTAGGTCTCATGTAGTCTATTATAATATTAACTGAAGTCTGGACACTGACTGTAGTCTATTATAATAGTAACTGAAGTCTGGACACTGACTGTAGTCTATTATAATAGTAACTGAAGTCTGGACACTGACTGTAGACCTCATGTAGTCTATTATAATATTAACTGAAGTCTGGACACTGACTGTAGTCTATTATAATAGTAACTGAAGTCTGGACACTGACTGTAGGTCTATTATAATAGTAACTGAAGTCTGGACACTGACTGTAGTCTATTATAATAGTAACTGAAGTCTGGACACTGACTGTAGTCTATTATAATAGTAACTGAAGTCTGGACACTGACTGTAGTCTATTATAATATTAACTGAAGTCTGGACACTGACTGTAGTCTATTATAATAGTAACTGAAGTCTGGACACTGACTGTAGGTCTATTATAATAGTAACTGAAGTCTGGACACTGACTGTAGGTCTCATGTAGTCTATTATAATATTAACTGAAGTCTGGACACTGACTGTAGGTCTCATGTAGTCTATTATAATATTAACTGAAGTCTGGACACTGACTGTAGTCTATTATAATAGTAACTGAAGTCTGGACACTGACTGTAGTCTATTATAATAGTAACTGAAGTCTGGACACTGACTGTAGACCTCATGTAGTCTATTATAATATTAACTGAAGTCTGGACACTGACTGTAGTCTATTATAATAGTAACTGAAGTCTGGACACTGACTGTAGGTCTATTATAATAGTAACTGAAGTCTGGACACTGACTGTAGTCTATTATAATAGTAACTGAAGTCTGGACACTGACTGTAGTCTATTATAATAGTAGCTGAAGTCTGGACACTGACTGTAGTCTATTATAATATTAACTGAAGTCTGGACACTGACTGTAGTCTATTATAATAGTAACTGAAGTCTGGACACTGACTGTAGGTCTCATGTAGTCTATTATAATAGTAACTGAAGTCTGGACACTGACTGTAGGTCTCATGTAGTCTATTATAATATGTGTAAATTAAAGGAGAGCCACACACTCTAGGAGCTCAGATACAATATGTTAATAACCTAATAACTAACGTTTAGACAGACAAGCTGTCTTCATCAGGGTGTAATGACAAACACTGAGGGTCACTAGTTTATATAGTGTCATAGGAAACACACAGGTGTCTGTAACCAAGGCCGGGTGCTGCCTGATATCATTGGTTCATTTACAGATATAAAAATATAAATGGATCCCGTACGATCATAGATACAATATGGCTACAGACCTACAAACATTTACAATGAATAACATACAATCATAGAGACAATATGGCTACAGACTTACAGACATTTATAATGAATAACATACAATCATAGAGACAATATGGCTACAGACCTACAAACATTTACAATGAATAACATACAATCATAGATACAATATGGCTACATAGACCTACAAACATTTACAATGAATAACATACAATCATAGAGACAATATGGCTACAGACTTACAGACATTTATAATGAATAACATACAATCATAGAGACAATATGGCTACAGACCTACAAACATTTACAATGAATAACATACGATCATAGAGACAATATGGCTACAGACTTACAGACATTTATAATGAATAACATACAATCATAGAGACAACATGGCTACAGACTTACACACATTTACAATGAATAACATACGATCATAGATACAATATGGCTAGATAGACCTACACACATTTACAATTAATCACATACGATCATAGATACAATGTGGCTAGATATGAATGAATGAACAGCAAAATCACAATAAGAGACTTCAGATCAACGTTGAGACCGAAGGGAGCAAATATAGAGGCGCAAATAGACGTTGTGCAGGGTACTATGGGTAAATACGAGTTTACCAATTGATCACTGAGATTCTGCTCCACTAAGGCAACATCATGACCAACTTTAGCGTTCTGTGTTTTAGAGAAACATCATGACCAACTTTAGTCTTCTGTGTTTCAGAGAAACATCATGACCAACTTTAGTGTTCTGTGTTTTAGAGAAACATCATGACCAACTTTAGTGTTCTGTGTTTCAGAGAAACATCATGACCAACTTTAGTGTTCTGTGTTTTAGAGAAACATCATGACCAACTTTAGTCTTTACTGTTTTAGAGAAACATCATGACCAACTTTAGTGTTCTGTGTTTTAGAGAAACATCATGACCAACTTTAGTGTTCTGTGTTTTAGAGAAACATCATGACCAACTTTAGTGTTCTGTGTTTTAGAGAAACATCATGACCAACTTTAGTGTTCTGTGTTTTAGAGAAACATCATGACCAACTTTAGTGTTCTGTGTTTTAGAGAAACATCATGACCAACTTTAGTCTTTACTGTTTCAGAGAAACATCATGACCAACTTTAGTGTTCTGTGTTTTAGAGAAACATCATGACCAACTTTAGTCTTTACTGTTTTAGATAAACATCATGACCAACTTTAGTCTTTACTGTTTAAGAGAAACATCATGACCAACTTCAGTCTTCTGTGTTTTAGAGAAACATCATGACCAACTTTAGTCTTTACTGTTATAGATAAAGATCATGACCAACTTTAGTCTTTACTGTTTCAGAGAAACATCATTACCAACTTTAGTGTTCTGTGTTTTAGAGAAACATCATGACCAACTTTAGTCTTTACTGTTTTAGAGAAACATCATGACCAACTTTAGTCTTCTGTGTTTCAGAGAAACATCATGACCAACTTTAGTCTTCTGTGTTTCAGAGAAACATCATGACCAACTTTAGTGTTCTGTGTTTCAGAGAAACATCATGACCAACTTTAGTCTTTACTGTTTCAGAGAAACATCATGACCAACTTTAGTGTTCTGTGTTTCAGAGAAACATCATGACCAACTTTAGTGTTCTGTGTTTTAGAGAAACATCATGACCAACTTTAGTCTTTACTGTTTTAGAGAAACATCATGACCAACTTTAGTGTTCTGTGTTTCAGAGAAACATCATGACCAACTTCTGACCTTGAAGCAGTTCAGAACGGACTGCTTCCTTTCCTTCCTTCTCTCTTTCTGACGTTTTCCAACAGCAGTAATGGTTCATGAATCACATGCCTCTATTCCACTAAGACCTCATTGAAACACAAAGCAGAAAATGGAATCAGGGCTGTGTATCATTCTTATCGGAAGTTAACTCTCTCACAAAAACACACGTAAAAGCGCTTGCACGCACACACACACCCCTCTAGCTCAATCTAGCCATCTCTGGTCACTGTCAGCATCTAGTTAATGAGAAGGGGACTAAAATCAATGCACACACCATGGTAGGAATACCTGAATACCTACCCCTCGTGGGGAAAGACTGAAATAAAGAAGTACATTTAAAGACAAATGTCGTCCTGAATCATTTCTGCTGACTAATCTCTCCCTCTCTCCCTCCCTCTCCCTCCCTCTCTCTCCCTCTCTCTCTCTCTCTCTCTCCCTCTCTCCCTCCCTCCCTCCCTCCCTCCCTCCCTCCCTCCCTCCTTCTCTCTCTTGCTCTCCCTCCTCAGCAGCTCATATCTCTCAGAGAGTCACTGATGTCACCCAGCCCATCAGGGCTCAAAGGCCCCCAATTACCAAGTATAAAGCAACTTTCACACATCCTCTGTCTCCCCTCCCTCTCTCTCTTCCCTCTGTTCTGACTCTCTCCCCTCCCTCTCTCTCTCTTTCCCTCTGTTCTGACTCTCTCCCCTCCCTCTCTCTCTTTCCCTCTGTGCTGACTCTCTCCCCTCCTTCCCTCTCTCTCCCTCTGTTCTGACTCTCTACCCTCCCTCTCTCTCTCTTTTCATCTGTTCTGACTCTCTACCCTCCCTCTCTCTCTCCCCCTCAGGGCTCCAGATCCTCTATCAGTTCTGACTCTCTACACTCCCAGAATAGTATACACAGACTGGACAACAGGACAATGAACCCGATCGAACATCTCTGTAGAGACCTGAAAATAGCTGTGCAGCAACGCTCCCCATCCAACCTGACAGAGCTTGAGAGGATCTGCAGAGAAGAATGGGAGAAACTCCCCAAATACAGGTGTGCCAAGCTTGTAGCATCATACCCAAGAAGACTCAAGGTTGTAATCGCTGCCAAAGGTGCTTCAACAAAGTACTGAGTAAAGGGTCTGAATACTTCTGTAAATGTTATATCTACGTTTCTTTTTAAATATAAATGTGCACACATAAAATAAACAGTTTTTGCTTTGTAATTCTGGGTTATTGTGTGTAGATTGATGAGGGGAAAAACACATTTAATCCATTTTAGAATAAGGCTGTAACATGACAAAATGTGTAAAAAGTCAAGGGGTCTGAATACTTTCTGAATGCACTGTATATCCGTATATTAGACTCTCTCTCTCTCTCTCTGTCTCTCTCTCTCTCTGCAGTGATGTTGTTTTCATCACTTCTGGTTTAACTCGGCCATCAAGTGGTGATTGTCCAAACTGCAGCCGTTAAGATATAACAAGCGAGAGAGATTGGGGGGAGAGAGAGATAGAGAGAGAGCAGAGAGAGAAAGCAGAGAGAGCGCAGAGAGAGCAGAGAGAGCAGAGGCAGAGAGAGCAGAGGCAGAGAGAGCAGAGGCAGAGGGAGCAGAGGCAGAGAGAGTAGAGAGAGAGCAGAGACTGGAAAGAGAGATCAGAGAGAGCGCAGAGCGAGAGCAGAGAGAGCGCAGAGAGAGCATAGAAAAGAGAGAGCAGCAGAGCAGAGAGCAGAGAGAGCAGAGAGAGAGAAAAGAGAGCAGAGACAGCAGAGAGCGCAGAGAGAGTGAGTAGAGAGCAGAGAGAGAGAAGAACAGAGAGAGCAGAGAGAGAGCAGAGAGATCAAAGAGAGCACAGTGAGGACAGAGAGAGAGCAGAGAACAGGGAAAGCAGAGAGCAGAGAGAGAGCAGAGAGAGTAGAGAGCAGAGAGAGAGCGAGAGAAGAGAGCATAGAGAGAGAGCAGAGCGAGAGCAGAGATCAGGCTGAGAGAGTGTGTCTAGAATCTCCCTCTCTGATGATGATGTCACAGGGTTCCTCTCCTAGAAGACAGTCCTCTGGTCTGGAGAGATTCCACCGGATCACAAAACTCACAAAACTCTTGTCGTAGATTCACTCCACCAGGGCCGCATCACAACACTACGTTGCTGTAGTGACCCTGCAGAGAGAGCAGAGGGAGAGATATAGCAGAAAGAGAGAGCAAGCAGAGAGCAGGCTGAGAAAACAGAGATAGCAGAGAGAAGAGGGAGAGAGAGCAGAGAGAGTGAGAGAGCAAAGAGAGAGAGAGCAGAGAGGAAGAGAGAGAGCAGAGAGTGAGAGAGCAGAAAGGGCAGACTGAGGGCAGAGAGAGAGAGCAGAGAGGGAGAGCAGAGAGAGCAGAGAAAAGAGAGAGCAGCAGAGCAGAGGGAGAGAACAGAGATGAGAACAGAGAGCAGAGGGAGAGAGAGAGAGAGAGAGAGAGAGCAGAGGGAGTGAGAGAGCATCAATCAGAGAATAGAGAGCAGAGAGAGAGCAGAGAACAGAGAGAGAGAGCAGAGAACAGAGAACAGAGGGAGAGAGAGCATAGAGCAGAGAGAGCAGAGCAGAGAGAGAGCATAGAGCAGAGAGAGTGCAGAGAGAGAGAGTGCAGAGAACAGAGAGAGAGAGAGCATAGAGCAGAGAGAGAAGAGCAGAGAACGGAGGGAGAGCAGAGAGAGCAGAGAGCAAAGAGAGAGCAGAGAAAAGAGATAGCAGCAGAGCAGAGAGAGGGAGAGAGAGAGAGAGCAGAGGGAGTGAGAGAGCAGAGAGGGCAGAGAACTCTGTTGCTATAGTGACCCTGCATCTCAACACTCTGTTGCTATAGTGACCCTGCATCACAACACTCTGTTGCTATAGTGACCCTGTATTACAACACTCTGTTGCTATAGTGACCCTGCATTACAACACTCTGTTGTACTAATTGTACAATTTGTTTAATTCTATTCGTAATAGAATATAACGTAAAATCAATAAACAAACTGTTTTCACAATTAACATGCCTTTTCTTGTTTCAAGTATGTTTTATTATGAAAAGTACAATATATCCTTGTATACTTGTACAACTATGGAGCGTATGTCTATATATAATTATACAATTTGTTATTCATTATTATTTGTAATTCAACATAAAAGACAACAAATTATCACAAATGATCACATTGGTATTTTAACGGTGTTATTGTAAGAGGACCTCACAACTATAGGAAGACGTGTATGTGTGTGTGTGAGTCCAGTGAGTTTGTGATTGTCCAATGTGTGTGTGTGTGTCGAGTGTGTGTGTGTCTAGTGTGTGTGTGTGTCCAGCGTGTGTGTGTGTCGAGCGTGTGTGTGTGTGTGTGTGTGTGTGTGTGTGTGTGTGTGTGTGTGTGTGTGTGTGTGTGTGTGTGTGTGTGTGTGTGTGTGTGTGTGTGTGTACTGACAGACTGAGTCACCAAACCACCATTATTATTTCAGGGACACTGAGTCACCATTAAACCAAACCCCAAACCCTGGATAGAGGGGCTCAGTGAATGTGGAGGTGAATGTGAACAGGTGGGTCAGTGTGTCAGAGGAGGCTCTATAGAAGGACAGAGTGCCGGCTGGCCTGTCCAGATACACTCCTACTCTGTGGGAGCTGGAGGAGGGGACGTCTATGGTAGTGGGATTATTATTGTGCCAGGCAGTGTAACTGTTGTCAGAACAGAACAGACTCCAGGACTTGTCATTGCATCCAAGACAATAGTCATTAACCCCTCCTCTCCTGTTGATTCCTTTATATGTCACTCCTATAACAGCCTCTCTCCCACTCCTCTCTACCTCCCAGTAACAGCGCCCAGTCAGACCCTCTCTACACAGCACCTGCTCCCAGTTCTCAAATCTCTCTGGGTGATCAGGATACGGCTGCTTCTCTCTCCTCCATGTCACCTTTCTGTTCTCCTCAGACAGAGAGAGGAGTCTGTGTGCTGTGTTTGGGTCCAGTGTGAGATCACAGACATCTGATGGATGAAACCAGACACAATATTAGAAATCATCATCATTCACATTAGAATGTTAACTCACTTTTCACTAATTCATTTAATGTAGATGTTTCTAGGTATCAAAAGGAGAAGTTAAGGTAACTTGAGACTTGTTGAATGATCATGTGTTATACTGTATGGTAATATAAAACACACTTATTCACATTAATTACACACACACACACACGCATACACACACACACACACACACACACACACACACACACACACACACACACACACACACACACACAGTTAAAGCAACTCTTTGTAAACGTTGGTGTCCCTGATTTCTGCTTCTGTAGAACTACAGCTGATATTTAATATGACCAAGTAAGTAATGATGGTGGTCTTTGACTTAACTTGAATTAAGACTTATTCTTAGTCATATTCTTCACAGCAGTCAACACTCACATTTTCTAATCCCAGGTTTCATTTTGTTCTCTCCACCATGTTCCACACTGTAGCGGTAAGCAGAAGAACAGACAGTGATTGAGGGATAGACCTGAACTCAGTGTCCAGTGTGTGTGTGTCCAGTGTGTGTTTGTGTGTGTCCAGTGTGTGTGTGCCTCCAGTGTGTGTGTGTGTCCAGTGTGTGTGTCCAGTGTGTGTGTGTGTCCAGTGTGTGTGCGTCCAGTGTGTGTTTGTCCAGTGTGTGTGTGAGTGTTTTTGTGTGTCCAGTGTGTGTGTGTGTGTCCAGTGCATGTGCGTGTTTGTGTGTGTGTGTGTGTGTGTCCAGTTTGTGTGTGTGTGTCCAGTGTGTGTCTGTGTGAGTCCAGTGTGTGTTTGTCCAGTGTGAGTGTTTGTGTGTGTGTGTGTGAGTCAAGCGTGTGTATAAGTCTTGTGTGTGTGTGTGTTTTACCTGTGTGTGTGTGTGCCCAGTGTGTGTGTGTGTGTGTGTGTCCAGTGTGTGTATGAGTCAAGTGTGTCACACTGGACGCACAAGTGTCCAAGTGGTGGTCAGAATGTTTGTCTTAACTAGCCTGATAAGTGAAACATGTCTTATATGAACATTGACATAAACCCTCTACATACTTGAGTTTCTCCAGTCTGCAGTGTGGATCCTCCAGTCCAGCAGAGAGCAGTCTGACTCCTGAGTCTCCTGGGTGATTGTAGCTCAGATCCAGCTCTCTCAGGTGTGAGGGGTTTGACCTCAGAGCTGAGACCAGAGAAGCACAGCCTTCCTCTGTGACTAGACAGCCTGACAGCCTGCAAAGAGTCAAATCATATTAAAATCACACTGATATTCTTTGGTGGTGAAAATAGTGGCAGTATATTTTTTTAACATTTTCAGATATATCAGTGTCCTGAAACCTGCCATATCTATTCAGAAATTAATGGTTTTGAAATCAAATGTTTCATAGTTTGTTTTGGATGTATTTTGGGTTATTATTGTATTGTCGATTATTAACTGAATAGTGGATGATGACTGGAGAAATGTTCTTTATAAGTGAGTAGACAACATGTCTCTAAACACGACTAGATTCATCCTGAGGATGCCATGATTTAAAAAGATATTGAATGAATAATGATAATAATGAGTTAGAATGTTACAGAGGCTACAACAAAACATGCTAACAAAGCATGCTAACCTCTCACCATTGCCAATAACAGAGGCTACAACAAAACATGCTAAACTCTCACCATTACCAATAACAGAGGCTCCAACAAAACATGCTAACCTCTCACCATTACCAATAACAGAGAATACAACAAAACATGCTAACCTCTCACCATTACCAACAACAGAGGCTACAACAAAACATGCTAACCTCTCACCATTACCAATAACAGAGGCTACAACAAAACATACTAACCTCTCACCATTACCAATAACAGAGGCTACAACAAAACATGCTAACCTCTCACAATTACCAATAACAGAGACTACAACAAAACATACTAACCTCTCACCATTCCCAATAACAGAGGCTACAACAAAACCTGCTAACCTCTCACCATTACCAATAACAGAGGCTACAACAAAACATGCTAACCTCTCACCATTACCAATAACAGAGGCTACAACAAAACATGCTAACCTCTCACCATTACCAATAACAGAGGCTACAACAAAACATACTAACCTCTCACCATTACCAATAACAGAGGCTACAACAAAACATGCTAACCTCTCACAATTACCAATAACAGAGACTACAACAAAACATACTAACCTCTCACCATTCCCAATAACAGAGGCTACAACAAAACCTGCTAACCTCTCACCATTACCAATAACAGAGGCTACAACAAAACATGCTAACCTCTCACCATTACCAATAACAGAGGCTACAACAAAACATGCTAACCTCTCACCATTACCAATAACAGAGGCTACAACAAAACATGCTAACCTCTCACCATTACCAATAACAGAGGCTACAACAAAACATGCTAACCTCTCACCATTACCAATAACAGAGGATACAACAAAACATACTAACCTCTAACCTCTCACCATTACCAATAACAGACTACAACAAAACATGCTAACCTCTCACCATTACCAATAACAGAGGTTACAACTAAACATGCTAACCTCTCACCATTACCAGTAACAGAGGCTACAACAAAACATGCTAAACTCTCACCATGACCAATAACAGAGGCTACAACAAAACATGCTAAACTCTCACCATGACCAATAACAGAGGCTACAACAAAACATGCGAACCTCTCACCATTACCAATAACAGACTACAACAAAACATGCTAAACTCTAACCATTACCAATAACAGAGGATACAACAAAACATGCGAACCTCTCACCATTACCAATAACAGACTACAACAAAACATGCTAACCTCTCACCATTACCAATAACAGAGGCTACAACAAAACATACTAACCTCTCACCATCAACCTCAAATAAAAGGTGACATTCTGTACTGTCTCCTAATATGAAACATTCTATCTCAAATCCAAAACGCTGGAGCACCACATTTAAAATTGTAAGCTTCACTGTCCAAACACATATGGTGTGGACTATGTGTGCCTGGTAAACACATGTGGATCTGGTGAACAGTTATCACTTGTTGACCAACTACAGGAATACTGACCTCAGAGTCTCCAGTTTACAGTGGGGATTCCCCAGTCCAGCAGAGAGCAGCTTCACTCCTGAATCATTCAGGTCATTGCTACTCAGATCCAGCTCTCTCAGGTGTGAGGGGTTTGACCTCAGAGCTGAGACCAGAGAAGCACAGCCTTCCTCTGTGACTAGACAGCCTGACAGCCTGCAAAGAGTCAAATCATTTTAAAATCACACTGCTATTCTTTGGTGGTGAAAAAAGTGGCAGTTTATTTTTTCAACATATTCAGATATATCAGTGTCCTGAAACCTTCCATATCTATTCGTAAAATAGTGTATCATCATAAAAAATGACAAATGATCAAAGTATTGCCTGCAGATAGAAACATGTATAGTACCAATATTATAGTAGACTGACCAGACCAGTTTAAAAAGCAGTATCAGTCAGAAGACAGACAGTGAGGAATCAGATTTAGATTGTATTGAGTATACAGTCCACACCATATCTATTTAGACAGTGAGGTATCAGATTTAGATTGTATTGAGTATACAGTCCACACCATATCTATTTAGACAGTGAGGTATCAGATTTAGAATGTATTGAGTAACAGTCCACACCATATCTATTTAGACAGTGAGGTATCAGATTTAGATTGTATTGAGTATACAGTCCACACCATATCTATTTTGACAGTGAAGCTAACATTTTAAATGTGGCTCTATTCTCCAACATTTTGGATTTGAGGTCAAATGTTTCATATGACGTGACCGTTTATAATGTCACCATTAATTTGAGGGTATTTTAAGACATATGTGTTTCACTATTAAAAATGAAAAGAATTTATGTTTCCAGTCTCCCCATTTGAAGAAGTCTTAAGTATTCTGAACAATTCACTCATAGTGTATTAAAATAGTCAAACATTTAGTTTTTTGTTGTAAACTCGTTGGTTGTGTTTTGCCCAATAATAAAATGGTGGATGATGAGTGGAGTACTTTTCTGTCTAAGAAAGTAGATAACATGTTTCTAAACAATAATAAATTAATCCTGATGATGCCATGATTAAGAAAAATCATGAAAGAATCATGAATAATAATGAGTGAGAAAGTTACAGAGGCTACAACAAAAGCATGCTAACCTCTCACCTTTACCAATAACAGAGGCTACAACAAAACATGCTAACCTCTCACCATTACCAATAACAGACTACAACAAAACATGCTAAACTCTCACCATTACCAATAACATAGGCTCCAACAAAACATGCTAACCTCTCACCATTACCAATAACAGAGGCTACAACAAAACATGCTAACCTCTCACCATTACCAATAACAGAGGCTACAACAAAACATGCTAACCTCTCACCATTACCAATAACAGAGGATACAACAAAACATGCTAACCTCTCACCATTACCAATAACAGAGGCTACAGCAAAACATGCTAACATCTCACCATAACCAATAACAGAGGCTCCAACAAAACATGCTAACCTCTCACCATTACCAATAACAGAGGCTACAACAAAACATGCTAACCATCCACCATTACCAATAACAGAGGATACAACAAAACATGCTAACCTCTCACCATAACCAATAACATAGGCTACAACAAAACATACTAACCTCTCACCATTTCCAATAACAGAGGCTACAACTAAACATGCTAACCTCTCACCATTACCAGTAACAGAGACTACAACAAAACATGCTAACCTTTCACCATTATCAATAACAGAGGCTACAACAAAACATTCTAACCTCTCACCATTACCAATAACAGAGACTACAACAAAACATGCTAACCTCTCACCATTATCAATAACAGAGGCTACAACAAAACTTGCTAACCTCTCACCATTACCAGTAACAGAGACTACAACAAAACATGCCAACCTCTCAACATTACCAATAACAGAGGCTACAACAAAACATGAAAACCTCTCACCATTACCAGTAACAGAGACTACAACAAAACATGCTAACCTCTCACCATTATCAATAACAGAGGCTACAACAAAATATGCTAACCTCTCACCATTACCAATAACAGAGGATACAACAAAACATGCTAACCTCTTACCATAACCCATAACAGAGGCTACAACAAAACTTGCTAACCTCTCACCATTACCAGTAACAGAGACTACAACAAAACATGCTAACCTCTCACCATTACCAATAACAGAGGCTACAACAAAACATGAAAACCTCTCACCATTACCAGTGACAGAGACTACAACAAAACATGCTAACCTCTCACCATTATCAAAAACAGAGGCTACAACAAAATATGCTAACCTCTCACCATTACCAGTAACAGAGACTACAACAAAACATGCCAACCTCTCACCATTACCAATAACAGAGGCTACAACAAAACATGAAAACCTCTCACCATTACCAGTAACAGAGACTACAACAAAACATGCTAACCTCTCACCATTATCAATAACAGAGGCTACAACAAAATATGCTAACCTCTCACCATTACCAATAACAGAGGATACAACAAAACATGCTAACCTCTCACCATAACCCATAACAGAGGCTACAACAAAACTTGCTAACCTCTCACCATTACCAGTAACAGAGACTACAACAAAACATGCTAACCTCTCACCATTACCAATAACAGAGGCTACAACAAAACATGAAAACCTCTCACCATTACCAGTGACAGAGACTACAACAAAACATGCTAACCTCTCACCATTATCAAAAACAGAGGCTACAACAAAATATGCTAACCTCTCACCATTACCAATAACAGAGGCTACAACAAAACATGAAAACCTCTCACCATTACCAGTGACAGAGACTACAACAAAACATGCTAACCTCTCACCATTACCAATAACAGAGGCTACAACAAAACATGCTAACCTCTCACCATTACCAATAACAGAGGCTACAACAAAACATGCTGACCTCTCACCATTACCAATAACAGAGGCTACAACAAAACATACTAACCTCTCACCATTACCAATAACAGAGGCAACAACAAAACATGCTAACCTCTCACCATTACCAATAACAGAGGATACAACAAAACATACTAACCTCTCACCATTACCAATAACAGAGGCTCCAACAAAACATGCTAACCTCTCACCATTACCAATAACAGAGGCTACAACAAAACATGCTAACCATCCACCATTACCAATAACATAGGCTACAACTAAACATGCTAACCTCTCACCATTACCAGTAACAGAGACTACAACAAAACATGCTAACCTCTCACCATTTCCAATAACAGACTACAACAAAACATGCTAACCTCTCACCATTACCAATAACATAGGATACAACAAAACATGCTAACCTCTCACCATTACCAATAACAGAGGCTACAACAAAACATGCTAACCTCTCACCATTATCAATAACAGAGGCTAAAACAAAACATACTAACCTCTCACCATTACCAATAACAGAGGCTACAACAAAACATGCTAACCTATCAACATTACCAATAACAGAGGCTACAACAAAACATACTAAACTCTCACCATTACCAATAACAGAGGCTACAACTAAACATGCTAACCTCTCACCATTACCAATAACAGAGGATACAACAAAACTTGCTAACCTCTCACCATTACCAGTAACAGAGACTACAACAAAACATGCTAACCTCTCACCATTAAAAATAACAGAGGCAACAACAAAACATGCTAACCTCTCACCATTACCAATAACAGAGGATACAACAAAACATGCTAACATCTCACCATTACCAATAACAGAGGCTACAACAAAACATGCTAACATCTCACCATAACCAATAACAGAGGCTCCAACAAAACATGCTAACCTCTCACCATTACCAATAACAGAGGCTACAACAAAACATGCTAACCTGTCACCATTACCAATAACAGACGATCCAACAAAACATGCTAACCTCTCACCATTACCAATAACAAAGGCTACAACAAAACATGCTAACCATCCACCATTACCAATAACAGAGGATACAACAAAACATGCTAACCTCTCACCATTACCAGTAACAGAGACTACAACAAAACATGCCAACCTCTCACCATTACCAATAACAGAGGATACAACAAAACATGCTAACCTCTCACCATAACCCATAACAGAGGCTACAACAAAACTTGCTAACCTCTCACCATTACCAGTAACAGAGACTACAACAAAACATGCTAACCTCTCACCATTACCAATAACAGAGGCTACAACAAAACATGAAAACCTCTCACCATTACCAGTAACAGAGACTACAACAAAACATGCTAACCTCTCACCATTATCAATAACAGAGGCTACAACAAAATATGCTAACCTCTCACCATTACCAATAACAGAGGATACAACAAAACATGCTAACCTCTCACCATTACCAATAACAGAGGCTACAACAAAACATGCTAACATCTCACCATAACCAATAACAGAGGCTCCAACAAAACATGCTAACCTCTCACCATTACCAATGACAGAGGCTACAACAAAACATGCTAACCTCTCACCATTACCAATAACAGACGATCCAACAAAACATGCTAACCTCTCACCATTACCAATAACAAAGGCTACAACAAAACATGCTAACCATCCACCATTACCAATAACAGAGGATACAACAAAACATGCTAACCTCTCACCATTACCAGTAACAGAGACTACAACAAAACATGCCAACCTCTCACCATTACCAATAACAGAGGATACAACAAAACATGCTAACCTCTCACCATAACCCATAACAGAGGCTACAACAAAACTTGCTAACCTCTCACCATTACCAGTAACAGAGACTACAACAAAACATGCCAACCTCTCACCATTACCAATAACAGAGGATACAACAAAACATGCTAACCTCTCACCATTACCAATAACAGAGGATACAACAAAACATGCTAACCTCTCACCATTACCAGTAACAGAGACTACAACAAAACATGCCAACCTCTCACCATTACCAATAACAGAGGATACAACAAAACATGCTAACCTCTCACCATAACCCATAACAGAGGCTACAACAAAACTTGCTAACCTCTCACCATTACCAGTAACAGAGACTACAACAAAACATGCTAACCTCTCACCATTACCAGTGACAGAGACTACAACAAAACATGCTAACCTCTCACCATTACCAATAACAGAGGCTACAACAAAACATGAAAACCTCTCACCATTACCAGTAACAGAGACTACAACAAAACATGCTAACCTCTCACCATTATCAATAACAGAGGCTACAACAAAATATGCTAACCTCTCACCATTACCAATAACAGAGGATACAACAAAACATGCTAACCTCTCACCATAACCCATAACAGAGGCTACAACAAAACATACTAACCTCTCACCATTACCAATAACAGAGGCTACAACAAAATATGCTAACCTCTCACCATTACCAATAACAGAGGATACAACAAAACATGCTAACCTCTCACCATAACCCATAACAGAGGCAACAACAAAACTTGCTAACCTCTCACCATTACCAGTAACAGAGACTACAACAAAACATGCTAACCTCTCACCATTACCAATAACAGAGGCTACAACAAAACATGAAAACCTCTCACCATTACCAGTAACAGAGACTACAACAAAACATGCTAACCTCTCACCATTATCAATAACAGAGGCTACAACAAAATATGCTAACCTCTCACCATTACCAATAACAGAGGATACAACAAAACATGCTAACCTCTCACCATAACCCATAACAGAGGCTACAACAAAACATACTAACCTCTCACCATTACCAATAACAGAGGCTACAACAAAACATGCTAACCTCTCACCATTACCAATAACAGAGGCTACAACAAAACATGCTGACCTCTCACCATTACCAATAACAGAGGCTACAACAAAACATACTAACCTCTCACCATTACCAATAACAGAGGCTACAACAAAACATGCTAACCTCTCACCATTACCAATAACAGAGGCTACAACAAAACATGCTAACCTCTCACCATAACCAAAAACAGAGGCTACAACAAAACATGCTAACCTTTCACCATTATCAATAACAGAGGCTACAACAAAACATGCTGACCTCTCACCATTACCAATAACAGAGGCTACAACAAAACATACTAACCTCTCACCATTACCAATAACAGAGGATACAACAAAACATGCTAACCTCTCACCATAACCCATAACAGAGGCTACAACAAAACATACTAACCTCTCACCATTACCAATAACAGAGGCTACAACAAAACATACTAACCTCTCACCATTTCCAATAACAGAGGCTACAACTAAACATGCTAACCTCTCACGATTACCAGTAACAGAGACAACAACAAAACATGCTAACCTTTCACCATTATCAATAACAGAGGCTACAACAAAACATACTAACCTCTCACCATTACCAATAACAGAGACTACAACAAAACATGCTAACCTTTCACCATTATCAATAACAGAGGCTACAACAAAACATACTAATCTCTCACCATTACCAATAACAGAGGCTACAACAAAACTTGCTAACCTCTCACCATTACCAGTAACAGAGACTACAACAAAACATGCTAACCTCTCACCATTACCAGTAACAGAGACTACAACAAAACATGCTAACCTCTCACCATTATCAATAACAGAGGCTACAACAAAATATGCTAATCTCTCACCATTACCAATAACAGAGGATACAACAAAACATGCTAACCTCTCACCATAACCCATAACAGAGGCTACAACAAAACATACTAACCTCTCACCATTACCAATAACAGAGGCTACAACAAAACATGCTAACCTCTCACCATTACCAATATCAGAGGCTACAACAAAACATGCTAACCTCTCACCATTACCAATAACAGAGGCTACAACAAAACATGCTAACCTCTCACCATTATCAATAACAGATTCTACAACAAAACTTGCTAACCTCTCACCATTACCAGTAACAGAGACTACAACAAAACTCTCACCATTACCAATAACAGAGGATACAACAAAACATGCTAACCTCTCACCATAACCCATAACAGAGGCTACAACAAAACATACTAACCTCTCACCATTACCAATAACAGAGGCTACAACAAAACATGCTAACCTCTCACCATTACCAATATCAGAGGCTACAACAAAACATGCTAACCTCTCACCATTACCAATAACAGAGGCTACAACAAAACATGCTAACCTCTCACCATTATAAATAACAGAGGCTACAACAAAACTTGCTAACCTCTCACCATTACCAGTAACAGAGACTACAACAAAACATGCTAACCTCTCACCATTACCAATAACAGAGGCTACAACAAAACATGAAAACCTCTCACCATTACCAGTAACAGAGGCTACAACAAAACATGCTAACCTCTCACCATTATCAATAACAGAGGCTACAACAAAATATGCTAACCTCTCACCATTACCAATAACAGAGGATACAACAAAACATGCTAACCTCTCACCATAACCCATAACAGAGGCTACAACAAAACATACTAACCTCTCACCATTTCCAATAACAGAGGCTACAACTAAACATGCTAACCTCTCACGATTACCAGTAACAGAGACTACAACAAAACATGCTAACCTTTCACCATTATCAATAACAGAGGCTACAACAAAACATACTAACCTCTCACCATTACCAATAACAGAGACTACAACAAAACATGCTAACCTTTCACCATTATCAATAACAGAGGCTACAACAAAACATACTAACCTCTCACCATTACCAATAACAGAGGCTACAACAAAACTTGCTAACCTCTCACCATTACCAGTAACAGAGACTACAACAAAACATGCTAACCTCTCACCATTACCAGTAACAGAGACTACAACAAAACATGCTAACCTCTCACCATTATCAATAACAGAGGCTACAACAAAATATGCTAACCTCTCACCATTACCAATAACAGAGGATACAACAAAACATGCTAACCTCTCACCATAACCCATAACAGAGGCTACAACAAAACATACTAACCTCTCACCATTACCAATAACAGAGACTACAACAAAACATGCTAACCTTTCACCATTATCAATAACAGAGGCTACAACAAAACATACTAACCTCTCACCATTACCAATAACAGAGACTACAATAAAACATACTAACCTCTCACCATTATAAATAACAGAGGCTACAACAAAACTTGCTAACCTCTCAACATTACCAGTAACAGAGACTACAACAAAACATGCTAACCTCTCACCATTACCAATAACAGAGGCTACAACAAAACATGAAAACCTCTCACCATTACCAGTAACAGAGACTACAACAAAACATGCTAACCTCTCACCATTATCAATAACAGAGGCTACAACAAAATATGCTAACCTCTCACCATTACCAATAACAGAGGATACAACAAAACATGCTAACCTCTCACCATAACCCATAACAGAGGCTACAACAAAACATACTAACCTCTCACCATTACCAATAAAAGAGGCTACAACAAAACATGCTAACCTCTCACCATTACCAATAACAGAGGCTACAACAAAACATGCTAACCTCTCACCATTATCAATAACAGAGGCTACAACAAAACTTGCTAAGCTCTCACCATTACCAGTAACAGAGACTACAACAAAACATGCTAACCTCTCACCATTACCAATAACAGAGGCTACAACAAAACATGAAAACCTCTCACCATTACCAGTAACAGAGACTACAACAAAACATGCTAACCTCTCACCATTATCAATAACAGAGGCTACAACAAAATATGCTAACCTCTCACCATTACCAATAACAGAGGATACAACAAAACATGCTAACCTCTCACCATAACCCATAACAGAGGCTACAACAAAACATACTAACCTCTCACCATTACCAATAACAGAGGCTACAACAAAACATGCTAACCTCTCACCATTACCAATAACAGAGGCTACAACAAAACATGCTAACCTCTCACCATTACCAATAACAGAGGATACAACAAAACATACTAACCTCTCACCATTACCAATAACAGAGGCTACAACAAAACATGCTAACCTCTCACCATTACCAATAACAGAGGCTACAACAAAACATACTAACCTCTCACCATCAACCTCAAATAAAAGGTGACATTCTGTACTGTCTCCTAATATGAAACATTGTATCTCAAATCCAAAATGCCGGAGCAAAGCACCACATTTAAAACTGTAAGCTTCACTGACCAAACACATATGGTGTGGACTATGTGTGCCTGGTAAACACATTTGGATCTGGTGAACAGTTATCACTTGTTGAACAACTACAGGAATACTGACCTCAGAGTCTCCAGTTTACAGTGGGGATTCCCCAGTCCAGCAGAGAGCAGCTTCACTCCTGAATCCTTCAGGTCATTGTTACTCAGGTCCAGCTCTCTCAGGTGTGAGGGGTTTGACCTCAGAGCTGAGACCAGAGAAGCACAGCCTTCCTCTGTGACTCGACAGCCTGACAGCCTGCAAAGAGTCAAATCATTTTAAAATCACACTTCTATTCTTTGGTGGTGAAAATAGTGGCAGTATATTTTTTCAACATATTCAGATATATCAGTGTCCTGAAACCTTCCATATCTATTCGGAAAATAGTGTATCATCATAAAAAATGACAAATGATCAAAGTATTGCCTGCAGATAGAAACATGTATAGTACAAATATTATAGTAGACTGACCAGACCAGTTTAAAAAGCAGTATCTGTCAGAAGATAGACAGTGAGGAATCAGATTTAGATTGTATTGAGTATACAGTCCACACCATATCTATTTAGACAGTGAGGAATCAGATTTAGATTGTACTGAGTATACAGTCCACACCATATCTATTTTGACAGTGAAGCTTGTGGATCACATGTGGATCTGGTGAACAGTTATCACTTGTTGACCAACTACAGGAATACTGACCTGAGAGTCTCCAGTTTACAGTGGGGATTCCCCAGTCCAGCAGAGAGCAGCTTCACTCCTGAATCCTTCAGGTCATTGTTACTCAGATCCAGCTCTCTCAGGTGTGAGGGGTTTGACCTCAGAGCTGAGATCAGAGAATCACAGCCTTCCTCTGTGACTCCACAGCCTGACAGACTGACAGAGAGATCATCATGACTTCACAAACACACTGTTAATTTAACAATAGTAGTGTAGAAGGACAATGGCAGATGCATTTGGTTTATTCTCTCAAACGACATATAGATTCATCTTCCGTTTCCTAGAATTGTATGGTCATATTGTTATACTACTGTGAAAATCAATGAATTTATTCAATATGTTTTTCAAAATAATATATTATACATATTATAATACATATTTTTCTCTAAACTGAATATTTCTTTCTGATGATTAGTTCTTAAATGTCATTTTATTTACTCACAGAACAGCTCTGGAGGCTTTGACCACTGGCAGCAGCCTCAGAAGACCTTCCTCTGATCTGGAGTATTTCTTCAGGTCAAACACATCCAGCTCCTTTTCTGAAGTCAGCAACACAAAGACCAGGGCTGACCACTGTGCAGGTGACAGGTTGGGTTTTGAGAGACTTCCTGAGCTCAGGTATCTTTGGATCTCCTCAACTAGAGAATGGTCATTCAGTTCATTCAGACAGTGGAACAGATTGATGCTCCTCTCTGGAGAGGGATTCTCCCTGATCTTCTCCTTGATGTACTCGACTGTTTCTTCATGGCTCTGTGAGCTGCTTCTTGTCTTTGTCAGTAGACCTCGTAAGTGCTTCTGATTGGACTCCAGTGAGAGGCCCAGAAGGAAGCGGAGGAAAAGGTCCAGGTTTCCCGTCTCACTTTGTAAGGCTTTATCCACAGCACTCTTGTAGAAAGTAACTTCAGGCTTGTCGTTTGTTTGCAGTTTGTTCATTAGATTCTCATTGTTGTTGATGAATGAGAGGAACACATATACAGCAGCCAGAAACTCCTGAATGCTCAGATGTACGAAGCAGTACACCTTGTCCTGGTACAGCACACATTCCTCTTTAAAGAGCTGTGTGCACAATCCTGAGTACACTGAGGCTTCATTGACATCAATGCCAGCCTGTTTCAGGTCTTCTTCATAGAAAATCAGATTGCCCTTCACAAGCTGTTGAAAAGCCAGTTTTCCCAGTGACAGAATGCTCTCTTTATTCCAGTGTGGACCTGTCTCTTCTTTCCCAAGATATTTTTCATTCTTCTGTTTGGTATGAAACTCCACAAGGTGTGTGTACATCTCAGTCAGAGTCTTGGGCATCTCTTCTCTCTTATGTTTCAGCATGTGTTCAAGGACTGTTGCAGAAATCCAACAGAAGACTGGAATATGGCACATGATGTGGAGGCTCCTTGATGTCTTTATGTGTGAGATGATTCTGCTGGCCAGGTCCTCATCACTGAATCTCTTCCTGAAGTACTCCTCCTTCTGTGGGTCATTGAACCCTCGCACCTCTGTTACCTGGTCAACACACCATGAAGGGATCTTATTGGCTGCTGCAGGTCGGGTAGTTATCCAGAGGAGAGCAGAGGGAAGCAGATTTCCCTTGATGAGATTTGTCAGCAGAACATCCACTGAGGTTGACTCTGTGACGTCCCAACAGATCTTGTTCTTCTGGAAGTCTAGGGGCAGTCGGCACTCATCCAGACCATCAAAGATGAACAGAACTTTGTACTTGTTGTAGATGGAGATTCCTGATTGTTTGGTTTCCATTGAGAAGTGATTAAGAAGTTCAATGAAAGTGTGTTTGTCCTCTTTCATCAAATTCAGCTCCCGGAAAGGGAATGAAAATACAAATTGGACATCCTGATTTGCTTTTCCTTCAGCCCAGTCCAGAATGAACTTCTGCACAGAGACTGTTTTTCCAATGCCAGCGACTCCCTTTGTCAGCACAGTTCTGATAGGTTTGTCTTGTCCAGTTAAGGGTTTGAAGATGTCATTACATTTGATTGCAGTCTCTGGTCTTGCTTGTTTCCTGGTTGTTGTCTCAATCTGTCTCAGCTCATGTTCATTATTGACCTCTCCTGTTCCACCCTCTGTGATGTAGAGCTCTGTGTAGATCTTATTGAGAAGTGTTGGGTTTCCTTGTTTAGCGATCCCCTCAAATACACATTGAAACTTCTTCTTTAGATTAGATTTGAGTTCACGTTGGCAAATCACAGCAAGCTCATCTGAATCTAGAAATAACACAGAGGATATTAATATTACGTCTGTTTAAATGCCTACAGTATTGTAGGACTGTTATAAAGTTTTACATTAGAATAATTTATTATCTTAACTGACTGTATAAATGTGTAAATGTTTTCATAATGCATTATAGACTGGTGTGACTGATTATATTATTATTGGTATTATTGATGGTATTATTAATGTTGTCTCTCTTTCTCTAAATAAATCAGTACAACACATCCCTGCTGCTACTTGATGAGGTCTTGTGTTAAGGCTGCTACAATATCATTGAGTTACACAGCTACTTTAGCTGTACTTTAGCTACAGCTTTTAAATGTTATAAAACATCATTCATCATGAGGCAGACAGATCTTACATTTCTCCAGTGTGTCAGCAAGCTCCTTCTGGTTCATTTTCCTCAGGACGTGCAGTGTGATCTTCAGAGCCCCCTCTCTGGCACTGCTCTCCTGCTTCTCATCTTCAGCATCCACCACTTCCTTATCCTGCTTCTGACTCTCAAAGCCTTCTGGGGGTTCTGGACTAAGAATCCTCTTGAACATCTTCAGCTCGTTCTTCACAAATGTCATAATTTTCTCTTCAAGCATCTGAAATAAATAAAGTAAATAAGTTAAGCAAGAGAATAAATGCTTTCTCATTAACACATTAATGAATGATTGACAGATCAACTTTACTAGAGGTAAACAAAAACAAATGTACATAACAGGACCACATACACTGAATATGGAGGCCAGGTCTGTTTGATGACTCTGGGAAGACTGACCACTGAGAATCATCTCTGACTCTGATCTCTCCTGTTGGTTTCTGTGGACAAAACATGAGATTACATCTCCTCATCCAGGGAGTACACACACACACACACACACACACACACACACACACACACACACACACACACACACACACACACACACACACACACACACACACACACACACACACACAGCATGGACAAAAGGATGAGCCTATGGATAATGAAACAACAAACAGAAATGGGAAAATGGGAGAGTAGAAATGACTAGAGACGGTGTTGTTTAACTCACTGACCCATGAGTTCTTCTTACCTTTGTTCAGTAGAAAAGTTTCCCTCTCTAAAGTTTATAGGATGACCCATAGACTGGTCACTCTTCATGGACACACAGCTGGGAACAGGGGAGGCTGGTCTCTCCTGCTTGATTGGACTTCAACACAACAGAGACAAACATTACATCTCATCTACTCTGAGCTCAGATGGGGAAACACAAGAAGAGTTTCATTCCAAACGCTATAGATCCATTTTCAGAAATGTTGGTAAATGATTAAACCACTACTTTATAAAGGTTTCTAATGTTTGCAATTTCCAACAATGTCAGACTTGATTTGCCCTAAAGAAAAATGGATCAGCCCCTATAAAACATGTCCCTTAATAAGAATCCACATAAAAATGCACATTTGCTGTTATTTTCCTGCTGTGAGAAACTGGGTCAAATTAACATGGCATCTGTAAGTGCATTCATCTTTAGATATCTGAGACAAACACATATCACAGTCAAATATACAGGACACCAACATCCCTGTTAAATAATGGATATATAGATATCTAGGTGAGACAACCACATATCACAGTCTAATATACAGGATACCAACATTGCTGTTAAATAATGGATATATAGATATCAAGGTGAGACAACCACATATCACAGTCTAATATACAGGATATCAACATTCCTGTTAAATAATGGATATATAGATATCTAGGTGAGACAACCACATATCACAGTCTAAAATACAGGATACCAACATTCCTGTTAAATAATGGATATATAGATATCTAGGTGAGACAACCACATATCACAGTCTAATATACAGGATACCAACATTCCTGTTAAATAATGGATATATAGATATCTAGGTGAGACAACCACATATCACAGTCTAATATACAGGATACCAACATTCCTGTTAAATAATGGATATATAGATATCAAGGTGAGACAACCACATATCACAGTCTAATATACAGGATACCAATATTCCTGTTAAATAATGGATATATAGATACCTAGGTGAGACAACCACATATCACAGTCTAATATACAGGATACCAACATTCCTGTTAAATGATGGATATATAGATATCTAGGTGAGACAACCACATATCACAGTCTAATATACAGGATACCAACATTCCTGTTAAATAATGGATATATAGATATCTAGGTGAGACAACCACATATCACAGTCTAATATACAGGATACCAACATTCCTGTTAAATAATGGATATATAGATATCTAGGTGAGACAACCACATATCACAGTCAGATATACAGGATACCAACCTTCCATTCCTGATAAACAATGGATATATAGATATCTAGGTGAGACAACAATGGATATAAAGCATTTATAGCATTTAGCAAAAAAACACATTTTCATACACATCTAAAATAGAGAACAGTTGTATATAATATGTTCCCATAAGCAATCATTTCAATAGTAAAGAATATTGTCAGCTCACCTCTTAGTTTTGGTGTCCTGTTCCCCAGAGAGACTCGTTTTAGAGGCAGGGCCCCCCTCCTCTCTCTCCCCAGAGAGACTCGTTTTAGAGGCAGGGCCCCCCTCCTCTCTCTCCCCAGAGAGACTCATTTTAGAGGCAGGGCCCCCCTCCTCTCTCTCCCCAGAGAGACTCATTTTAGAGGCAGGGCCCTCCTCCTCTCTCTCCCCATAGAGACTCATTTTAGAGGCAGGGCCCTCCTCCTCTCTCTCCCCAGAGAGATTGGATGTCAATTGTTCTCTTTTATTCATTATATCTTAGAAAGAAAACAATTAACTAACAGTCACATCCAAACAGTCAGGTGATTCAATGCAATTACTTTTTCTACAATTTTTTTAAAAGCTTATTTGAACAAGGCAGTAAAGAACAAATTCTTATTTACAATGACGGCCGACCACTGCCAAACCCTAACCCGGACGACACTGGGCCAATAGGACTCCCAATCACGGCCAGTTGTGATACAGCCTGGAGTCAAACCAGGGTCTGTAGTTATGCCTCTAGCACCAAGATGCAGTGCCGTAGACCCTTGTGATACAGCCTGGAATCAAACCAGGGTCTGTAGTGATGCCTCTAGCACCAAGATGCAGTGCCTTAGACCGCTTTGATACAGCCTGGAATCGAACCAGGGTCTGTAGTGATGCAGTGCCTTAGACCGCTGCACCACTCTGGAGCCGCAGTATCATTATGATATAAAAAGCTGATCCTAGATCAGCTCTCCTGGGAGGTTTTGGATGCATCTACAGTGGGTAGTAATCACTATCCTGTCCTGTGAAGTGTAGGGTTGGGGGAGGAGGAATCTAC